>NC_086448.1:331366624-331693669 GCF_028390025.1 Pseudophryne corroboree | reverse complement strand
GTGGCAGACAGGAGGGCAGATATAAAAAAAAGGCCCCAAACAGCACATCATGCAAAGAAGAAAAAGAATTGAAATGAGGTAGTTGTATGACTAAGCAAAGCGACACAAACAATTGCCTCATCTAGGCGTGGCACTGCAGTGGCAGACAGGAGGGCAGATATAAAAAAAAAGGCCCCAAACAGCACATCATGCAAAGAAGAAAAAGAATTGCAATGAGGTAGTTGTATGACTAAGCAAAGGGACACAAACAATTGGCCCATCTAGGCATGGCACTGCAGTGGCAGACAGGAGGACAGATATCAAAAAAAGGCCCCTAACAGCACATGATGCAAAGAAGAAAAAAGGTTCACCGAGGTTGCTGTATGACTAAGCTAAGTGACACAACCACCTGGCCCATCTAGTAGTGTCACGCAGTGGCTGAATGTCGAGAGTGGGCCGCAATTGTTCGGTCCACTGACAGCATCTCCAGCATGCTCCAGTCACTTTAAAAAAAAATCTGCAATTGTTGGACTTATACGGCAGTACCCCAGGACTAATACAGCAGTACCCCTGGACTCATATGGCAGTGTCACACAGGATGGCACTTTTCAAAAACTAGGCCCCAAACAGCACCTCATGCAAAGAATTCGAAGATGAGCATGCATGCAATGAGGTAGCTGTATGAATAAGCCAAGCGACACAAACAATTCCAACTGGAATTGTACATCCAAATCTCTGGAATTAATTGGTAAAATCACTATAATTAATAATTATACGTCCAAATCACTGGAATTAATTGGCAAAATCACTGTAATTAGTAATTATACGTCCAAATCTCTGGAATCAATTGGCAAGATCACTGTAATTACAGTATTTGCTGGCGTATAAGACTACTTTTTTGCCCTGAAAAACATGCCTCCAAGTGGGGGGGTCGTCTTATACGCCGGGTGCACTTCAGTTGGGATAGACATAGCTGCCATAGTGGCCTTCCGATACTCGCCCGGTGCCCATAGTGGCCTCCCGATGCCCGCCCACCTCATTCTACTCACCATCCAGTATCGCGCGATATCCAGTGCGGCCGCGGCGGGTCACTAGTGCCAATTACAGGGAGATGCAGGGACTGGCCGGAGGCGCTGCAGTCGCGTTGTGGCCGTACAATGGTGACAATGACAGGTACTGTAATGGCACTAATACTAATACTAATGGCACTCATGTGAAACCGGTAACACTAAATGCACACAGGGGTATACTTTTATACATTTTACAACTTTCTCCTCGCCCCCTCCCCCCTTCTTATGCATACCTTGATAAGTACTCCCTATCCAAATCTCTTATCAGGTCATAATATACAGTATGTCACAAATCTGATGTTCTTTTACGTTTTATTTGGTGTGTGGAAGGGGGTAGTCTTATACGGCGAGTATATAACAAACTCTATATTTTGAGTGGAAATGTTGGGGGTCGTCTTATACGCCCAGTCGTCTTATACGCCGGCAAATACGGTAATAATTATACGTCCAAATCACTGGAATTAATTGGCAAAATCACTGTAATTATATGTCCAAATCACTGGAATTAATTGGCAAGATCACTGTAATTAATAATTATAAATCCAATTCACTGTAATTAATTGGCAAAATCACTGTAATTATACGTCCAAATCACTGGAATTAATTGGCAAGATCACTGTAATTAATAATTATACGTCCAAATCACTGGAATTAATTGGCAAAATCACTGTAATTATACATCCAAATCACTGGAATTAATTGGCAAAATCACTGTAATTATACATCCAAATCAATGAAATGAATTGGCAAGATCACTGTAATTAATAATTATATGTCCAAATCACTGGAATTAATTGGCAAAATCACTGGAATTATACGTTCAAATCACTGGAATTAATTGGCAAGATCAATGTAATTAATAATTATACGTCAAAATCACTGGAATTAATTGGCAAAATCACTGTAATTATACGTCTAAATCACTGTAATTAATTGGCAAGATCACTGTCATTAATAATTATACATCCAAATCACTGTAATTAATTGGCAAGATCACTGTAATTAATAAATATACATCCAAATCACTGGAATTAATTGGCAAAATCATTGTAATTATACGTCCAAATCACTGGAATTAATTGGCAAGATCACTGTAATTAATAATTATACGTCCAAATCACTGGAATTAAATGGCAAAATCTCGCTATCACCTGCCTAGTGAAGTGGAATCTAGATGGGATTTGGTACTACCAGGGACACAATACCTCCATCAATTGTCTTAATCCCACTGCGCTTATGGCGGATACTGGACGCACGACTAACACCAACATAAGTGTCAAGGCCTCAGTTATGAGAGCTTCCATCGTCATGTGAAGCTGAACCACTAGTCATGAACATAGGCCAGGGCCTCAGCCGTTCCTTCCACTCCGTGTCATAAATGGCATATTGTCAAGTTTACGTTTCTCCTCAGACCATTTAAATTTATTTTTTGGGGTCTTTTTACTGAACTTTGGCTTTTTGGATTTTACATGCCCTCTACTATCACAATGGGCATCGGTCTTGACAGATGACGTTGATGGCATTTCATCGTCTATGTCATGGCTAGTGGCAGCAGCTTCAGCACTAGTAGGAAGTGGTTCTTGATCTTTCCCTATTTTATCCTCCAAATGTTTGTGTTCCATTATTTTTCTGGAGTTATATAACACAATATGTGGCACAAGACAGCGTACCCCTACACCTCACAGGGCAAACACTAAAAATTATTTGGATTAAATATTAATAACTACTTTATTTGGAGTAAGTAATATACAGCACAGGACAGCACCACTGAATTTACATGGCAGCACCACTGGACTGGATTATACTTATTTATATGGATTTATATGGAATTATACGGCAGGATAACTGGAACTATATGGCAGTATCACAGGAATTATATGGCAGTATCACAGGAATTATACGCCAGTATTCAGAGAATTATACGGCAATATCACAGGAATTATACGTCAGTATCACAGGAATTATACGCCAGTATTCCGAGAATTATATGGCAATATCACAGGAATTATATGCCAGTATCACAGGAATTTTACGGCAATATCACAGGAATTATGTGCCAGTGTCACGGGAATTATACGCCAGTAACACTGGATATATGGCAGCAGAGGACACCACCACTGTGACTGGTCACTGGACTGATGCTGCACAAGACATCTAATGCAGACAACACAGCACCACTGAAAGGGACTTATATAGCTACACTGGATCTATGGCAGCAGAGGACACCACCACTGCAGAGGCGGAACTACCATTGGTGCAGCAGATGCATTGCACTGGGGCCCCTGTGAACCAAGGGGCCCACTGCTGCCCAGACCAGAGATGAGTTATCCTCTGGTCCCCCCCCCCTCGAAGACCATTTTGAGCAATGTCAGCTGAATGGCCCACTACAGAGAGAAGTGTGGGCCCCACTGCCTCTCCCTGTCACCCTCTGCCTCCCCTATCACCCCCTGTCTCCCCTTGCCTTCCGCTGTCACCCTCTGGCTCCACCTCCCTTCCACTGTCACCTTCTGCCTCCCCCTATTACCCTTGTGTGGCATATTGTGAACTTGGGTTGCGGTGGAGGAGGGGGCCCAAATTATATTTTGGCACCTGGGCCCACAACTCACTTGTTCCGCCACTGCACCACTGTGACTGGTCACTGGACTGATGCTGCACAAGACACTACCCCTGGTCTGATGCAAGACAACACAGCAAAAATGTAAGGGACTTATACAGCAGCCAGCAGCACTGGGGACATATAGCAGCAGAGGACACCAACACTGTGACTGGATGGACTGATGCAGCGTAAGACACTGACTACACTGGACTGGACTGAGCAGCACAACACAGCACAAGACTCGCCACCCCACTTTCCTGCCCCCACACAGACACTGAGGACGGAGACACGTCCTCTCACTACACTCTCCGAGACTGGAGTAAAAATGGCCGCGACGCGCGGCTCCTTATATGGAATCCAAATCCCGCGAGAATCCGACAGCTGGATGATGACGTTTTGCCTCGTTCGGGTTTCCGAGTCAGGCGGGAAAACCCGAGCCTGGCTCGGATCCGGACTCGAAAGGTGAAGTTCGGTACGATTCGGTTCTCTGAGAACCGAACCTGCTCATCTCTAATATATACTGTAATAAAAGTAGGTGTCCCCGTTCTAATTTACTTGGTTCTTAGCGCCAACATTAAGACAAGTTCCGATTTATCCAGATTTTTCTTATTGAGTATCCAAAACATATGATCTCCAAGAGCTAATAAGATGCAGTTTTGAGATCTGGGTATATCCGAGTAGATCCGAACCTGCACTTCTCTAAATAAAAGTTAAATCATACAAGTCAATTTTTATTACCACTTATTTTTTTGTAGTGACGGAGTTTAGTACAGATTTTTTTTTTTTTTACTAGAAGCCCTAGGTGCGTGGCTTCATCACCCAGTGTCTGTGACCAAACGTGCTGTGGGCGTAGGTTCTTGGACCCTCTCCGAAAGGAGAGGGCCTCGGCAACTTAGGAGAGAGCGTGGCCCATAAGGGTCTCACCTAAACCCCAAACAAAAAACCGTGACAGTGACACACTACAAAACATAAAAAAGTGCTAGTATTGTGCAAAAGTGCAAAACACGTGCGTGGGGAAAATAAAGGCCGGGGAGGATAAAAAATTGTCCTTGCCCTAGCCAAAAGGCCAGGGCAAAGGAAGTGGGTGCAGACAGGAAGGGTTGAAGTGCTAAGTGCTAAAGTGCCTTAGTGCAAAGGTGGCTCGAAACCCCAGTGCATTTCCGGTACCCCTGTCCCTTCCAGTTCCAGGGGCACAAAACGCTTCGAGCTTCTAGCTGCTCCCGACCTTTCAGCCAGACCAAGCTTCAAACCCACAGTGTGCCAGGGTCAACCCCCAGTACGAGAGAAGATACTAGACCGGGCCGTTCTCCACTCCATGCAAGGGGCCCTATTTCATCCCCTTAGAAGGACGGTGGATACTAAGCCCAGTTTTTCTCCCCTCTCGACCAGAGGCATTGCCACACCCCGGCATGGTACTCCACAAGGTGTTTCTCCATTCCACACTAGAAACCTCTCACGCTCCTAGTGTAAGAACAGGTACTCCACCAAGTGTTTCCCTCGAGCAGGTACTACACTTGATCTTAGCCAAAAGGCCGACTTTTACAGTTATTGATATATTTATCCATAGGTTTAAAGATTTGGGCTTTTGTTCATTTTTTTAAAGTTAGTCCACCTGGGTAATACTGTATTTATATTTGAGTGAAGGATTGACAGTATCTAAATGCCCATTTTATTTATTTATGAAATGGTCCTGTGTATTAACAGCTGTCAGTAATCAGCGCTTAGTGGTATCTCACATACCAGCGTGCTGGTGTGCAGGCCTCCGGAGGTCACTGCCTCAGTTTGCTGCTGCATGAATACCCATTCTCACTGCATACCCCTGAAGTCCATCCAGCATGTACCCCGCTGTGTGCCCGCCATCTGTACAGCATGGGTGCTGCCATGACACTTGCAGTCAGTTGACCCGTAACACCCAATCCTGCACACATGATTCAAGCATCCAATGCCTGCTGACCAGGGGGTATAAGTCCAGAACATCGACTCAGTCTCATCGCCTTGAACAATGCGTCAAATCCAGTGCACAGCATCTCCTGGCTCCAGTCTCCTCTCTCCAGTGATTTCCTAGCTCCAGTGTCTCAGTGGAACTACAGGCCCCAGCCATCCAGCTCTGCTACAACTTCTTCCACAGTCAGCTTCCATTCCTACATGCAGTAAGAGACTCTCTCCAGGTACTGCCTTACCATTCTCACCTGTGTGTTGTTAATCTGCATTCAGTACTGTACTTTTGCATCCAGCACTTAAAACAACCAGCTTGTAAATTACCAACTGTCTCCTGCTATAGCCTTGCTTGGCTCTGTGGATTTTGTGGGTCATTCTGAGTTGATCGCTCGCTTGCTATTTTTTGCAGCGCTGCAATCAGATAGTCGCCGCCTATGGGGGAGTGTATTTTCACTTTGCAAGTGTGTGAACGCTTGTGCAGCCAAGCGGTACAAAAACATTTTGTGCAGTTTCTGAGTATGTCTGAACTTACTCAGTCTCTGCGATCACTTCAGCCTGTCTGGTCCCGGAATTGACGTCAGACACCCGCCCTGCAAATACTTGGACACGCCTGCGTTTTTTCCAACCACTCCCTGAAAACGGTCATTTGACACCCATAAATGCCTTCTTCCTGTCAATCTCCTTGCGATCGGCTGTGCGAATGGATTCTTCGTTAAATCCATCGCTCAGCACCGATCCGCTTTGTACCCGTACGACACGCCTATGCATTGCGGTGCATACGCATGCACAGTTTTGCCGAGTTTTGACCTGATCGCAGCGCTGCGAAAAATAGCTAGCAAGCGATCAACTCAGGATGACCCCCTTTATGCATAACTACTGACTGTGTGAATCTAATGCTGTCGATTTCCATACCGATTACCGGAGTTATTTATTGCCTGTATTGACTGCCATCGGTTGCATTACTTACCCACTGCATATTGATTCTGTTACCATCAGCTTCCATGCCGGCCATCGATGTTCGTCATCGGCTTCCATGCCAATCATCGCAGTTTGCTAATCACACTGGTTTCCAGACCAGCTTATTACCTGTGACTGTTAATTTACCTCTGTCAGTTTCTCTGCAAAAAAAATCTGTTTTGCCATTTGCTCCAGTTGCTTTTTATTACCTCTGTGTGCTAAATAAAACATCATTGTTCACATGCGCAGGAACTTACTGCAGCAGCCTCGTTTCCTCCACCGCACCACCACTGACCCACTAGTGCCCCCTCTGGGAACAGTCACAGTTACAGAGCTGACAACAGCCTATAAAGAAATTATATTATAGATTTGTTTTCATCACACTTAAGCTGGGTACCCACTAGATGACGTGTGTGCCCTGCCCCAGCATGCGGCAACTGTATACACACTTACAGATGCTGGAATCTGACAAAGAAAGACACACGACATGCTGCAGCATATCTTCGCTAGCGACATCCCTGTTGGCCCTGCTGTAGGACAGATGGGGGATGTCTCTAGTAGAGATGAGCGGGTTCGGTTTCTCTGAAACCGAACCCGCACGAACTTCATGTTTTTTTTCACGGGTCCGAGCAGACTCGGATCCTCCCGCCTTGCTCGGTTAACCCGAGCGCGCCCGAACGTCATCATGACGCTGTCGGATTCTCGCGAGACTCGAATTCTATATAAGGAGCCGCGCGTCGCCGCCATTTTCACACGTGCATTGAGATTGATAGGGAGAGGACGTGGCTGGCGTCCTCTCCATTAGAAATTAGATTAGAAGAGAGAGAGAGATTGTGCAGAGTCAGACAGAGTTTACCACAGTGACCAGTGCAGTTGTTGTTAGTTAACTTTTATTTATTTTAATATAATATATCCGTTCTCTGCTATATCCGTTCTCTGCCTGAAAAAAAACGATACACAGCAGCAGCCAGTCACACAGTGTGACTCAGTCTGTGTGCACTCAGCTCAGCCCAGTGTGCTGCACATCAATGTATAAAAGGCAAAGCTTATAATAATTGTGGGGGAGACTGGGGAGCACTGCAGGTTGTTATAGCAGGAGCCCCCAGGAGTACATAATATTATATTAATTTAAAATTAAACAGTGCACACTTTTGCTGCAGGAGTGCCACTGCCAGTGTGACTAGTGGTGACCAGTGCCTGACCACCAGTATAGTAGTATATTGTTGTATGTATTGTATACTATCTCTTTATCAACCAGTCTATATTAGCAGCAGACACAGTACAGTGCGGTAGTTCACGGCTGTGGCTACCTCTGTGTCGGCAGTCGGAACTCGGCAGGCAGTCCGTCCATCCATAATTGTATTACAATATATACCACCTAACCGTGGTATTTTTTTTTCTTTCTTTATACCGTCGTCATAGTGTCATACTAGTTGTTACGAGTATACTACTATCTCTTTATCAACCAGTGTACAGTGCGGTAGTTCACGGCTGTGGCTACCTCTGTGTCGGCAGTCGGCAGGCAGTCCGTCCATCCATAATTGTATTATTATTATAATATATACCACCTAACCGTGGTTTTTTTTTCATTCTTTATACCGTCATAGTGTCATACTAGTTGTTACGAGTATACTACTATCTCTTTATCAACCAGTGTACAGTGCGGTAGTTCACGGCTGTGGCTACCTCTGTGTCGGCAGTCGGCAGGCAGTCCGTCCATCCATAATTGTATTATTATTATAATATATACCACCTAACCGTGGTTTTTTTTTCATTCTTTATACCGTCGTCATAGTGTCATACTAGTTGTTACGAGTATACTACTATCTCTTTATCAACCAGTGTACAGTGCGGTAGTTCACGGCTGTGGCTACCTCTGTGTCGGCAGTCGGCAGGCAGTCCGTCCATCCATAATTGTATTATTATTATAATATATACCACCTAACCGTGTTTTTTTTTTCATTCTTTATACCGTCGTCATAGTGTCATACTAGTTGTTACGAGTATACTACTATCTCTTTATCAACCAGTGTACAGTGCGGTAGTTCACGGCTGTGGCTACCTCTGTGTCGGCAGTCGGCAGGCAGTCCGTCCATCCATAATTGTATTATTATTATAATATATACCACCTAACCGTGGTTTTTTTTTCATTCTTTATACCGTCGTCATAGTGTCATACTAGTTGTTACGAGTATACTACTATCTCTTTATCAACCAGTGTACAGTGCGGTAGTTCACGGCTGTGGCTACCTCTGTGTCGGCAGTCGGCAGGCAGTCCGTCCATCCATAATTGTATTATTATTATAATATATACCACCTAACCGTGGTTTTTTTTTCATTCTTTATACCGTCGTCATAGTGTCATACTAGTTGTTACGAGTATACTACTATCTCTTTATCAACCAGTGTACAGTGCGGTAGTTCACGGCTGTGGCTACCTCTGTGTCGGCAGTCGGCAGGCAGTCCGTCCATCCATAATTGTATTATTATTATAATATATACCACCTAACCGTGGTTTTTTTTTCATTCTTTATACCGTCGTCATAGTGTCATACTAGTTGTTACGAGTATACTACTATCTCTTTATCAACCAGTGTACAGTGCGGTAGTTCACGGCTGTGGCTACCTCTGTGTCGGCAGTCGGCAGGCAGTCCGTCCATCCATAATTGTATTATTATTATAATATATACCACCTAACTGTGGTATTTTTTTTTCTTTCTTTATACCGTCGTCATAGTGTCATACTAGTTGTTACGAGTATACTACTATCTCTTTATCAACCAGTGTACAGTGCGGTAGTTCACGGCTGTGGCTACCTCTGTGTCGGCAGTCGGCAGGCAGTCCGTCCATCCATAATTGTATTATTATTATAATATATACCACCTAACCGTGGTTTTTTTTTCATTCTTTATACCGTCGTCATAGTGTCATACTAGTTGTTACGAGTATACTACTATCTCTTTATCAACCAGTGTACAGTGCGGTAGTTCACGGCTGTGGCTACCTCTGTGTCGGCAGTCGGCAGGCAGTCCGTCCATCCATAATTGTATTATTATTATAATATATACCACCTAACTGTGGTATTTTTTTTTCTTTCTTTATACCGTCGTCATAGTGTCATACTAGTTGTTACGAGTATACTACTATCTCTTTATCAACCAGTGTACAGTGCGGTAGTTCACGGCTGTGGCTACCTCTGTGTCGGCAGTCGGCAGGCAGTCCGTCCATCCATAATTGTATTATTATTATAATATATACCACCTAACCGTGGTTTTTTTTTCATTCTTTATACCGTCGTCATAGTGTCATACTAGTTGTTACGAGTATACTACTATCTCTTTATCAACCAGTGTACAGTGCGGTAGTTCACGGCTGTGGCTACCTCTGTGTCGGCAGTCGGCAGGCAGTCCGTCCATCCATAATTGTATTATTATTATAATATATACCACCTAACCGTGGTTTTTTTATACCACCTAACCGTGGCAGTCCGTCCATAATTGTATACTAGTATCCAATCCATCCATCTCCATTGTTTACCTGAGGTGCCTTTTAGTTCTGCCTATAAAATATGGAGAACAAAAAAGTTGAGGTTCCAAAATTAGGGAAAGATCAAGATCCACTTCCACCTCGTGCTGAAGCTGCTGCCACTAGTCATGGCCGAGACGATGAAATGCCAGCAACGTCGTCTGCCAAGGCCGATGCCCAATGTCATAGTACAGAGCATGTCAAATCCAAAACACCAAATATCAGAAAAAAAAGGACTCCAAAACCTAAACTAAAATTGTCGGAGGAGAAGCGTAAACTTGCCAATATGCCATTTACCACACGGAGTGGCAAGGAACGGCTGAGGCCCTGGCCTATGTTCATGGCTAGTGGTTCAGCTTCACATGAGGATGGAAGCACTCAGCCTCTCGCTAGAAAAATGAAACGACTCAAGCTGGCAAAAGCACAGCAAAGAACTGTGCGTTCTTCGAAATCCCAAATCCACAAGGAGAGTCCAATTGTGTCGGTTGCGATGCCTGACCTTCCCAACACTGGATGTGAAGAGCATGCGCCTTCCACCATTTGCACGCCCCCTGCAAGTGCTGGAAGGAGCACCCGCAGTCCAGTTCCTGATAGTGAGATTGAAGATGTCAGTGTTGAAGTCCACCAGGATGAGGAGGATATGGGTGTTGCTGGCGCTGGGGAGGAAATTGACAAGGAGGATTCTGATGGTGAGGTGGTTTGTTTAAGTCAGGCACCCGGGGAGACACCTGTTGTCCGTGGGACGAATATGGCCGTTGACATGCCAGGTGAAAATACCAAAAAAATCAGCTCTTCGGTGTGGAGGTATTTCACCAGAAATGCGGACAACAGGTGTCAAGCCGTGTGTTCCCTTTGTCAAGCTGTAATAAGTAGGGGTAAGGACGTTAACCACCTCGGAACATCCTCCCTTATACGTCACCTGCAGCGCATTCATAATAAGTCAGTGACAAGTTCAAAAACTTTGGGTGACAGCGGAAGCACTCCACTGACCAGTAAATCCCTTCCTCTTGTAACCAAGCTCACGCAAACCACCCCACCAACTCCCTCAGTGTCAATTTCCTCCTTCCCCAGGAATGCCAATAGTCCTGCAGGCCATGTCACTGGCAATTCTGACGATTCCTCTCCTGCCTGGGATTCCTCCGATGCATCCTTGCGTGTAACGCCTACTGCTGCTGGCGCTGCTGTTGTTGCTGCTGGGAGTCGATGGTCATCCCAGAGAGGAAGTCGTAAGACCACTTTTACTACTTCCACCAAGCAATTGACTGTCCAACAGTCATTTGCGAGGAAGATTAAATATCACAGCAGTCATCCTACTGCAAAGCGGATAACAGAGGCCTTGACATCCTGGGTGGTGAGAAACGTGGTTCCGGTATCCATCATTACTGCAGAGCCAACTAAAGACTTGTTGGAGGTACTGTGTCCCCGGTACCAAATACCATCTAGGTTCCATTTCTCTAGGGTTGCGATACCGAAAATGTACACAGACCTCAGAAAAAGAGTCACCAGTGTCCTAAAAAATGCAGCTGTACCCAATGTCCACTTAACCACGGACATGTGGACAAGTGGAGCAGGGCAGGGTCAGGACTATATGACTGTGACAGCCCACTGGGTAGATGTATGGACTCCCGCCGCAAGAACAGCAGCGGCGGCACCAGTAGCAGCATCTCGCAAACGCCAACTCGTTCCTAGGCAGGCTACGCTTTGTATCACCGGTTTCCAGAATACGCACACAGCTGAAAACCTCTTACGGCAACTGAGGAAGATCATCGCGGAATGGCTTACCCCAATTGGACTCTCCTGTGGATTTGTGGCATCGGACAACGCCAGCAATATTGTGCGTGCATTACATCTGGGCAAATTCCAGCACGTCCCATGTTTTGCACATACCTTGAATTTGGTGGTGCAGAATTTTTTAAAAAAACGACAGGGGCGTGCAAGAGATGCTGTCGGTGGCCAGAAAAATTGCGGGACACTTTCGGCGTACAGGCAGCACGTACAGAAGACTGGAGCACCACCAAAAACGCCTGAACCTGCCCTGCCATCATCTGAAGCAGGAGGTGGTAACGAGGTGGAATTCAACCCTCTATATGCTTCAGAGGTTGGAGGAGCAGCAAAAGGCCATTCAAGCCTATACAACTGACCACGATATAGGAGGTGGAATGCACCTGTCTCAAGCGCAGTGGAGAATGATTTCAACGTTGTGCAAGGTTCTGCAACCTTTTGAACTTGCCACACGTGAAGTCAGTTCAGACACTGCCAGCCTGAGTCAGGTCATTCCCCTCATCAGGCTTTTGCAGAAGAAGCTGGAGACATTGAAGGAGGAGCTAAGACAGAGCGATTCCGCTAGGCATGTGGGACTTGTGGATGGAGCCCTTAATTCGCTTAACAAGGATTCACGGGTGGTCAATCTGTTGAAATCAGAGCACTACATTTTGGCCACCGTGCTCGATCCTAGATTTAAAACCTACCTTGGATCTCTCTTTCCGGCGCACACAAGTCTGCTGGGTTTCAAAGACCTGCTGGTGAGAAAATTGTCAAGTCAAGCGGAACGCGACCTGTCAACATCTCCTCCTTCACATTCTCCCGCAACTGGGGGTGCGAGGAAAAGGCTCAGAATTCCGAACCCACCCGCTGGCGGTGATGCAGGGCAGTCTGGAGCGACTGCTGATGCTGACATCTGGTCCGGACTGAAGGACCTGACAACCATTACGGACATGTCGTCTACTGTCACTGCATATGATTCTATCACCATTGATAGAATGGTGGAGGATTATATGAGTGACCGCATCCAAGTAGGCACGTCACACAGTCCGTACTTATACTGGCAGGAAAAAGAGGCAATTTGGAGGCCCTTGCACAAACTGGCTTTATTCTACCTAAGTTGCCCTCCCACAAGTGTGTACTCCGAAAGAGTGTTTAGTGCCGCCGCTCACCTTGTCAGCAATCGGCGTACGAGGTTACATCCAGAAAATGTGGAGAAGATGATGTTCATTAAAATGAATTATAATCAATTCCTCCGCGGAGACATTGACCAGCAGCAATTGCCTCCACAAAGTACACAGGGAGCTGACATGGTGGATTCCAGTGGGGACGAATTGATAATCTGTGAGGAGGGGGATGTACACGGTGATATATCGGAGGATGATGATGAGGTGGACATCTTGCCTCTGTAGAGCCAGTTTGTGCAAGGAGAGATTAATTGCTTCTTTTTTGGTGGGGGTCCAAACCAACCCGTCATTTCAGTCACAGTCGTGTGGCAGACCCTGTCACTGAAATGATGGGTTGGTTAAAGTGTGCATGTCCTGTTTTGTTTATACAACATAAGGGTGGGTGGGAAGGGCCCAAGGACAATTCCATCTTGCACCTCTTTTTTCTTTTATTTTTCTTTGCGTCATGTGCTGTTTGGGGAGGGTTTTTTGGAAGGGACATCCTGCGTGACACTGCAGTGCCACTCCTAGATGGGCCCGGTGTTTGTGTCGGCCACTAGGGTCGCTTATCTTTCTCACACAGCTACCTCATTGCGCCTCTTTTTTTCTTTGCGTCATGTGCTGTTTGGGGAGGGTTTTTTGGAAGGGACATCCTGCGTGACACTGCAGTGCCACTCCTAGATGGGCCCGGTGTTTGTGTCGGCCACTAGGGTCGCTTATCTTTCTCACACAGTCAGCTACCTCATTGCGCCTCTTTTTTTCTTTGCGTCATGTGCTGTTTGGGGAGGGTTTTTTGGAAGGGACATCCTGCGTGACACTGCAGTGCCACTCCTAGATGGGCCCGGTGTTTGTGTCGGCCACTAGGGTCGCTAATCTTACTCACACAGCTACCTCATTGCGCCTCTTTTTTTCTTTGCGTCATGTGCTGTTTGGGGAGGGTTTTTTGGAAGGGACATCCTGCGTGACACTGCAGTGCCACTCCTAGATGGGCCCGGTGTTTGTGTCGGCCACTAGGGTCGCTTATCTTTCTCACACCGTCAGCTACCTCATTGCGCCTCTTTTTTTCTTTGCGTCATGTGCTGTTTGGGGAGGGTTTTTTGGAAGGGACATCCTGCGTGACACTGCAGTGCCACTCCTAGATGGGCCCGGTGTTTGTGTCGGCCACTAGGGTCGCTTATCTTTCTCACACAGTCAGCTACCTCATTGCGCCTCTTTTTTTCTTTGCGTCATGTGCTGTTTGGGGAGGGTTTTTTGGAAGGGACATCCTGCGTGACACTGCAGTGCCACTCCTAGATGGGCCCGGTGTTTGTGTCGGCCACTAGGGTCGCTAATCTTACTCACACAGCTACCTCATTGCGCCTCTTTTTTTCTTTGCGTCATGTGCTGTTTGGGGAGGGTTTTTTGGAAGGGACATCCTGCGTGACACTGCAGTGCCACTCCTAGATGGGCCCGGTGTTTGTGTCGGCCACTAGGGTCGCTTATCTTACTCACACAGCGACCTCGGTGCAAATTTTAGGACTAAAAATAATATTGTGAGGTGTGATGTGTTCAGAATAGGCTGAAAATGAGTGTAAATTATGTTTTTTGAGGTTAATAATACTTTGGGATCAAAATTACCCCCAAATTCTATGATTTAAGCTGTTTTTTAGGGTTTTTTGAAAAAAACACCCGAATCCAAAACACACCCGAATCCGACAAAAAAAATTCGGTGAGGTTTTGCCAAAACGCGGTCGAACCCAAAACACGGCCGCGGAACCGAACCCAAAACCAAAACACAAAACCCGAAAAATTTCCGGCGCTCATCTCTAGTCTCTAGGGACCTGCGGGGGCATTCATACCATTGGTACACACTAGACAGTATTCCCGACTTTAACTTGACCATGTTCTACACTAGCTAAAAGGAGAACATTATACCACATGTGCAGACAGATATGTACACTGCAAGTGGATGCAACCGGGGCTACTTGTAGGGACCGGTCGCATGGTTGACATGTCGACATTCACAATAATGATGATACCACAACAATTTTAAATAAGTCAGCAGACACAATGTCAACATCCTCAGGATGTCGGCATGTTTTTAGTGTTTTGTCTTTTTTTACTCTGTGTGGCACTATAAGTCTCAGCATGGTAGCACCTCTTCTTATGTTTGAAATTAAGGCGTGCAGTCCAACCCCCTCCCCACCCCCCTGACATATTTATAATGCATCTGAAATGTTGTCATGTGACATGTTAATGGATGTTAGGAGCCACCGGAAGTATTAAGTTTAGGCTGCTGGGTGAGGTTAGGCTGCGGGGGGGCGGGGGAGAAGTAAAGGTTTGGTACTAGGAGGAGGATTAGGGTAAAGCTAGAAGAACAATACTCACTGGAACGCCTTGCCTTCTCAGACGTCTCCAGCTGAACTGCTCCTCACATGACCACTGGGACCCAGGGGACAGCGCTGGAGATGCTGCTGCCGCTGTGAGCAGGTAAGACACCATTAGACCATCAGGGGGGATTTTTCAACAATCTTTAATGTCAACTTGTTATCCATGTAGACATGACGAATGTCGACATGCTAAGCATGTTAAACTTTTGGCCATATTGTTATTCGCATATTGACCTCATGCATGTCAACATGACAACTGCAACCTAACATACCACAACCGGCTATCACTATAAATATCACCGCTCTCTGCAGTAATCCAACCTCTGTATTCACACATTTATAGTGGATGCACTTAACACAGAGATCAATGATCCCTACAGTGATAGCTGCTCTAGTGTTCTCCACCATGCGATGGACTCAGCTGACTGCACTCTTGGGGAAAACATTACTTATTTAGCTGGATGTGCATAAAGCCTTAGTCAACAAACAACAGCCGCACAGTGCACTCTCTTGTCTGTATTGCCTAAATTGTTTCCCTATGCTTTATAGACACTGTACTAAAACCATGGGCTTATTTAATAATATTTCTTATTTGAATAAACCCAAATTTCACACTTCAGTGTGCTACATTTTGTATGAATAGAGATCACCTGAGTGTAATGGCCTTAGATTGTGTTATATTGGCCAAATCATCTAGCCAAACCACAATAACATTTTGGAAAACAAGCTCAGGGAGCTCTAAAAAGAAATTAAATGCATTCTGTGGCTATATAGTATAATGATTCAAACCTTGAAAATAATTTTGCTAAAATAATAATTCCCAACATCTTTTCCATACTTCTCATCAATCATGTACACTATCTGTAAATTGAAACAAAGGCAACCTTTAATTACTAGCTTTTGAAATGATGGGGTGGAGTGGTATACAGGTTCTCCAGGTATGACACAGTGCTTTTGCATTTTTGTTGTTAGAATGGGAGAACACTACTGCACATACTCCAAGCTGGACACTGTAGTTGCTATTCTACATGCGCGTCACCATCTTGTTATTGTGTAGAGTGACATATTGGGGTGACAGATGTCTCCCCCTTAGCTCCAAGAGTCCTGACCTGCATCCGGGGGACAGTCACCAACTAGTAAGTTATCAGAACCCCACTCCACTGCAAGCTTCACTTCATGGGGGTAATTCTGAGTTGATCGCAGCAGGAATTCTGTTAGCAACTGGGCAAAACCATGTGCAGTGCAGGGGGGGCAGATATAACAATTGCAGAGAGAGTTAGATTTGGGTGGGTTATTTTGTTTCTGTGCAGGGTAAATACTGGCTGCTTTATTTTTACACTGCAATTTAGATTTCAGTTTGAACTCACCACACCCAAATCTTACTCTCTCTGCACATGTTATACCTGTCCCCCCTGCAGTGCACATGGTTTTGCCCAACTGCTAACAAGTTTGTTGCTGCGATCAACTCAGAATCAGGCCCCATGTCTCAAGTTTAACTAAGCAACAGTGAGTAGCTGTCACTTCACTTCTCAATAAACCACAATGCAGGTTAAGATACTGGATTTATCCTTGGGTAACAAAAACACTCCACTGGTGTGTACACTACTCTGCCATATACCTCCACATGTACGCACATATTTTCAACATTTGGTATATGGCATGCATGTCCAAACTGCGGCCCTTCAGCTGTTGAGAAACTACACATCCCAGCATGCCCTGACACAGCTTTAGCATTCTCGGACAGCAAAATTGTGTCAGAGCATGCTGGGATATGTAGTTTCACAACAGCTGGAGGGCCGCAGTTTCGACATGCCTGGTATATGGCTTCAAAGGACTATATGACAGGATAAAAAAAATCCCATGATACTTGTTATTCTTATAAACAGTCTTTGCTTCCTGGGACTACTGTATGTAACAATGTGTAACATTACTTACCTTTTTAACTAATTGGGTGCCTCTCCACCCCTACCCTGCCTTTTGTCCCTTCTTTTTTTCCCTGTTTGGAAGGCCTTCAGGGCTGTGAGACCCTCCCCTCTCACCCTATGATCTGCTATCCCCTGTACCACCCTGCTTCATTTGCATACATTTGCATCACATACTAATATCAGTATCACTGTATACTTCTTTATATTTTTTTAGGATGTAATTCTGTAGACTGTTTTATACTGTCTATTCATCTTTTTCTTTGTTCGGTGGTTATGTACATGTACTTTTTGATGTTATAAATAAGAATAATTTAAATATGCTCAATGAGTATATACAGTATTTATCAATTAATTCAGATGATTATTCACATGAAAACAATATGTAATAACTCATCCAACATAATCATTGTTAATTTATTTTATTTGTACAATAATTTATTGTCATTATTAGAATTGCTTGCAATCAATAATAGTTGACTGTTTATATCCCTAGGTGCAGATACGAAGGACACTGTGTCTCTTTTTAATACATATGAGTAAAACATGACCTGATACAAACAGCTGCATTACAGAAATCCAGGATCCAGCATTTGTACTTTCTCCCTCAAGAGGGAGACTGACAGCGCATAATCCCTCTGTGCTTTAATTAAAAGTAATAGCATGTATTTGTTTGCCTCTTCTTGGTATTAAAAAAAAATCTACCTCTGACTCAACATGTGAAACACAGAAGTTTGGAGCTGAGGACAATGTGAACGTTTGAAAGGTCTTGGCAAGATCTTTTGTATGCTGGTATTCTGATACACAGCATTATCCAACAAACACAGCCAATTATTCAGTATTGTCCAAGAAAGCTTAGCTTAGAATGAAGTGAGGCATGAATTTATTTGCAAGTTTAAAAATGTATATTTCCAAGTGCATCCATAACACTTATAACAGAAATATCAATATATCCAGCTGATAGAACTACATTATAACCCCTCTCGGAAGTAAAATAGGTAGACAAACACACACTAATGCAATGAAGTACAGCTACTTGGCTAAAGAATGTACCTTAAATCTTGTGTGAACCGAGCAAAGCAAGAAATGCCAGTATTTGTTTCCTTTGCTATTATTTGTTGAAAGAATGAATAGCTTTTTGTTTTGATAAGCGTACTGGTGACCAAAGTGGCAACATTTCATTTCAATTTTAAGAGCGCACATTTTAATGATTATGGGAGTAATTCAATTGCCAGTACAGGGTGCGAATTGCCGTTGCCGTGGCATTTAAATGCTGATATCGGCACCCTATCTCACACCCTTTGCCTGTCTGACCAAGGGCCAGATTTGCACAAAAGTGCTTGTTACCCTATGGGCACTATAGTGTAAGATTGGGCTGCCATACAGCATGGCTATTGTCATGCTGATTCGGCCAAGCAAAGATTGAACTCACCCCTATGTATCTCTTCTACAGTATGGGCGGTCAGTCTACGCCCAAATTGGCAATTATTGAATACAATAGATGTTAGATTACTAAATATAGAGGAGCATTGCATGTATGGTGACATAAGAAAACTGACATTTTCATAGAGTAGATTATATATATATATATATATATATATATATATATGGGATATCCAATTAACCGCTGTAAATTACAGTGGTTTATGGATTCCCCTGGGGCTATCCAATTAACCCATGACTGCCGCCACAAAAAGGGGATTAGGTGAGGCACGCAAAGCAGAATCCCAGATAGCCAGCTCTCACAGACCAATTTTTTTCGCGATAGCGCATGCGTCTAGAAATTTACCCCAGATCTCTCAAAAACAGGTTATTTATTGCATGGTGAAAACAGTCTGTAATTAGATAGCCTGATAATACTATCATGCAGTAAATTAACGCCGGCAATTGGATACCAGCAATAGTTTGTTACTGAGAAGAGTACATCTGTTTTCCTCAGGTAGCTTAGCAGAACAAACAAAAATAGTAAAGATGTTTTTAAAATAAGTTTAAGATAGCCAAAAAAGCAAATGAGAAATGAGATTAAAAAGCTCTTGATTTGATTTTAGGACATTTTTTGTGAATCAAACTTTACATCCTGGCACTTACCTACTCACAAACTAAATAAAGACAGACAAGCATTATTCCACAACAGGATGTACTGTATTTGTCACATTTGCCTTCATAGCCTGCTAAGCTTGCTTTACAATTAAAATGACCTGCAGTTCCATTAATTGTGATGCTTGTTGTTGATGTCAAAGGCACCACAGTGATTGCCACTTCCGTCCATCCATTAAACAGAATATACTGTACATAACACAAGGAAATGCAGACATGAAAGCAAAGTGTAGTAAGTGCCCTGCTCATCATGACAGAGTTTTACAGTCTAATTGGATGAAACAATAGAATCAAGAGTGGCTTTTGAGTAAATATTGGGACAGTTGTAAAGGTGCATTACTGGGTAGTATCGGTGGGAGAAGAAATGGCTATAATAAAGAGATGTTGTTTCAGAGAGCATTTAATTTTAAACACTTGAAGGGTGTGGGAGAGTTTATTAGAGCATGGAAGGGAATTCCTTAAATGGTTAGCAGCACAGAAGAAGTTTTGAAGGTGGGAGTGAGAGGTGGTTACCAGAGACTAGGTAGATCTAAGACAGCGAGAGTATAATCATTTGAGAAGATCTTATGCATGAAGGTGTGGTGTTTTCTGGACTTTGTGGGTGAAGGATACAAGAAACTAGTCTAGGAGTTTACAAAGTTGTGTGGCAGAGATGAAGCCGCAAGATAGGAAGACCAGTCTTGCTGCTGTATCTAAGATGAATTGAAGTGGCGTAGATACAGTAGGTGAGGCCAAAGCAAGATAGAAGGAGGGTGCAGTAGTCAAGGTGGAAGAAGAGATAGGGGATCAGATGGGATGCCAGCAGTCAGAATACCGATGCAGGCATACCAATGTGGAAGGTGCCAACTGAGGTGAGTTAAGGCCTCCCCCATTAGTGTCTAACCCTATACCCCCCCAGTTGGTGCCTAAACCTAACCACCCCCAGTGGTGCCTAACCCTAATTCCGCTGCCCCCAGCCTAATCCTAACCTCCAACCCCCGCAGCCTAACTCTAAACCCCTGAGTGGCGGCTAAAGCTAACCACCCTTCCGCAACCTAACCCTAACAGTCCCAGCTATACTTACCTTCGGGATTCTGGCATCGGGATCCTGACAGCCAGGATCTTGAAGTAACCCGAAAAGAGTTTGATTCCGACTTGGGTAGGAAAAGAGCAGTCTGGCAATATTTCTGTAGTATGATGCAGGTGACAGGACTAGGAAAGAGAGAGTACAAACAAAAAAAGAGATTGGTCTCCATGGACACATGGATAAAACATGACACGGAACTGGAACCTGCCGCAGTAAGTAACATCAGTTTCTAAATAGGAGTAATGTTATGAAGGTAATTTATATTTAGTTTTCCATTGCGGTTAATATATTGATTACGCCTTCATGATTGCCTTCTATTATATCTGGTTGATTTACACTTTGGATTGGTTAATTACAAAAATATACCTGCTTCCTGTTTGCATTATGAGATAGGTATATATTGTATATATACAGCCATCTTTTAGATTGACTTCCACACTCCTGAGGAAGGTATTAGGTGTTTACCACACTGAAATGCATTGAGCGTTTTATTGGAACTTTGGGAATCCCCTACTTGGTACCCGGACCAGCAGCATTTGGTGGACGAAACCACAGCCGATTTATACCATTAATTGGACATCCATTGTGAGGACTTCTTTCTAATAAAGGGCCACACAGACCAGATTTACCATCTATTAGGTAACATTTATCCACTGGGTGGGAGTTACAACAGAACTGATTACCTTTATTTGCACTTTTTCACTACCTTTACTGGTGCTCATTTACTGCACAGATTACCGGATAATTATCTAAACCAAGCGGCGGACCTACATTTTGGGGATCCTGAAGTTTGAACTGTTATGTGGGCCCTGTTGCAATCAGCAACAATAGGGTAACATTGGTTTAGGAGCTGCTGGGAGTTGTGGTCTAGCTCTGTGATTTGCGCTCTGTAAATAGTGTGAAACATGTGTCCATTTTAAACTACTGCCACTCAGGAATTGTAGTCTAAAATGGATACACGTTTCATGCTATTTACTGAGTACAAATCGCAGAGCTAGACCACAACTCCCAGCAGCTCCCATGGAACTAAGCGACGTGCATCCAGGCTGTACAAGCAGCTTTGCTGTACTAGAAGCCTGGTTGTCAAGATGTTATTGGTGACAAACTATAACCATATACTACATAAAAATAAGAGATGAAAATCTGATTTTTGGTGTTAAAATGCAAAAATGAGATGAAAGCAGTTGGGCCCGTCCAGGATTAGGAGCCCCGATCTTAAGCTTCATTACTTTTAATGTAGGTCTGCCACTGTGTACAACTCTACTTACCCTATTAGGTCCATATTTGATGACTGAAAATTTCACAATACCTTGAGTGCATGAATGAATCTTGTTATATATTTTTATTGTTCATTGCTATTTAAAACATATTTTAATATTTATTATGAAATGCTATTTCTTATCTACTAAGCCACATTTTTTATTATTATCAAGTGAGCTTTTAAGCACTGTTCTTTTTTGTTTGTATTTACCTTGGTTTAGGCGATTGACACTCCTATGAATAGCAGCTGATTTACAAGTGCCCCTACAGTCCCTTTGTTTAGGAATGGGAGAGAGACTGGAAGTCAGGAATAAGGCAGAGGGGGTCTCACCTATGGAGATTTGAGTCAAGGTGATGACTCTGGGATGAGGGAAGAAGACAATGTCTGTTTTGGATATTAAGGACTTTAGGTAGCATTGGGACATCCATGTGGATATAGCAGAGACAGTTGCTTACACAGAGCATAGATGTGGTACTGTAAACTGAATGAGTCAATTTGTTCCCCAATAGCAGAGGAATATGGCGACAAAAGCTGAGGACCAAGAAGAAAGTCTTATGGGACTACAACACATTGGGGGATATTCAATTGTTTGAAAAGTCAGTTGGGTGTCTGTTTTTTCCTATCTAATAAACAGGAAAAAACAGTCACCCAACTGACTTTTCAAACATTTGATTTCCCCCCATTGTGTTAAAAGACAGGAGAAAGTTTTAACAGTAGAGACAATAAAGGGAAACATTTGTGTCCTAAAAGCCAATGAAGTGAAGGCTGCCCAGGGGAAGAGGCTGACTCCAGGGCAGTCTTAACAGCAGTGTAGGCCCCTGGGCAAAGCAATGCACTGGGGCCCCTACCCATCCTCCAGCGATAGTGATGGGTGGGTGCTATCAGCTTTGATGTCGTGCGAGCGATAGGGGGTGTTTTATCTCTGCTCAGCATGTAGTACCTAGAGCAGGGGTGGGCAATTATTTCAGCTGAGGGGCCACTTGATGCTTTTTTGTCAGTATCCGAGGGCCACACATAAAATAGCAGCTTCCCCCCCCCACGTGCCAAAAATATAGGGACGTGGCTTCATGTGGAAGGGGCATGGCCAAAAAAGAATAGATTCATATTAGGCTGCTCAATAGTCTCCATTATTCAAATTGCGCCACAGTAGCGCCACTTACACACATTATACCAGGTAGAGCCCCTTTTACACACATTATGGCAGGTAGAGCTCCCTTATACACAGTATGGACGGTAGAGCCCCCTTTTTACACAGTACGGAAGGTAGAGCTCCCTTTTACACATTACAGCAGGTAGAGCCCCCTTTTACACATTAACATTTTATTTGGGATAATCATTGCGCAGCAAGCAAATTATCCAGTGTCTTATGGCCCCTGGGGAAAGGTGTGACAGAACACAGGGGGGTGACACGATGACAGAACATGGGGTGACACAGTGACAGAACATGGGGGGTGACACAGTGACAGAACACAGGGGTGTGACACAGTGACAGAACACAGAGGTGTGACACAGTGACAGAACATGGGGGGGTGACACGGTAACAGAACATGGGGTGACACGGTGACAGAACACTGGGGTGTGACACGGTGACAGAACATGGGGGGGTGACATGGTGACAGAACATGGGGTGACACGGTGACAGAACACTGGGGTGTGATACGGTGACAGAACATGGGGGGGTGACATGGTGACAGAACATGGGGTGACACGGTGACAGAACACTGGGGTGTGATACGGTGACAGAACATGGGGGGTGACATGGTGACAGAACATGGGGGGGTGACACGGTGACAGAATACGGGGGGGTGACACGGTGACAGAACACTGGAGGGGTTGGTACAGCGAGAGCTAAAGATCTCTACCCCCCAACCTAAAGACAGTCTGACGCCACTGCCCGCACACACAAATATGCACACACTAACACACTCTCACATATACACACACACACACACACACACACACACACACACACACACACACACACACATACACTTTCTTTCTTTCACTCACTTTTTCCATTAACTCACTGATCTGGCTGGCTGGCAGTGCAGGAAAGATTGATCTGTAGCAGTCTGGCTCTTGTCCCGTGTAGCTCCGCCCCCTGAGGTCCAGTGTAGCCCCGCCCCCTCATCGACACGTAGCTCCGCCCCTTTTCGGCTGTACACAGCCGTTGTCACTGGGGACTCTGCAGGCGGGAGGAGGAGGAGGCTACTACAACACAGGCGCCGTGCAGCAGCAGCAGGGGAGACTGGCTCCGGCAGCTTGGAGGTACTGCAGAGCAATGACAAGCAGCTCAGCCGGTCGGGCCGCTTGTCATTGCTTGCTAGTGGGAGGCAGTGGGCCGGGCAGGATCGGTTTGCGGGCCGCATCCGGCCCGCGGGCCGTATTTTGCCCACCCCTAACCTAGAGCGTTATTTCTGCTAATTACTACTTTGCTGCACAGATGGTGGGAGATGTGGCGGGAGGGAGAACACTAAACTGTAGAAGGGGGCATTAGGCTGAATGAAGGTGCCCCGGCACATAACTTCAAGGGTGGAAGGAAGTGTTTAATACACAGGGGAGGGATGGATAGTGGAGTAAGCTTAATATTCATAATTTTCCAGTAGGAGGGTAGCTTGCTTGACTGCAGATATCTTCAGTGTCTGGAAATATATTTTTTTGCTTTCAATGGGATGAGAAAAACTAGAGAGTCCCACCTTTCGCGAGGTATTTGGTGATCAGAGTTCAGGAGCCAGAGCAATCTACCAACGAAAATATAAAATTGCATACCAGGCGTGTGGAACTGGAGCAGCAACCAGCTGCTGGAACTCTGATATCTCTGGTTCTAGGCATAGGAGAGACAAGCTGCCAGTGTCCACCAAAAGGAGAGAGTCTCAGCTTTTGGAGTATTTTTAGGAAAGAGCAATAAACAGGCTCGGATGAAGACCACTGCTTTGAAGTTGGATATCTCATGTTCCTCAGGGCCGATTTTCAAAAATCTGATAACCCTGGGAAAAGGGGACCCTCAGCTATCAGTCTAGGACCCTCATGCTAATGGGGCCATTGGGCAACTGCCCATTGAGCCCATATGAATAGATGACCCTGGCTGACTTATAGTGTTGAAAGCGGCACAGGGGTCCAGGAGAATGACTGTTGAGAAGTGACCTTTAGACTTTGCTGTATGTACATTTGTGAGAGCAGTCTTAGTGAATGTTGGGGACTGAAACCCTGTTGCATAGAGTAGAGTGACAAGAGAAAAAGTGAGAAAGGTGGTTGTACAAAAGTTGCTGAAGTAATTTGAATGTGAAGGAGAAAAGTGAACTAGTTGTGGAATCTTTTAGAAGATGTTTTTTTCTTAGGATAGGTTTGATAAGTGAGTATTTAAAGGTGGATTGAAAAGTACCAGTGGAAAGAGACAAGTTGAAGGGCAAAGCTGATGATGGACATCCAGTAAGGGAGAAGAGTCAGAGAAGTTAGGAATGAATAGGGTCGAGGCATTGCCGTTTCTATAATGGGTGCAGTGTGTGCGGTGCACACGGGCCCCTGGGTCCAGGGGGGCCCACACCGCACACACTGCACCCATTTAATTACTTACCTTACCAGACTCCAGCGGTGGGCGCAGCGATCGCAGTGGAAATCACCGCCAAAATGGCAACCGCGCATGCGCGGTAGCCAAATTGGTCTCCAGATCATGGCGAGCGCCATGTTTCCAGAGACCTGCGAATGCGCAGTAGACTCTTGCACAATGCCAGAGTCTACATCGCCATTCAGAAGAGGGGGCCCACCTGGAGGTACACACGGGCCCCCTCCTCTGTAGAAACGCCCCTGGGTCGAGGAATCAGGTTGTAGTGTAAGATTATGATATGAGTGCAGAAACTACATCTTCAGTTACTGGAGAAAATAACCTGAGGATGGATTAGAGCAGGTAAGAGAAGGTAGGGGGCATGTGCAAGATTTGGCATGAGCAAATATCTTTTTGAATGGTGTTGATTTTGTCTTTAACCACTTAACTGAAGATTTTTTTTCCCAAAAACCGCTCCAAAATTGTCGGGTTTTTCAATGAGTGAATTAGGTGAAGAACACGAATTTAACCCTATCCAAAATGATTTCAGTAAAATAAAAAATAAAAAAAATTTGATTTTTTTTTGTAATTCCCCTCCAAACATCGAAACATTGATCGGGAACATTGTGGCCATCTGAACATCAGAAACATAACCTCTAAGTACACTGGGGGGTCTTGGGGGGGGGGGGGGGAAGGGGGGTGTTAATTTACACTCCCCAGCAGCTGCTATTGTCTGCAGCTGCTGGAGAGGGGTCCTGTCGTGATGACCGATCAGCAGTGATCGGCAGCACGGCAACACTGGGGGCTGGGTGCAGGGAGGCAGAGGGACCTTCCGGTCCCGCTGACAGCAACAGCGGAGGGAAATTTCCCTTCCCTGCCACTGCTAACACTGTTTATGTGGACTTACACGGCTGCACCACTGGACTGGACTTAAACGGCAGTACCCCATGACTTATACAGCAGTACCCCTGGATTTATACGGCAGTAGCCTTGAACTTATATGGCTGCCCCACTGGACTGGACTTATATGGCAGTACCCCTTGATTTATATGGCTGCACCACTGGACTCGACTTATACAGCAGTACCCCATAACTTATTCGGCAGTACCCCTGAACTTATATGGCTGCACCACTGGTCTGGACTTATATGGCAGTACCCCTGGACTTATATGGCTGCACCACTGGACTGGACTTATACAGCAGTACCCCTGGACTTATATGGCTGCACCACTGGACTGGACTTATACAGCTGCACCACTGGACTGACTTTTACGGCAGTAGCCCTGGACATATATGGCTGCACCACTGGACTGGACTTATATGGCAGTACCCCTGGACTTATATGGCATTATCACTGGACTTATAAGGCTGCACCACTGGACTGGACTTATATGACTGCAACACTGGACTGGACTTTTATGGCAGTACCCCTGGACTTATATGGCTGCACCACTGGACTGGACTTAAACGGCAGTACCGCTGGACTTATATGGCAGTACCCCTGGACTTAAACGGCAGGACCCCTGGACTTATATGGCAGTACCACTGGACTGGACTTATAGCGGGATGATGACATTTTGCCTCATTCTGGTTTCTGAGTCTGGCGGGAAAACCTGAGCCAGACTCGGATCCGGGCTCAGGACTTGATGTTTGGGGGGTTTCGAACCCGCTCATCCCTAAAATAGGATATCATTGATAAAAATGATGCGCTGTTAAAATTGTGATGATTTATTTAAACCTATTTTGCCTAATAGGCTATTCATTATTTTTGGAAAGGAGAAACATTAAACAGGACAGAACAAAACTTTTTTGAGGCATGTAAGAGGAAGAATTGGGATACTTCACTATTAACACTCTCATGGTGTATTCCTAAACTCAGGGGTTGTTGGAAATGTGATAAGATTATATGTATTATATTTAATCCTATTACACCAAAAAATCAAGACATTTGTTTGAGGAAAAGGAAAAGACCTTTACCGATTGTCAGACCAAGAACATTATATTTCTACTTGAAAATAGCTGTAATTTACAGCAGATGTACTCACATTGTTTGGTTTCTGAAACATGGAAGAAAAATTGAAGACCTACTGCTCACATCACATTTTGAAATACCAAAGTTTTTCTACTAGAGGATAGAACTGATAAGAGTCACCAATAGAGTTGGCAATAAATTACATACAGTATACACCATAGAAGGAATGTATTTTGGGGGTTTTCAGTTAAGAACTTTTTACCCTGAACTAACTTATTTATTCCTATTTGGCTGCATACATATATCTTTAGAGCACACATTCCTTAGTTTATATATTTTTATACAATATTTTAGGTGAAATAATTAAATACTCTATTTAATAGTTCTATTTTACAATTATTTTTAGCATGTCCCATATGTTTTACTATATATATATATATATATATATATATAAATAAATATATATATATATATATATAGAGAGAGAGAGAGAAAGAGAGACTTCAAACAGATGCACACTCCCCAGCAATTCTCAGGTGGTGCTCCCTTAAATCCGTTCCTTCACAGGTCCAGGATATTTAAACTTTGTAATCAAAGGGCACTCAAACTTCTTAATTAATATATGAAAGTTTATTATTTCCAAAAAAGACACTTTTTTAAAAAACCTTATCAAATGGCAATGGTGAAGGAAAAATGCTTATATATCCATAAATTTTAAGCCAAAAAAGCAAATGCTTCTCTCCAATCCAAGAGATTTTCAACATCAATGCAGCCCTGTAGAAATATTTGATAGAAAGTCAAAACTTATCCGTTGTCGACCTCGGTCATCTAGTGACCGTCAAAGACTCCTGCATCCAAGCACAGATCACCCCGTTGCCACTGCCATCCACACACCTCTCTGGAAACAAGTCCTATATACCAAGTGAACAGGGATAATTCAATTACCCTAATTCACACCTGCCCATCACACAGGTGCTCTGAACATGCCCCTCGTCAAGCCAGCGTGCGTTCCAGCACATCGCGCATGCGCCGTCACTGGCCAAACAGGTTACTTCCTGTATCAGTGTCTCCTAGGTAACAAGAAGATGATCAAACCGCTCGCCCGCGCTTCCTGCGTGAGTCATCACCTAACTCACGTCCGGGGGCGGTACTAGCTCCTGCTACTGAGTGCTCATATTAGCGGTTACCATGGTAACCCATTGTAAGTGAACCACCGGTACAATCCCGTGGCTCACAAACAGGGGAACCTCACCACTGTCAGTGCCCAGCATATACCATCTCTATTCCAAGTAAACATTCATATTTCAGCGGATGATAATGATATTTCATTCTGAACTCACATCAGCAATATATACCATATTCAAGTTGTTATTATCCACAGCTACCGCTATGTGCTTGCTCCAGGTACAATCCTGATGCTCACATCACAGCAAGCTATGATACCTCAGGTAGACACTTATCATTAAAATACAACATGTAAACCGGGGCGGCACACCGTTCCGCTGTCAGCACCACTGGATAACGAGTAAAGCAGGTCTCATAGAGCCTCCTGTGTATACAGCCAATAAATCAATCAAATTCACAAAAACGCAGTTTGTACACGATGATTCAAACAACAATATATTCCTTTATCCCTAAGTGTGTGTGGTATGCCTGTGACAACAGTTTTATTTAAAAAAATGTTTACCCAATGTAACAAATATCATACCATTCTATATAAAAACACTGTTAATATATAAATATCCTAGGGCTAGCACACACACACAGATGTAATATGATCTTCCATAGTAATTTAATAATCCAGATTTTAATCTAATAATGTGTATGCGATGCATATATAAACTATCCGCATCCTCCATTGAATATTCACAAAAAACAACGAAAATTAATGTTGTCATTAAGGCCCCGTGGTATCCTTGTATCAAGTCTGTACATCCACTTGGCCTCCCTTTGGAAGAGTAAACGTCCACGGTCACCACCCCGACTTGATTTCAGGATATCGTCTATAATCATACTTTTCAGAGAAGCAACTTGATGACCATTCTCCAAGAAATGTCTTGCTACCGGCTTGTCACTCTGTTTGTTTATCAAGGCTTGTCTAATGGTCAGACGGTGATTAGCCATTCTCTCACGAAATGTTGTAGTAGTCTTCCCTACATAATAAAGCCCACAAGGGCATATTAAGATGTAAATTATATGAGTGGTCAAACACGTCACATAATGCTTAATGGGTATTTTCTTCCCATTGTTGGGATGAGCAAAGGTCTTTCCTATCAACATGCCATTGCACGTCGTACACCCATGGCAACGATAGCAGCCTTGTTTGTTTACGTTAAGCCAAGTCCGTTGTGCATCGATGTCAAAATGTTTAGTGGGTTGCATTAATAACTGCTTTAAATTGGGTCCTCTCGAGTAGGAAATCAGTGGCTTATTGCTAATCTGTTTGAATGCTTGGTCCGTGCCCACAATCGGCCAATTTTTCTTGACTGCCCGTGCAAAGGCTGGTGCATTCACATCATACTGGGTAGTGACCACCATTCGGTTAGTCATTTTTTACGTTTTCTCCTTGTGTCCCTGGGAAAAAATGTGTCTCGCTCTTTTGAGTGCCCTTTTAATTATCCCAGGTGCATATCCTCTCTGTTCAAATTTCACAGCCATTTCACTCATTTGTGTCTCTGCCAGTTCACTTTGGGTATTATTTCTAAGAACCCTGAGGAACTGAGAGATAGGGAGTCCATCCTTCAAGGATTTCGGATGACGACTTGTGGAATACAATAAGGTATTTCTATCGGTATCTTTTCGATAAAGTGTTGTGCCTAATTTATTATTCTGACGGAATATAGATACATCAAGAAATTCAATCTGGTCGGACTGGATATTATACGTGAAACGAATAGGAGTATCAAGGCAGTTCAGTGTGTTCACCATGTCAATGAAACTGTTTTGAGAATCTAATAGATGATACATTTGTCCATAGTGGATTTCTTTCCTCTTTTCATTAGGTAGTTTATACAAAACACCATTATCCAACCGATTACACATTTAAGAAGGAATACCTCTTAAGCTCTAATCAGGAGCCCTGATATAAGAGCTTCATCCTCTAAGTCCAGATATAGGAGATTCTGAATAATCGTACATTAGAGGTATGTCCAGTCAATATTTGTAGTAATGACGACAATAATAACAATGTTTTATTAGTTCCTTAAAATAAACACATCTAAGAATGTGTTATTTACATATTTATTTCAGGTTATGATCCTTTATATTAATTCATCATGAGCAAATTAGCCTTTTCCTATATTTGGTAGGTACTGTTTACATACCACATACATATAATTTTCCCAATTTAAAGTAGCAGTTTTTCTCAAATAGTCCATTATTGTTATTTTTTCCCCAAACAAGTTACCCCTGATGAAGTCGATAAGATGGAATGCGTTGGGTTTGTCAGTCAGAGAATCACAACCTAGTCTGTAAAGATACTCCCTGTCGAGCTCGCACCTTGCAAAAGGTGAGGGGATATCTAGATTCCACCTTACAAACGTGTTGGCTGTGTACTCTTTTAGTTGCATTTTATTGACACAATTTTATACTTTGAACTGTGTATACGTTATTAAAATAACTTTTTACTAATTGGCCTGTTGGCCTCTTGTTTGGGTGACTATTTGGTGAGGGGTGTCTGTTACAGGTCCCCAGATTTAAATACCCTCCAGTCTACATTCCGACGAAAATAACGCTGGAAGAACTGTGTAATTACATTCCACTTTAGTGCACTTGGGAATTTGTGTTTATTTATATATATATATATATATATATATATATATATATAAAATATATGTTTTATTTTGAGAGTGCTTTTACTTTGCCACCATGCATACAGTATGTTGCACTTTATTCTATATATGTACTATATCATATACAGGTTGAGTATCGCTTATCCATATTGCTTGGGACCAGAAGAATTTTGGATATCGGATTTTTCCGTATTTTGGAATAATTGCATACTATAATGAGATATCATGGCGATGGGACCTAAGTCTAAGCATATAATGCATTTATGTTTCATATACACACAGCCTGAAGGTCATTTAATACAATATTTTTAATAACTATGTGTAATGAACAAAGTTTGTGTACATTGAGCCATCAGAAAACAAATGTTTCACTATCTCACCCTCACTCAAAAAATTCTGTATTTCGGAATATCCTGTATTTCAGAATATTTGGATATGAGATACTCAACCTGTAATATTTTGCAGCAAAAACCACTGCCTGGGTATTCAGATAAGTGTCTACTCTTTAACAAATTTGCATTGTTTCTATAGTTCAATTATAAAGGAGTGGAGAAAAGAGCAATTTGTTTTGAATGATTTATTTTTAGACAAATAGCATCAGGGGCTTTACATTTAAAAACAACATACATCATACATTTTATTATTAAGGCCTTTTAAAAATCATATTAAGTGCCTGAGGCAAAATGAGATGTAGGCAAATCTACAGGGTGATTCAAAAGTCGCAGTGCACACTTTTGTTTCAAAAACTATGTAGGAAATGGGAAAACTGAATACTCCAGTAAAATATGGGTGAGGTGAGCTATCTTTTAGGGTATGTACCGAATATGGATGCCATCTTGAAATCGACCGTTTTGAATCTAAGTCAGTTTTTTCAAATGGAAAGAGGGTTGTGTGACATGTCAAACAACATCAGAATTTGCTGAAAAGTTTTTATGCTGCAAACAGATTTGAAATAGCAGTTATGGTTCAAAAGATATAACACTTTTTTGTTGCAGGTAACTGAAGATGGCTTTGACGAAAGAGGAGAGCATTGAGGTCATTTTGATGTCTGGAGAAAGAAGTTTCCATGTCACAACCAGCATCCAGAAAGACCTCCAATTTCACATAAAACCGTCAGGTGCCTAATTTCCAAATTCCGAGAAACTGGGACTGTGGCTGACAAGTCACGGAGTGGTCTTCCAAAAAGTGCTATTGACGAGACAACCTCAACAATGGTTTTGGCATCCTTCGTGAAGAGCCCACAAGGCAGCACATGAGGTTGACATCAAAATGACCTCAATTCTCTCCTCTTTTGTCAAAGCCTTCTTCAGTTACCTGCAACCAGAGCCGGCCCTAGACATAGGCAAACGAGGCAAATGCCTAGGGCATTTGGTAAGCCTAGGGACTGTTGAAGTCGGAAATATAACACATACAAACTACACACAGAGTGTTTGTCGGTGGTGACGTAGTTACGCAATTGACATCTTTACCACACGCTGTGCATAGAATCGCACGGCGTGCATGTTGCCACGTGGTGAGTGTATATACGGTAAAGGCGCAATCACTGAGAAGTGCCATAAAGATGCACACAAACTCATATTTATACAACACATAATTTACATATAGGGGGTAATTCTGAGTTGATCGTAGCAGGATCTTTGTTAGCAGTTGGGCAAAACCATGTGCACTGCAGGGGAGGCAGATATAACATGTGCAGAGAGAGTTAGATTAGGGTGTGGTGTGTTCAATCTACAATCCAAATTGCAGTGTAAAAATAAAGCAGCCAGTATTTACCCTGCACAGAAACAATATAACCCACCCAAATCTAACTCTCTCTGCAAATGTTATATCTGCCCCCCCTGCAGTGCACATGGTTTTGCCCAACTGCTAAAAAGTTTCCTGCTGCGATCAACTTGGAATTACCCCCATAGTCAAAACACATCCAGCACGAGATTTGTAGAATATTGTAAATATATTAAAGAGTAGAAAACCAGCCATGTATGAAATAATGGGATGGAACTAAGTATTAACATCATGTTTAGGTTCAAAATGTTCAGGATCACATCAGCGATACTCCGGTCGTTGCGAATAGATTGTCGCACATTGCGGCCGCAAGTTATGAGTATTGCCAGATTAAAAGATATTATTGAAAGAGACAAAGGACAGTTTGAAATAGCTTTTCATAGGGAACCCAGTGGCAAACATCTGTACCTGCATCCTGAAACTAAACATCGCCCACGTTTGAACTGACCAATAACCCACTGTGAACAAGAAATGATCCACCCCTGGACCAATAGAAGAAGACGAAGCCTACAGTGTATACTCCCATCAATGTACTGTATAAATGTGGCTCCCCTGGTCTAGAGAGAGAGTTGCTGATTTTATCGCTCATCTGGTGACGACTGGCCTCTGGGCCCAGGGAGCACTTGTGAACGAATGCAGTGGCGTCACAAGGCGGGTGCGGGGGCGCGGCCCGCACCCGGGTGTGACGCCTAGAAGGGGGTAACACCAATCTGGGGGCTCCTCCGCAGTTGCAGGAGCCAGGTGCTGCAGTGTGAAATTTTGCTACAGCACCTGGCTCCTGTCATAGCAGAGTGACGATCTGCGAGACCACGCTCCCTTTCTTTGTGGCCATGCCCCCTTTTTGCTGTGAGCATGCCTCTGGTGCGTTGGCATATTAAGGGTGCGCACCTGGTGTCACCACACCCGGTGACACCTCTGAACGTATGTATACTGGCTGTAACTCTGATTCGGATGTATTGATTGTATAACTGTATACTTGTTATATTGTTGTTATACCTTTTAATCAAATATATGTATAACTGAGCGTTGGACCTTAGCAAACTGTGTGTGCGAATACTTGCTTTCTCTAAGAGACATAGTACTGCGGCTATTATTGTATAAAGTAAAAAGATGCAACTAGCGTCCGCAGTATATTATAGCACTGGTAATTTCATTTAAGGTAAAAAGTCGTAGGATTTCACAGGGCAGAAGCAGCTTCTGCTGATTAAAATGATATGCAGCATGCCTATATTCTGTGTGTTACTGCGTCTGTATAGCCATAGTCACACACAGAATAAAGACATGCCACGTCTCATTTTAATCAGCAGAAGCTGCTTGTGCATCCTAGCCACAGAGTAATGCAAATAAGATGCATTTTCATCAAAAAAGGCACCTGACATTAGCAGAGCTGCCAGCTGACTCACACCAGGCATCTCCTGCAGCATGGCATATTGAGGCAAGATGTATGAGGACACATCTGTATCCAAGCAGAGGCAGAGGTTACAGTGTTAGCAGCCATGTGAGTGCTGTGTGCGGGTGAGTTGGTTTTGCAGTAGTGTCAGCATATGTGTAAGGGGCATTATGTGTGTTGTTTTTAAATGCATTAATAATGTGCGGCATATGTGTAAGGGACATCATGTGTGTCATTAAGTGTATAAGGGAATTAATTAAGGCTGGCATAATATGTAAGGCGCATTATGTTTATAAGGACATTAATAATGTGTGTCATGTGTGGCATTATGTGTATAAGGTGCTCTAATGTGTGGTATAACGTATAGAAATGGCACTGCTGTGTCATCTAATGTGAAAAATGAGCATTATGGTGTGACGTAATGTGAATAAGGAGAAATTCAGTCTGATGTAATGTGAATAAGGGGCACTACTGTGAGGAGTAACAGATATAAGGTAAAGTGGTACTACTGTGTGATGTATAGTAAATTAGGGACACAGGGGGTCATTCCAAGTTGATCGCATGCTGCCGATTTTCACAGCGCACCAATCAGGTAAAAAACTGTGCATGCATATGCGCCGCAATGCACACGCGCGCCGTATGGGCACAAAGAGCATCGCTGCTGTGCACTGGATCTAGCGAAGATTCCATTCGCACAGCCGATCGCAAGGAGATTGACAGGAAGAGGGCATTTATGGATGTCAACTGACCATTTTCTGGGAGTGTTTGGGAAAACGCAGGCATGTCCAGGTGTTTGCAGGGCGGGTATCTGACGTCAATTCCGAGACCTCCGTCGCTAGAATCATCACACAGAATAAGTAACTACAGGGCTTGTCTTGTTTTCCACAAAATGTTTTTATACCGCTCGGCTGCACAGGTGTTCGCACTCTTGCAAAGTGAAAATACACTCCCCTGTGGGTGACGACTATGCGTTTGCACGCCTGCTAAAAGTAGCTAGCGAGCGATCATGATAAAATGTAAATAAAGTTGCACTACTATGTGGCGTAATTTGAATTGGGAGTACTATTGTGTGGTCATGCCCCTTCCCAGCAAGAACACACCCCTTTTTGGGCTGTGCACCAAATGTGCGCACTGTTCCTATTTAAATATAGGGGGTAGGAACACCAAAATGAGGACCGCTATGGTTGAGGGGTGATGGTGCTGGGAAAGGGGTACAAGGTCAGAGGCAAAACTAACAGTGGTGCTAGGGGGCACAGCTAATATCTTGCCTAGAGCATTATATTTGTTAGGGCCGGCTCTGCCTGCAACAAAAAAGTTTTGTAACTTTTGAACCATAACTGCTATTTTAAATCTGTTTACAGCAATACACTTTTCAACAAATTCTAATGTTGTTTGAGATGTTACACGACCCCCGTTCCCATTTGAGAAAAACTGACTTAGATTCAAGATGGCCAATTTCAAGATGGCGCCTATGTTCGGTACATAGTTACATAGTTACATAGTAGTTACATACTGTAGTTACATAGTTAGTGAGGTTCAAAAGAGGCAAAATGCCCATCGGGTTCAACCTGTATTCTGTGTTATTATAATGCACATGCTGAAGTAAGGGTTTAGTATCAATTTACAACTATGGTTCTTACCAATCCTAGATATATAATGTCACTATGTTAAGATATATAGCCCTGGAAGAACCCTTTCCTATGTTTTGTGCAGAATTTTCTCTCCTCTAGCCTCAAAGAGTGCCCACGTGTCCTATTCAGAGTTCTTTTAATAAACAGATCCCCTGCTAGCTCCTTATAGTGACCCTTTACATATTTGAAGATATGAATAATGTCTCATCTTAGACGCCTCTTTTCTAGTATATACATATTTAACCTAGTAAGCCTTTCCTCGTAGCCCAGAGTCTCTAACCCTTTAATCAATTTAGTAGCTCGCCTTTGAATTCTTTCTATCTCCCCTATATCTTTTTTATAATATGGTGCCCAAAACTGAACATAATATTCCAGGTGGGGACGCATCAAAGATTTGTACAGGGGCAGGATTACATCCTCGTCGCTCGTCTCAATGCCCCGTTTATGCATGCAAGCACTTTAGTTGCCTTCTTTGCTGCATTTTGACATTGTGCATTGTTGTTAAGCCTATTATCTATGAGTAACCCCAAATCTTTTTACACCACAGTTACCCCTATATTTTCCCCATTTAGAGTGTAGGATGCAAATGTGTTTTTTAACCCAGAATGCATAACTTTGCATTTCTATATATTGAACTTCATTCTCCATTTAGATGCCCAGGTTTCAAGTTTAAATAAGTCATTTTGTAGAGAATCCACATCACTTTCTGAATTAATTACCTTACACAATTTAGTATCATCTGCAAAGATTGACACTGTGCTTTCTATGCCTATTCCTAGATCATTGATAAATATATTGAACAGTAGCGAGCCAAGTACGGACCCTTGAGGTATTCCGCTGACTACTGGTGCCCAGCTAGAGAACATCCCATTGACCACTGCACGTTGTACTCTGTTATCTAGCTAATTGCTTATCCATGTACAAATAATATATCCTAGGCCAAGTTTCCTTAATTTGTTGATCAGTCTCCTGTGAGTATTGTATCAAAGGCTTTTGCAAAATCTAAATAGACCACATCCACTGTTTTTCCCTGGTCAAGCTTCTCGCTCACTTCCTTGTAGAAGCTAATTAAGTTAGTTTGACATGATCTGTCCCTTACAAACCCATGCTGTCTTTTGCTAATAATTTTAGTAGTATGCAGATTATTCTCTATGCTATCCCTCAAAATTCCTTCCAATATTTTACCCACTATAGAGGTTAAACTAACTGGTCTATAGTCACCAGAATTATATTTAGTTCCCTTTTTAAATAAGGGCACTACCTCAGCTATGCGCAATCCTTTGGTACCATGCCTGATCTAACAGAACTAAAGAAAATCAAGTATAGGGGTTTTGCTAGCTGTGACCTAAGCTCCATAATAACCCTTGGATGAATGCCATCTGGGCCTGGTGATTTATTAATCTTTATTTTGCTTAGTCTCTCCAAGACTACTTCCTCACTTAAAAGAGTATCAAGCCAAGAGCCATTATCTTCACTATCGTTATACACTACTCTCACCGTCTGATCCTCCCTGGTGAATACTGAGGAAAAAAAATTGTTCAGTATTTCCACTTTTATTTTGTCATCGTTTATCAAAGCTCCCAGTTCATTTTTTAATGGGCCTACGTTCTCCTTCTGTAACCTTTTACTGTTTATGTACGTATAAAAAATTCTAGGGTTGGGTTTACTCTCTATAGCGATTTGCTTTTCGTTTACAATTTTTGCTGCTCTTATTACTTTTTTGTATCTTTTGTTGCATTCCTTATAATACAGGAATGACTCCTCCCCACCATTGTATTTAAATGTTTTGAAAGTACACCTATTTTTAGCCATTGCTACTTTGACCTCCTTGTTAAGCCACATTGGTTTGTGTTTAGTACTCTTGAGTTTACTGCTCATGGGAATGAATGCTATCAAACAACCCTTTTAAAGCATCCCACATTTCCATTGTGTCTTTACCTTGAAACAAAACTTCCCAGTCAATGTTGTTTAGTGCCCGTCTTAGCATATTGAAGTTAGCTTTATTAAAGTTAAGTATTTTAGCTGATCCCTTATTGGTATGTTTCTTGAAACTGATGTCGAATGTGATCATTTAGTGATCACTGTTTCCCAAGGTCTCCCAAACACTAATGTTTGATATAATGTCCACATTATTGGTAATAACTAGGTCCAGAATAGTTTTACCTCTAGTTGGGTCCTCTACTAATTGAGTCGAGTATTGATCCTTTAATGTATTTAAAAATCTGCTTCTCCTAGTTTTTCAGGATAGTTAAAATCCCCTAACACTAGGATGTCCCCCATTCCCGCAGCTTTTTCAATTTGCTGTAAGAGTTGTTCCTTCTCATGTATGCTAATATCTGGCTGCTTGTAGCACGTGCTAATGACTAGTTTCTTTGCATCAGTGCCCCCACTAGTGATCTCAACCCATAGCAACTTCACGTTATCCCCAGTCCCCTCGTAAATTACATCTATTAAGTTTGGTTCAAGAGATGGTTTAACAAAGAGACATACCCCTCCTCCCCTTTTGGTAGCCCTATCCCTCCTGAAAAGAGACTATCCCTCCAAATATTCAGCCCAGTCATGAGAGTCGTCCCACCATGTTTCCGTAATACCTACAATATCATACTAATACTTTGATGCAAGCCATTCTAATTCCCTCATTTTACCTGATAGCCTTCTTGCGTTCGCAAGCATACATTTTAGCTTAGTATTTCCCCTGCCCGTTTGTTTTAATGGTATCTTATCTATGTGTACGAGTGTAGAATTACCCTTACCGACTGTTATTCTCCTCCCTCCCTTTCTACCCCCATCATAATTAATACAACCTTCCTCATTACTCTCTCTAAAAGATAGCCCACCTCACCCATACCTTACTGGAGTATTCAGTTTTCCCATTTCCTGCACAGTTTTTGAAACAAAAGGTGTACTGCGACTTTTGGATCACACTGTACATTGTTTATCTTATATATAATCACTCTGTATGTGCTCAGAAAGTGGGTGCACATATGTGCCTAAGAAGACTTGAGTGATTCTGACACTTACAGCAGGATGCAGCTGGAGAGGCACAACTTGAAAAGGAAGGGGTGTACTATTATAGGTCAATGACAGCAAGAGTGTTTACACAAATTGGGCTCATGCATATCTGCAGAAAGTTCACACTGTTGGCCAGCCTTTTCTCATACATACAAACAATGCAATTCCTAGGTATTCTTGACACAGTCCTTTCTTGGTTCTCATCCTACCTAATTGCTCTTTTAGTGTTCACTTCTCTGAATCCACCTTCTGTTTGCTACCTCTATCAGTTGGAGTATCGCAAGGCTCGGCCTTAGGTCCTCTGCATTTCTTAATTGATATCACATCTCTTAGCAAATTAATCAGTTCTTTTTGTATTTCAGTATAATATGTACGTGGGTGAAACCCAAATCTACCTATCCTCCCAGATTTGTTACCATCTGTATTGGCCCATGTTACTGAATGCCTTTCTGCCGTTTCATCTTGGATGTTATCTCGCCACCTCAAATTTAATATTTCCAAAACAGAATTTATTATATTTCCACCGACCAATAGTAGTTACCATCCTGATTTCTCTATCACTATTAAGAATTCAACAATTAAGCTTACCTCACAAGCTCGCTGCCTAGGTGTCATGCTTGACTCTGAACTGTCCTTTGTTCCCCACATTTAATCTGTCTCAAAATCATGTTACATGCATTTAAAAAACATATCGAAAATACAACCATACCTTACACAAGACACAGCAAAAACTTTAATCCATTTTCTCATTATCTTCCGCATTGATTATTGCAATAGTCTTCTTATTGGTCTTACCAAAAAGAGACTCTTACCACTACAATCCATTCTGAATGCAGCTATGAGGCTAATCTTTCTCACTAGACATTCATCATCAGCGGATCAACTCTGTCAGTCCCTCCCTTAGTTACCTGTATTCTACCGTAGTCAATAAAAATTATTTTACTCACACACAAGGCCATTAACCAAACTACACCAATGTACGTCTCTTCATTTATCTCAAAATATCTCCCAATCTGACCTCTTAGCTCTTCTCAAGATCTACGTCTCTCATCCACACTCATTATTCACTCTAATTCACAATTGCAGGACTTTCTTCTGTGGAATGCCCTCCCACGCACAATGAGACTCTCTTCTAGTCTTCAAGCGTTCCCTGAAAATTCTCCTCTTCAGGCAAGCTTATCTAATTCCAGAACCACCCACATAACCTTCATAAACTTTCCTATCATATTACTGTGCAGTCCACTCATATCCTCACATGTTTTCTCTTTCTTCAATTTCCCATCTTTCTTACCCAAAGCCAACATTGCTGTGTGACCATATCATACAGCCCATAAAGATCCTTTGCAATCTGGTAGACCGTTATGCAATGAATAACACCTACACTTGTGTATCAATGCCTATTTCTGTATAGATTGTAAGCTTGTGAGCAGGGCCTTCCTACCTCTGTCTGTTATTACCCATTTTTTTTATTTATTTTTATTGTTTCCGATTGTAAAGTGCAATTAAACTTGATGTACTAAAGAAGAAGCTAAAAATAATAATTAGGAACAGAGCCTCTAATAAGAGGATGTCCAGCTGGAGAGTTTTCAGTGATAGAAAACAGTCCCATTTTGCTTATTATGGATGCGCGCCCAACAATTTGAGAAACAAAAGGGAAGTGGAGAAGAGTGCACACTACAGAGGAGGGGTCAGAAGACTCTACCCCTTGGCAATCCCAACTAACTTACTCTTCAGGAGACAAGCCCCAAATGCTAAGATCTCCGTAGCCTGTTAAAAAGAGAAATATGGCAACATGTACTCAGCGAAAATTTAGTTACAGAAATTATTAATAGGAGCAAATTTTAGTTTTGCCATTATCCTGCGAAAATAGACATTTCTTCTAGGCTTTATAGCTTAGACACTTAAATAGACCACACAGAAAGTATAAACTTGAATCATTGTCCTTAATCCCACATATTACATTTCTACCTTATCCAGCACATCATTACAACAAATATTGGTATACAGTACATATACACAATAAATCTATACAAAGTCCCTGTTTCCATGTACATTCTGAATATCTGCCAGCATACCTCCAGAAAATACAACCGTAAAACAACTAGAATCCTATGCTGCTGCAATAGAAAACTAACAGTGTAGCAGTCTGATATCTCACTTATAAAATATAACTGCTTTTAAAGTAAATATGTGGAAACCAGTGTACCATATCCTCTGTGGCTATATGGTAAGAGATAACCCCTCTTATGGTGTTAAACACAGGCATACAGTAAGTCATGATGCAAATTCAAAACACGAGGAATTTAGGATTCACTTTGCAATGAGTCATTTTGGATTACCCTCATAAGTGTGTATTTCAAAAGAAGTAATGCACCAGTAGAGTGAAGCCAATAGCTAGTTTATTACACACTTGTGGGTGAGACAGAGACCATGGTTAAACAGGATATACTTTAAATGCAAAGTTCGCTCACAGTAATATTCATCAGGCTGAAAAGTACAAAACAGAATCAGTATAATAATCACACAATATAACAGAATAGTAGACTTGACTCATCGTATCCACACCCCCTGCTGTAAAATGCAGGTAATCTTGGCATTGCAGAGTGGGAGACATGAATACAATGACGCAAACACGGTCAGAATGCCTCCAGTTCCCCTCCTTTATAGAGTTACGCCTCCACCCTGCCCCCTTTGACACATCACACCTCCACACCGCCCCCGGCTGAGCCGATCTGGCTTCTCTCTCCCGGAGAGAGCAGCCAGGATGTTGGCAACTATGGCTTGCAGGGAAGTACTGTATAACAAGATAGCAGGCTTTGGCTTGCAGGGAAGTATAGTATAGCAGCGTTTGTCTCACAGTGCAGGATAACAAGGTAGCAAGCTTTGGCTTGCAGTGTAGTAAGGACAATGGCAATAAGACAAAGTAACATAGCAACATAGTAACATAGTAATTGAGGTTGAATAGAGGCAAAATGCCCATCGTGTTCAACCTGTATTAAGTTGAGTTTATTATAATATACTCGCTGAAGTAATGTTTTCTGACGAGTTAACAACTATAAATAATGTTACAAGGAAAGAGTGTACTGGCGCTAATAGAAGTTTCTCCAATATTAATAACCAAACGTGAATGAATTAAAGCATAAAAATAATTTATTCACTAAACAACATATGTACCATGTCACTTAAAACCAATAAAATTGGGCATAAAACAAGACTGAGAATCGAAATAGAAATAGCTGCTAGTGTGCATCCATAAGGGATCCCGGACTGAAGAATAAAGTTCCCTGGGGAGTAGTGTTATTTAAATACAGCTGGTGTTACCCATGGCGATGTAGTCCTCCAGGTGCTTGGAAGTAACAGCAAGCAAGCTGTGGTGTTTGTGCAAAAGCTGGGTCTCTCCAATCAATGCTGTAGTAATGTGGTCCCACAGAGAAAGTTCCAAAGCAAGGAATAATCGTGTTAAAAGTCCATATCTGGATCCTCACGGAGTGGAATGCATGTGGTGATGGCAGCTTGGTACTTAACGCGTTTCCCTAGGCACGGTCACCTAGCTTCATCAGATAACTTCTGATGAAGCTAGGTGACCGTGCCTAGGGAAACGCGTTAAGTACCAAGCTGCTATCACCACATGCATTTCACTCCGTGAGGATCCAGATATGGACTTTTAACACGATTATTCCTTGCTTTGGAACTTTCTCTGTGGGACCACATTGCTACTAGAGATGAGCGCCTGAAATTTTTCGGGTTTTGTGTTTTGGTTTTGGGTTCGGTTCCGCGGCCGTGTTTTGGGTTCGAACGCGTTTTGGCAAAACCTCACCGAATTTTTTTTGTCGGATTCGGGTGTGTTTTGGATTCGGGTGTTTTTTTCCAAAAACACTAAAAAACAGCTTAAATCATAGAATTTGGGGGTCATTTTGATCCCAAAGTATTATTAACCTCAAAAACCATAATTTCCACTCATTTTCAGTCTATTCTGAATACCTCACACCTCACAATATTATTTTTAGTCCTAAAATTTGCACCGAGGTCGCTGTGTGAGTAAGATAAGCGACCCTAGTGGCCGACACAAACACCGGGCCCATCTAGGAGTGGCACTGCAGTGTCACGCAGGATGTCCCTTCCAAAAAACCCTCCCCAAACAGCACATGACGCAAAGAAAAAAAGAGGCGCAATGAGGTAGCTGTGTGAGTAAGATTAGCGACCCTAGTGGCCGACACAAACACCGGGCCCATCTAGGAGTGGCACTGCAGTGTCACGCAGGATGGCCCTTCCAAAAAACCCTCCCCAAACAGCACATGACGCAAAGAAAAAAAGAGGCGCAATGAGGTAGCTGTGTGAGTAAGATTAGCGACCCTAGTGGCCGACACAAACACCGGGCCCATCTAGGAGTGGCACTGCAGTGTCACGCAGGATGTCCCTTCCAAAAAACCCTCCCCAAACAGCACATGACGCAAAGAAAAAAAGAGGCGCAATGAGGTAGCTGACTGTGTGAGTAAGATTAGCGACCCTAGTGGCCGACACAAACACCGGGCCCATCTAGGAGTGGCACTGCAGTGTCACGCAGGATGTCCCTTCCAAAAAACCCTCCCCAATCAGCACATGATGCAAAGAAAAAGAAAAGAAAAAAGAGGTGCAAGATGGAATTGTCCTTGGGCCCTCCCACCCACCCTTATGTTGTATAAACAAAACAGGACATGCACACTTTAACCAACCCATCATTTCAGTGACAGGGTCTGCCACACGACTGTGACTGATATGACGGGTTGGTTTGGACCCCCCCCAAAAAAGAAGCAATTAATCTCTCCTTGCACAAACTGGCTCTACAGAGGCAAGATGTCCACCTCATCTTCACCCTCCGATATATCACCGTGTACATCCCCCTCCTCACAGATTATCAATTCGTCCCCACTGGAATCCACCATCTCAGCTCCCTGTGTACTTTGTGGAGGCAATTGCTGCTGGTCAATGTCTCCGCGGAGGAATTGATTATAATTCATTTTAATGAACATCATCTTCTCCACATTTTCTGGATGTAACCTCGTACGCCGATTGCTGACAAGGTGAGCGGCGGCACTAAACACTCTTTCGGAGTACACACTTGTGGGAGGGCAACTTAGGTAGAATAAAGCCAGTTTGTGCAAGGGCCTCCAAATTGCCTCTTTTTCCTGCCAGTATAAGTACGGACTGTGTGACGTGCCTACTTGGATGCGGTCACTCATATAATCCTCCACCATTCTATCAATGTTGAGAGAATCATATGCAGTGACAGTAGACGACATGTCCGTAATCGTTGTCAGGTCCTTCAGTCCGGACCAGATGTCAGCATCAGCAGTCGCTCCAGACTGCCCTGCATCACCGCCAGCGGGTGGGCTCGGAATTCTGAGCCTTTTCCTCGCACCCCCAGTTGCGGGAGAATGTGAAGGAGGAGATGTTGACAGGTCGCGTTCCGCTTGACTTGACAATTTTGTCACCAGCAGGTCTTTCAACCCCAGCAGACCTGTGTCTGCCGGAAAGAGAGATCCAAGGTAGGCTTTAAATCTAGGATCGAGCACGGTGGCCAAAATGTAGTGCTCTGATTTCAACAGATTGACCACCCGTGAATCCTTGTTAAGCGAATTAAGGGCTGCATCCACAAGTCCCACATGCCTAGCGGAATCGCTCCATGTTAGCTCCTCCTTCAATGCCTCCAGCTTCTTCTGCAAAAGCCTGATGAGGGGAATGACCTGACTCAGGCTGGCAGTGTCTGAACTGACTTCACGTGTGGCAAGTTCAAAGGGCATCAGAACCTTGCACAACGTTGAAATCATTCTCCACTGCACTTGAGACAGGTGCATTCCACCTACTATATCGTGCTCAATTGTATAGGCTTGAATGGCCTTTTGCTGCTCCTCCAACCTCTGAAGCATATAGAGGGTTGAATTCCACCTCGTTACCACTTCTTGCTTCAGATGATGGCAGGGCAGGTTCAGTAGTTTTTGGTGGTGCTCCAGTTTTCTGTACGTGGTGCCTGTACGCCGAAAGTGTCCCGCAATTCTTCTGGCCACCGACAGCATCTCTTGCACGCCCCTGTCGTTTTTTAAAAAATTCTGCACCACCAAATTCAAGGTATGTGCAAAACATGGGACGTGCTGGAATTGGCCCAGATTTAATGCACACACAATATTGCTGGCGTTGTCCGATGCCACAAATCCACAGGAGAGTCCAATTGGGGTAAGCCATTCCGCGATGATCTTCCTCAGTTGCCGTAAGAGGTTTTCAGCTGTGTGCGTATTCTGGAAAGCGGTGATACAAAGCGTAGCCTGCCTAGGAAAGAGTTGGCGTTTGCGAGATGCTGCTACTGGTGCCGCCGCTGCTGTTCTTGCGGCGGGAGTCCATACATCTACCCAGTGGGCTGTCACAGTCATATAGTCCTGACCCTGCCCTGCTCCACTTGTCCACATGTCCGTGGTTAAGTGGACATTGGGTACAGCTGCATTTTTTAGGACACTGGTGACTCTTTTTCTGAGGTCTGTGTACATTTTCGGTATCGCCTGCCTAGAGAAATGGAACCTAGATGGTATTTGGTACCGGGGACACAGTACCTCCAACAAGTCTCTAGTTGGCTCTGCAGTAATGATGGATACCGGAACCACGTTTCTCACCACCCAGGATGCCAAGGCCTCAGTTATCCGCTTTGCAGTAGGATGACTGCTGTGATATTTCATCTTCCTCGCAAAGGACTGTTGAACAGTCAATTGCTTACTGGAAGTAGTACAAGTGGGCTTACGACTTCCCCTCTGGGATGACCATCGACTCCCAGCGGCAACAACAGCAGCGCCAGCAGCAGTAGGCGTTACACGCAAGGATGCATCGGAGGAATCCCAGGCAGGAGAGGACTCGTCAGAATTGCCAGTGACATGGCCTGCAGGACTATTGGCATTCCTGGGGAAGGAGGAAATTGACACTGAGGGAGTTGGTGGGGTGGTTTGCGTGAGCTTGGTTACAAGAGGAAGGGATTTACTGGTCAGTGGACTGCTTCCGCTGTCACCCAAAGTTTTTGAACTTGTCACTGACTTATTATGAATGCGCTGCAGGTGACGTATAAGGGAGGATGTTCCGAGGTGGTTAACGTCCTTACCCCTACTTATTACAGCTTGACAAAGGGAACACACGGCTTGACACCTGTTGTCCGCATTTCTGGTGAAATACCTCCACACCGAAGAGCTGATTTTTTTGGTATTTTCACCTGGCATGTCAACGGCCATATTCCTCCCACGGACAACAGGTGTCTCCCCGGGTGCCTGACTTAAACAAACCACCTCACCATCAGAATCCTCCTGGTCAATTTCCTCCCCAGCGCCAGCAACACCCATATCCTCCTCATCCTGGTGTACTTCAACACTGACATCTTCAATCTGACTATCAGGAACTGGACTGCGGGTGCTCCTTCCAGCACTTGCAGGGGGCGTGCAAATGGTGGAAGGCGCATGCTCTTCACGTCCAGTGTTGGGAAGGTCAGGCATCGCAACCGACACAATTGGACTCTCCTTGTGGATTTGGGATTTCAAAGAACGCACAGTTCTTTGCGGTGCTTTTGCCAGCTTGAGTCTTTTCAGTTTTCTAGCGAGAGGCTGAGTGCTTCCATCCTCATGTGAAGCTGAACCACTAGCCATGAACATAGGCCAGGGCCTCAGCCGTTCCTTGCCACTCCGTGTGGTAAATGGCATATTGGCAAGTTTACGCTTCTCCTCCGACAATTTTATTTTAGGTTTTGGAGTCCTTTTTTTACTGATATTTGGTGTTTTGGTTTTGACATGCTCTGTACTATGCCATTGGGCATCGGCCTTGGCAGACGACGTTGCTGGCATTTCATCGTCTCGGCCATGACTAGTGGCAGCAGCTTCAGCACGAGGTGGAAGTGGATCTTGATCTTTCCCTAATTTTGGAACCTCAACATTTTTGTTCTCCATATTTTAATAGGCACAACTAAAAGGCACCTCAGGTAAACAATGGAGATGGATGGATTGGATACTAGTATACAATTATGGACGGGCTGCCGAGTGCCGACACAGAGGTAGCCACAGCCGTGAACTACCACACTGTACTGTGTCTGCTGCTAATATATAGACTGGTTGATAAAGAGATAGTATACTCGTAACTAGTATGTATGTATAAAGAAAGAAAAAAAACCACGGTTAGGTGGTATATACAATTATGGACGGGCTGCCGAGTGCCGACACAGAGGTAGCCACAGCCGTGAACTACCGCACTGTACTGTGTCTGCTGCTAATATATAGACTGGTTGATAAAGAGATAGTATACTCGTAACTAGTATGTATGTATAAAGAAAGAAAAAAAAACCACGGTTAGGTGGTATATACAATTATGGACGGGCTGCCGAGTGCCGACACAGAGGTAGCCACAGCCGTGAACTACTGTACTGTGTCTGCTGCTAATATATAGACTGGTTGATAAAGAGATAGTATACTCGTAACTAGTATGTATGTATAAAGAAAGAAAAAAAAACCACGGTTAGGTGGTATATACAATTATGGACGGGCTGCCGAGTGCCGACACAGAGGTAGCCACAGCCGTGAACTACTGTACTGTGTCTGCTGCTAATATATAGACTGGTTGATAAAGAGATAGTATACTCGTAACTAGTATGTATGTATAAAGAAAGAAAAAAAAACCACGGTTAGGTGGTATATACAATTATGGACGGGCTGCCGAGTGCCGACACAGAGGTAGCCACAGCCGTGAACTACCGCACTGTACTGTGTCTGCTGCTAATATATAGACTGGTTGATAAAGAGATAGTATACTCGTAACTAGTATGTATGTATAAAGAAAGAAAAAAAAACCACGGTTAGGTGGTATATACAATTATGGACGGGCTGCCGAGTGCCGACACAGAGGTAGCCACAGCCGTGAACTACCGCACTGTACTGTGTCTGCTGCTAATATATAGACTGGTTGATAAAGAGATAGTATACTCGTAACTAGTATGTATGTATAAAGAAAGAAAAAAAAACCACGGTTAGGTGGTATATACAATTATGGACGGGCTGCCGAGTGCCGACACAGAGGTAGCCACAGCCGTGAACTACCGCACTGTACTGTGTCTGCTGCTAATATATAGACTGGTTGATAAAGAGATAGTATACTCGTAACTAGTATGTATGTATAAAAAAAGAAGAAAAAACCACGGTTAGGTGGTATATACAATTATGGACGGGCTGCCGAGTGCCGACACAGAGGTAGCCACAGCCGTGAACTACCGCACTGTACTGTGTCTGCTGCTAATATATAGACTGGTTGATAAAGAGATAGTATACTCGTAACTAGTATGTATGTATAAAGAAAGAAAAAAAAACCACGGTTAGGTCACTGGTATATACAATTATGGACGGGCTGCCGAGTGCCGACACAGAGGTAGCCACAGCCGTGAACTACCGCACTGTACTGTGTCTGCTGCTAATATAGACTGGTTGATAAAGAGATAGTATACTACTAATATTATATACTGGTGGTCAGGTCACTGGTCACTAGTCACACTGGCAGTGGCACTCCTGCAGCAAAAGTGTGCACTGTTTAATTTTAATATAATATTATGTACTCCTGGCTCCTGCTATAACCTATAACTGGCACTGCAGTAGTGCTCCCCAGTCTCCCCCACAATTATAAGCTGTGTGAGCTGAGCAGTCAGACAGATATATAATATATATAGATGATGCAGCACACTGGCCTGAGCCTGAGCAGTGCACACAGATATGGTATGTGACTGACTGAGTCACTGTGTGTATCGCTTTTTTCAGGCAGAGAACGGATATATTAAATAAACTGCACTGTGTGTCTGGTGGTCACTCACTATATAATATATTATGTACTCCTGGCTCCTGCTATAACCTATAACTGGCACTGCAGTAGTGCTCCCCAGTCTCCCCCACAATTATAAGCTGTGTGAGCTGAGCAGTCAGACAGATATATATAATATTATATATAGATAATAGATGATGCAGCACACTGGCCTGAGCCTGAGCAGTGCACACAGATATGGTATGTGACTGAGTCACTGTGTGCTGTGTATCGCTTTTTTCAGGCAGAGAACGGATTATATTATGTACTCCTGGCTCCTGCTATAACCTATAACTGGCACTGCAGTAGTGCTCCCCAGTCTCCCCCACAATTATAAGCTGTGTGAGCTGAGCAGTCAGACAGATATATATAATATTATATATAGATAATAGATGATGCAGCACACTGGCCTGAGCCTGAGCAGTGCACACAGATATGGTATGTGACTGAGTCACTGTGTGCTGTGTATCGCTTTTTTCAGGCAGAGAACGGATTATAAATAAAAGTGGTGGTCACTGGTCACTATCAGCAAAACTCTGCACTGTACACTACTGAGTACTCCTAATGCTCCCCAAAATTAGTAAATCAAGTGTCTCTCTAATCTATTCTAATTCTAAACGGAGAGGACGCCAGCCACGTCCTCTCCCTATCAATCTCAATGCACGTGTGAAAATGGCGGCGACGCGCGGCTCCTTATATAGAATCCGAGTCTCGCGATAGAATCCGAGCCTCGCGAGAATCCGACAGCGTCATGATGACGTTCGGGCGCGCTCGGGTTAACCGAGCAAGGCGGGAAGATCCGAGTCGCTCGGACCCGTGAAAAAAAACATGAAGTTCTGGCGGGTTCGGATTCAGAGAAACCGAACCCGCTCATCTCTAATTGCTACAGCATTGATTGGAGAGACCCAGCTTTTGCACAAACATCACAGCTTGCTTGCTGTTACTTCAAAGCACCTGGAGGACTACATCGCCATGGGTAACACCAGCTGTATTTAAATAACACTACTCCCCAGGGAACTTTATTCTTCAGTCCGGGATCCCTTATGGATGCACCCTAGCAGCTATTTATATTTCGATTCTCAGTCTTGTTTTATGCCCAATTTTATTGGTTTTAAGTGACATGGTACATATGTTGTTTAGTAAATAAATTATTTTTATGCTTTAATTCATCCACGTTTGGTTATTAATATTTGAGAAACTTCTATTAGCGCCAGTACACCCTTTCCTTTTTGCATTATTATTGGGACTGACAATCCCTTACTGGCAGCAGTGACAGCGCGTCTGGGCCCTGCATTTCTATATAAATCATGTTACACCCGGATTAACAACAGCAATATTTTAAATGTTATAACCTTGGATATCATTTTCAATCAGACATTTATCCAAGTACCGTAACAAGAGACATTTTGAGGTGCTAATGAAATTAGCCTCAAATACTCACTGTATGAATATGAATAATGAGGGTACAGAATGGCCTGTGAGACAGTGTGACGTTAAAATGGACTGCTGACTAGAAGCAGAAAGGAAGCAGACCCTGGGCCACCTGGGAGCTGAACTGGAAACAAAAAACACGGTAGATTCAGACAGTGGCTAAACATGCAGCATGTGCTAGATAAGACTCAGGTAACATGAACTGATTATCTGGCCCTGAGTGTTCAGAGAAGCTGGGTGATAAACTGGAGTCACAGGTGCAGCTCATTAGCCAACTGCCTCCTGCTGCAGAGAGACAACCATTGGCATTTCTATAATGGGCACCATGTTTCCGGAGACCTGTGTTGTGAAGAGGAAGGGGGCCCACCAGAAGTCTGCACACGGGCCCCTCCTCTGTTAAAATGCCCCTAGAGACAACCATGGAGTGCTAGGAGTACCAACAGAACGATACTGCAGGAATCAAAACTTGGAGATCACCACCAATGGAAGAACAGTGGTACTGCCACAGATCAGGACAGTGGAACTTGTATACAGTATTCCTAATTAGAGGAAATACAAGAAGAAAGTAATTAACTCCATATCCAGACTGATTTCTCATTTAGGACAGGTCAGGACTAGGCATACTGACAATACCAACTAAATCCGTGAATCAATATATCCAGGTCACTTTCTACAGCATGCCTTTATTCAGTAACTATGGGGTCTATTCATGAAGCAGTTAAAAGTGTGGAGAAGTGAGCCAGTGGAGAAGTTGCCCATGGTAACCAATCAGTATTGACGTAACATTTATAATTTGCATACTATAAAATTGTACGGAGCAGCTGATTGGTTGCCATGAGCAACTTCTCCACAGCCTCACTCCTCCACTCTTTTCACTGCTTCATGAATAGACCTCTCAGAACACAATTCAGGACATACACAAAGATCACAGCACAGTGTAATATACTTTGGAATTATGGCGCTTGGTAATGAAGACACTAGAGAAACGCATGGAGGAGGTTCTTAGGACAACATATGATATGCTCATACCACTGCATGTATTGGAGAAATATAATCATGCCCCAACTGTTAAGTATGGAACTGTTTCTAGAATGTCTGGGATCTATTTACATCTGTCCCCGGCTAGTTCCAATAACTATATATTGCTTCTGTTTATGTTCCTGGTCATTTGCATGCTAGTTTATACTGGTGAGTGTAGCTAGGACTTCAGGAGCCATTATAAACCTTATGATCTTCTCGTTTATGGGTTTAAGGTTCTAAGATGGCATCACTTGTATATAATGTTCTTCATATCTCAGGATAGGGATTTTGTAATAGGTAGATAGTGATACAGTACCTAAAGGTTAAAATAATAGTGACAATAGTGGTTTAGTAACTCGACATAATGAGAGTAGCCACATGGCTTTGCACAATACTGTAATAAAAATGTAAATAAAAACTCACCAAGAAGTGTTTCTAAAAGGGTGTTAAGCTCCCCCGAAGATCACGTCTGGGAGTCCACTGATGCCACAGAAAATTTAATTTTGTTGCCCAATGACACAACTGTGTGCATTATTTTTTTGTGATCATTACAAAACTAAATGTTCCTAACTAGACATTTCATGCATTCAAAAAGCTTAATCATATACTGTACATTTTATGTATATAATACAAATCTTGGTCTTTTTTTGTTTAATTTAACATGCGTTTTTTAAATTTCCCAAATGAAGGTCATCTAAGGACAAAGTATTATTTTTCTACTTTTCTAAATTGTTCACTATGTTGAAGCCTTGGATAGTAATAAAGTGGAGAGATGTAAAGTAACAACCAATCATCTCCTAACTACCATGTTACAGGCTACTGTATGTTTGAAACTTGAGAGTTAGGAGCTGATTGGTTGGTACTAGCCCTCTCCACTTTATCACTCTCCAAGGCTTAGTAAATTTACCCCTTAGACTGAAATTGCTATATTTTTAGTGATGTGCACAGGAAATTTTTCGGGTTTTGTGTTTAGGTTTTGGATTCAGTTCCACGGCCGTGTTTTGGATTCGGACGCGTTTTGGCAAAACCTCCCTGAAATTATTTTGTCGGATTCGGGTGTGTTTTAAATTCGGGTGTTTTTTTTCAAAAAACCCTAAAAAACAGCTTAAACCATTGAATTTGGGGGTAATTTTGATCCTATAGTATTACTAACCTCAATAACCATAATTTCCACTCATTTCCAGTCTATTCTGAACACCTCACACCTCACAATATTATTTTTAGTCCTAAAATTTGCACCGAGGTCGGTGGATGGCTAAGCTAAGTGACCCAAGTGGCCGACACAAACACCTGGCCCATCTAGGAGTGGCACTGCAGTGTCAGGCAGGATGGCACTTCAAAAAAATAGTCCCCAAACAGCACATGATGCAAAGAAAAAAAAGAGGTGCACCAAGGTCGCTGGATGGCTAAGCTAAGCGACACAAGTGGCCGACACAAACACCTGGCCCATCTAGCGTCTGAATATACAAGGACTGATATGCCCACTTCCAGTGTCTACTGACACTGCAGTCATGCCTTTAATCTACTTTTGATTTTATTGATTTTTCATTCTGCGAAGCCTTTTTTTAACCTTATATGTTTCAAAGTACAGGGAGGAGCACACACTACATACAGCACAGTACAGGGAAGGAGCACACACTACATACAGCACAGTACAGGGAGGAGGAGCACACACTACATACAGCACAGTACAGGGAGGAGGAGCACACACTACATACAGCAAAGTAAAGGGAGGGAGCACACACTACATACAGCACAGTACAGGGAGGGGGCACACACTACATACAGCACAGTACAGGGAGGGAGCACACACTATATACAGCATAGTACAGGGAGGGAGCACACACTACATACAGCATAGTTGCCTACCCTCCCTCATTCTGCAGGAGACTCCCTGAAATAGCAGCAATCTCCCTCACTCCCTGAATAGTCCATCAATCTCCCTGATTGCACCTTACCCCCATTATGTAGCTGTTACATTCTTGGGGGGAAAAATAAATCAGCGATACATACATTCAAATAGGATCATCAGTGCCATCTCCCTGCATTAGTTATAATGCACAGTGATCCCTATTGCTACATGCATTTTAAGAAAGGCCACTTAAAGTATATGGAACCTCTTGTAAAACACTGTCAGAGTCGGTTTAGTTTGTGTCCCCGGAGGGGGCGCTAGTGGGTCAGTGGAGGTAGGTGGAATGAAGTGAGGAGGCAGTATTGGGTTTCTGCGCATGTGCACAATGAAGATTTATTATTAACAGAAAGTCCAGATAATAATGCAGCAGAAAGTAAAACAAACGAATGCAATGGAAATGACAATGGTAACGGCAATGGTAATGGCAATGATATAATATGGTTTGAAACTTGAAAGTCTATGGCAGAGTTTGTAATGCAGAAATGGAACCAGAGTAATTAAAACGTGGAGCCAGCAGAGGTGGAATAATGGTAGCAAACCTGGTAGCAATGCAGGAGACTGGATGGTAATGTTCACTGTGCTGTTGGAAGTGCACAATCAGCATGCAGGCTGAATCACAGGTGAGATGACGGAATGCACCTGGAGAGGGAGTCTCTACTGCTGTAGGCTGGAGCACACTGCAGGTGTAGAAGGTGTGAAGCCAGAAAGGTATTGCTGGTGCTGGTACTTGTAGTTCCACGGAAGTGACAGGTACTGAAGAATATCCAGGAGCACGGAGGATCAGGAGAATATCCTGGAACACGGAGGAACAGGAGAACAGGTCCAGACACACGGGTCGCAGGAGTGACACAAAGTTCAGGACAACCTCTGACTCACCCTGCAGCTCCTGATATACCCCCTGACCGGCAGGTATTGGCTGGAGTGAGACGAGGAGGTGCGGCCAAGCTCCGGATTGGCTGCCGCAGTTACACTGGGGAAAACTGTCATGGCGGCGCCCATGACGCGGCCCGGCTGGGACGCGGCGCGCCCACACGCCCGTTGACTCCAGGGGCGCTCTCAGGCCTGAGATGGTATCCACGAGCAGGGCGACAGGTGACAGCAACATGCAGTGACCCCGGACGGAGTCCGCTCCGGCGGACAGACATAACAGCGGTAAGTCGATTCCTGACAGTACCCCCTCCCTTATGGGTGGGCACCGAACACCCACGTGGCTTGGAAGGATGAGACCTGTGGAAAACACGGACCAACCTGGGAGCGTGGACATCAGCAGAGTTCACCCAACTCCTCTCCTCAGGACCATAGCCGGACCAGTCGATGAGATATTGCAGACGACCATACCGGTGACGGGAGTCCAGGATCTTCTCTATCTCGAACTCTATGCCCCGCTGAGTTGGAATGCTGGGGCCAGCTGGAAGAGCTCTTTGGAAGCGATTTAGGACTAATGGTCTGAGGAGAGAGACATGGAAAGCATTAGGAATACGCAATGAAGAGGGTAACTTGAGCTTGTAAGCCACAGGATTTAGAACTCTTTCAATGGAGAAAGGACCAATGAAGCGTGGTGCAAACTTCATCGAAGGCACTTTAAGACGAAGATTCCGGGTTGACAGCCAGACTTTATCCCCAGGTTTCAAGCTGGGAACTGCACGTCTCTTGCGGTCGGCAAAGAATTTGTACCGGGCAGAAGCCTTTTTGAGTGAAGTATGAATCTTCCTCCAGATTGTTGAGAACTGACTGAGGACAGTAGTGGCAACAGGAACATCGATGCTAGGAAGGTCTTGAAAATCAGGAACTCGTGGATGCTGCCCATAAACAGCGAAGAACGGAGTAGTTTCAGTAGCTGTGTGGTAGCGGAAATTGTGAGCGAATTCAGCCCACGGGAGCAAATCTACCCAGTCATCTTGGGAAGATGATATGTACAGTCTCAGGAAAGTTTCCAACTCCTGGTTTACCCTCTCTGTCTGCCCATTCGTCTGAGGATGATACGCTGACGAGAACTTGAGATGGACCTGCATGGCAGAACAGAGAGCTCTCCAAAACCTTGCCACAAACTGAACTCCACGGTCAGATATTATTTCAGTGGGTAGTCCATGTAAACGGAAAATCTCCCGTAGGAAGATTTGAGCCAGTTTTGGAGCGGAAGGAAGTCCTTGGAGTGGAACAAAATGAGCCATTTTGGTAAATCTGTCGACCACTACCCAGATGGTATTGAATCCTTGGGAGGAGGGAAGGTCAGAGATGAAATCCATAGACAGATGTGACCAAGGACGGCTGGGAATGGATAACGGCTGTAACTGACCTGCTGGAGACTGACGAGGAGTTTTGTGCTGCACACATTTAGGGCAAGACGCCACAAAGTCTTTGATGTCGACTTTCATCTTCGGCCACCAGTATGTTTCAGAGAGAAATTTAAAAGTCTTTAGGACACCAGGATGCCCAGTAAATTTAGACTGATGAGCCCAAGACAACAACTTAGGACGGAGTTCAGGAGCAACAAAAGTCTTACCAGGAGGCGGGGCTGGAGAAACTTGTGAAGAGGCAAAAGCAACAGGATCCAGGATGGAGCGTGGTACTGGATCGGATATCTCGTCCTCAGATTCCATGGATCGAGACAAGGCATCTGCTTTGGTATTCTGAGAACCTGGGCGGAAATGGAGCTTGAATTTAAAACGGGAGAAGAACATAGCCCATCGGGACTGGCGAGGATTAAGGCACTGAGCTGCCTTCAAGTAGAGCAGGTTTTTATGATCCGTATAGATATTAAATGGAAACTTCGCCTCTTCCAGGAGATACCTCCATTCCTCAAGGGCCAGTTTAATCGCCAGAAGCTCTTGATCTCCGATGGAATAATTAACTTCTGCAGGAAGAAACTTACGGGAAAAGAATCCACAGGGATGAATCTTCCCGTCAGCTCCCATCTGAGAGAGAACAGCTCCCACTCCTACTGTGGAAGCATCCACCTCCAACTCGAATGGCTTATTAATATCGGGCTGTAACAAAACTGGAGCGGTAACAAAAGCCATCTTGATTTTTTGAAACGCAGCCAGGGCATCTTCTGACCAGTTGGAATGATCTGCCCCTTTCCGAGTTAAGCTAGTAATAGGAGCAATGAGAGTTGAAAAGCCTCGGATGAATTTCCTATAATAATTGGCAAAGCCCAGGAATCGTTGAATGGACTTGAGAGTGTTCGGAATGGACCAATTGGCAATAGCTTCCAATTTTGCTGGGTCCATCTGGAGATCCGATCCAGAGATTATATACCCCAGGAAGGGTATGGAGGTAACCTCAAAGGTACACTTAGATAATTTGCCGTAAAGACAATTCTCACGAAGACGTCGGAGGACTTCACGGACTTGGAGACGATGAGAAGGGAGGTCTTAAGAGAAGATGAGGATATCGTCCAGGTAAACAACGAGATACTTGTATAGAACGTCACGGAAAATTTCATTAACAAAGTGTTGAAACACTGCTGGAGCATTGCTCAACCCGAATGGCATTACCAGGTACTCGTAATGGCCATCCCGAGTATTGAAAGCTGTCTTCCATTCGTCACCGCTGCGGATTCTGATGAGATTATAGGCACCGCGGAGATCTAACTTGGTGAAGATGCGGGCTCCTTTGACTCTATCAAATAACTCGGTAATAAGAGGTAACGGGTAGCTGTTCTTAACGGTAATATCATTAAGTCCCCGGTAGTCAATACATGGACGTAGTCCTCCATCTTTCTTTTTAACAAAAAAGAAACCTGCCCCAGCAGGTGATGATGAGGGACGGATGAATCCTTTCTGTAGGTTTTCTTTGATGTATTCGCTCATCGCTTCGGTTTCAGGAACAGATAACGGGTAGGTGCGCCCCCTAGGTGGTTTTTTGCCAGGAATGAGATCGATGGGGCAATCCCACTCTCTATGGGGCGGCAGGACATCAGCGGCCTTCTCGCTGAAGACGTCAGCGAAATCTTGATAGGCCATAGGAAGAGTAGACTGGGTCTTGATTTCAGAAGTCTTGACAGGAACAACTTGGGCTAAACAGGACTGACGGCAATGTGAACCCCAAGCAGTTAGTTGTAAGGTAGCCCAATCAATCTGTGGGTTATGTAGCTGGAGCCAGGGCATACCTAACACAATCTCCTGAGTTGCCTGAGGAATAACTAGAAATTTTATTAACTCAGAATGCAGGAACCCAACCCCCAGTATCACTGGCCGGGTTTGTTGAGTGATATACCCCTTAGAAATACGACTACCATCAACTGCCGTGATGTAGACTGGATATGGAAGTTCATAGATCGGCAGATGAAACTTGTCTACCGCAGCTTGAGTGATGAAATTCCCCGCTGCACCACAGTCTACCAACGCAGTTGCAGATTGGAGTCCAGCCGCCGTCTCTAAGGTCACAGGGAGAATGAAATCTTGGGTTGAAGGAGCTTGCTTGAAAGATCCCAACTTGACTCCTCCCCTACAAGTCAGGATCTGGCGTTTCCCGAACGCACTGGACAAGAATTTATTTGGTGACCTACTGCAGCACAATACAGACACAGTCTCTCACGAAGTCTCCTTGACCGCTCCTCAGAGGTTAAGCGGGACCTATTAATTTGCATAGGCTCGTCAGAAGGTGGAGGCTGAAACTGTACAGGAGGTACCATTCTTGGTTTGCGACACTCAGCACGAGCACGCTCACTATTGCGTTCGCGGATGCGAGAGTCCAACTTGATACATAGGGAGATTAATTCTGGTAATTGCACAGGGATATCACGGGTTGCCAGTTCATCTTTTATCCTCTCCGAGAGTCCATGCCAGAAGGCTGCTACCAAGGCTTGGTTATTCCACTGGATCTCTGCGGCTAGCGTCTGGAACTGGATGACGTATTGGCCCATACTGCGAGTCCCTTGACGGAGCTGGAGAAGATCTGCGGAGGCTGATGTTGCACGACCCGGTTCATCGAAGATGCGTCTGAAGATGGAAACAAACTCAGCATAGTTGTTCATCAACGGGTCGGCACGTTCCCATAGAGGAGACACCCAGCTCAGGGCTGATCCAGAGAGCAGTGAAATGATATAAGCAACCTTGGATCTTGGCGTGGGAAAATTATGAGGTAAAAGTTCAAACTGGACTTCACACTGGTTGAGGAACCCACGGCATAACTTCGGACTGCCATCATACCTGCTAGGCACAGGCAGGTGCAAACGAGATACAGGAGCAGATGTAGCCAGAGAAGAAGAACCCCCTACACTTGCATGTGCAGAGGTAACAGGAACTGGAGGTGCAGGCGCACTTAGCAGAAATTGTTGTAACGTATCAATCCGGGAGGACATCCCTTGCAGAAACTGGAAGATCTGCTGCTGCACAGCCTCTTGTCCATCCAAACGGGAGACCAGGTTTTGTAAGGCCCCTGACCCCACACTCTGACCACCGTCCGAGTCCATCGGTCCTGAACTTACTGTCAGAGTCGGTTTAGTTTGTGTCCCCGGAGGGGGCGCTAGTGGGTCAGTGGAGGTAGGTGGAATGAAGTGAGGAGGCAGTATTGGGTTTCTGCGCATGTGCACAATGAAGATTTATTATTAACAGAAAGTCCAGATAATAATGCAGCAGAAAGTAAAACAAACGAATGCAATGGAAATGACAATGGTAACGGCAATGGTAATGGCAATGATATAATATGGTTTGAAACTTGAAAGTCTATGGCAGAGTTTGTAATGCAGAAATGGAACCAGAGTAATTAAAACGTGGAGCCAGCAGAGGTGGAATAATGGTAGCAAACCTGGTAGCAATGCAGGAGACTGGATGGTAATGTTCACTGTGCTGTTGGAAGTGCACAATCAGCATGCAGGCTGAATCACAGGTGAGATGACGGAATGCACCTGGAGAGGGAGTCTCTACTGCTGTAGGCTGGAGCACACTGCAGGTGTAGAAGGTGTGAAGCCAGAAAGGTATTGCTGGTGCTGGTACTTGTAGTTCCACGGAAGTGACAGGTACTGAAGAATATCCAGGAGCACGGAGGATCAGGAGAATATCCTGGAACACGGAGGAACAGGAGAACAGGTCCAGACACACGGGTCGCAGGAGTGACACAAAGTTCAGGACAACCTCTGACTCACCCTGCAGCTCCTGATATACCCCCTGACCGGCAGGTATTGGCTGGAGTGAGACGAGGAGGTGCGGCCAAGCTCCGGATTGGCTGCCGCAGTTACACTGGGGAAAACTGTCATGGCGGCGCCCATGACGCGGCCCGGCTGGGACGCGGCGCGCCCACACGCCCGTTGACTCCAGGGGCGCTCCCAGGCCTGAGATGGTATCCACGAGCAGGGCGACAGGTGACAGCAACATGCAGTGACCCCGGACGGAGTCCGCTCCGGCGGACAGACATAACAGCGGTAAGTCGATTCCTGACAAACACAATACACAAACAAATCCTGCAAAATATAAGAGTCTTTTCTTTAACAAGTAGATCTCACTAACTTTGGGGCTCATTTACATTTGGGGCACACACTGCACCCATTTCTCCTATACTTCGCTTTCCGGAGTCCATCGCTGACCGTGTGTGGGCCCCCTCCTCTCCCGTAGCCGTCGCGCCGCTGCTAGTGCACTGACCACTAGAGGCTCTGTCACAGTGCCAGAGTCTACAGCGCATGCACAAGACTCTAAAAAAATGGCACGGCAGCCATTTTTCGTAGTCCTGCGCATGCGCTGTAGACTCTGGCACTCAGAGCGCTAGCAGCGGCGCAACGGCTACGGGAGAGGAGGAGGCCCACACACGGAGTCTGCCCACCATTCCCCTCCTCTCTAGAGATGCCCCTGTTTGGATGTAAGTTATTTTCATGACACACCTCTCCGATGTAGCAGTACACTTCCGCGCTGATAGGTGTTACTTTCATAATCTCCCTGAAATTATTTTTCAAAGTAGGCAAGCATGACATACAGCACAGTACAGGGAGGGAGCACACACTACATACAGCACAGTACAGGGAGGGGGCACACACTACATATAGCACAGTACAGGGAGGGAGCACACACTACATACAGCACAGTACAGGGAGGGGGCACACACTACATATAGCACAGTACAGGGAGGGAGCACACAAAAGTAGTGAAACAGATACAAGGGACCAGAGCAGCACAATCTGTCCCATTGGCCAATCCGCCCATGATTACATAAATAGCCACCATATTACATACATAGCCACCACATTATTACATGAATAGCACCAAATTATATAAATACAAATAGCACTGCATTACATGTATAGCACCACATTACATGTATAGCACCGCTTTACATGTATAGCACTACATGTATAGCACTGCATTACACAAATAGCACCACATAACACGAATAGCACAACATTACAGGTATAGCACCGCACTACACGTATAGCACCGTATTATGGGGGTTATTCCAAGTTGATCGCAGCAGGAATTTTGTTAGCAGTTGGGCAAAACCATGTGCACTGCAGGGGGGCAGATATAACATGTGCAGAGAGAGTTAGATTTGGGTGTGGTGTGTTCAATCTGCAATCTAATTTGCAGTGTAAAAATAAAGCAGCCAGTATTTACCCTGCACAGAAACAAAATAACCCACCCAAATCTAATTCTTTCTGCACATGTTATATCTGCCTCCCCTGCAGTGCACATGGTTTTGCCCAACTGCTAACAAAATTCCTGCTGCGATCAACTTGGAATTACCCCCTATATGACTAGCACCACATTACATACATAGCCACCGCATTACATACATAGCCACCGCATTACATATGTAGACACCGCATAAATAGACCCATCATCATGGACAGACATTGGGCAGCTATAAGGCTGAAGGACGTTGAATTAGAGATTGTCCCAGGGCTGGCTGTGGGTGCTGCCTGGTCAGCTGGCATCCTGAGAACAAAGTACATACTGCTCCTGTCCAGTCCCCAAACCATTCACTGTGGCCGGGGACGCCCTAACCCCTACACTAACATGATAATGCAAATAATGTAATTAAAAATAACCTCTCTGCCGGGGCCCCTTCAGTGCTCAGTCGCTACTCTGGCCAGTTCAGTGAGAGTGCGGGAGCTGGGGTGGCAGCGGGCATAGTGAACCTGGCTCCGACCATCGCTTTGCTGCTGCTCCTGGGCCGGGCTCGTTGAAGAGACCTTTGGCCGTGGCCAGGGAGAGGATGCTGCTGGGCTGGTTAACTTTCTCCAGGTCCCCCATTGGTAGAACAGCATCACCACTTTTCACGGCTAGCGACACCTGGAAGTGCCCGCTAGCCTAACTTCCGGATTGCATTCCAATGAACCACAAGTACTGGAAGCAGTGTGAGCCAGCCCAGCCTGAGTGTGAATTGGCCTGACTGAGGGGGATATGGGACCAGCCCATCGGAATCTGTCGTGGTGTCATGGTGGGCCAATCCGCCCCTGATTGTTGTTTATATTTGAGTTATTTGTAAATTTCTGTATATTTTCAAGGTTTCTTTTGTATACAAACGTGATCTAAAATGTTCAAATTACTCAGATTGCATTGGCCCAATTAGATCCAACCTAGCACAAAACACCTGCATTCACCTCTATTCAAATTAAATGTGAGGGACAATTGCACTTATGACAATTGTTCCTAAGCTATGTGAGTGATGCAAACTATTGTAAAAAGCATGATAGCAATAAAACTATAAAGTAGCTTCCTAACATATTAATGGGGGCAGCCAGCTTTCAATGCAGTTGGTAAATCTGTGAACAAAAAAATAAGGTTTCTACAATGATGTACTGTACTATACTAACAAAAGAGAGTGAATGAGAAGATGCACTTGGGGGTATATTTACTCAAAGTCAGTTTTGGTTTTTAGTCGATTTTGTGTGACAGGTATTTGCTAAAGTCAAAATCGACCACAAATCATTTTCAATAGAACCATCAGAAACAGTTCTGTTTGATTTTAAATCATGTAGAATTGTCTGAAACCTCAATATGATGGGGGAAAAACACGGGAGCGAAGCATGTGGGGCACTCTGACTGCATAAGTCATGACATTGAAAGGCACAGCAATGTTTAAAAAAAATTGTGGATATGCAAATGAGCACAGTCATGAATGAAGGTGTTTGTGGGTAATAAAGCGCACACAACCGTGCATGTGGCCAACAGAAATGCTTTTGTCTATTTTGGGTCAGTTTTTGATCGATTTATGGTGAATAGACACATTTAGAACTTCAAATAGGGCTCACATCACCCACTGATTTTAAAATGGAACTCAAAATTAACTTCTAGTAAATTTTATTATTTATTTATTTATTACCAGTTATTTATATAGCGCACACATATTCCGCAGCGCTTTACAGAGAATATTTGCCCATTCACATCAGTCCCTGCCCCAGTGGAGTTTACAATCTATATTCCCTGCTACATGTACACACATACACATTCACACTAGGGTTAATTTTGTTGGGAGCCAATTAACCTACCAGTATATTTTTGGATTGTGGGAGGAAACCGGAGTACTCGGAGAAAACCCACGCAAGCACGGGGAGAATATACAAACTCCACACAGTTAGGGCCATGGTGGGAATCGAACCCATGACCTCAGTGCTGTGAGGCAGTAATGCTAACCATTACACCGTCCGTGCTGCCCGGATGAGCTATTTGAAGTAGAAACACTGTAATTGATTTTGTGGGGATGTTGGTTTGATTCTGGTCTATTTTAAATAGAACCAAAATCGACTTTTTGTAAATATACCCCTTGGTATCAAGAAAAGCATATACTGTGTGGTTAAATGATACATAAAGCATGCATCAGTGGGTCCCCTACTGGCAGGGGCAAAACTAGGCATTCGTGAGGCCCATAGCAACATTTATAAGGGCCCGATGTACCACCCAATGGCAAAAAATAATCATAGAAACATGGGACAGATAAGGAAGACAGCCCCCCTTAGCTGGGGGCCCCATAGAAGCTGCTCCTGCTGCACGTATGGTAGTTATGCCCTTGCCTACTGTTTCCTTTAACAGTATTATATACCATAGCTATAAAGTAGCACAGCGCATGCACCAGTATTGAATAATGGATCTGCGCATACTTAGGAAGCATTACGGAGATTGGCCCTGGCTGCTAATGCCATCTGAAGATGGTATTAGCCTATAATAGCTGGATACCTCTCCATCTCCCTGATGACATATGCCAGCTGACGGCTGTGCATGCAAATTAGCCAAGGATCATCCAAACCAGGAATCAAAGTGATAGGGTTAGTTTGTGTCCCAACAAGAACTTCTTACTAAATCTGTGTAAAAAATATTTATTTTCACATTGTGAATTCAGATGTAAAAATGTTATCACATCCGCATTCATAATTATTTTTGCATACATTGTATGAAGACTTTAATAATCACAGAATTGTATCTCCTTACAACTGGAGAGATGTCAGCAAGCACAGGCTGAGTAGAGTAAGAGAAAATGCCACTCAGTCATGGGCTCCTACACAGATATGCTTAACAGAAGGTGTATACAATGGAGGTACAGGCTGTCCAAGAGTAAGGAACCACTTCCCAACGGGACTGCCTTGTTTGACTGTGACTGACAGCTAGGACTGAAGAGTCACAGTGAAGCAAGTGGAGTCACGGACTGCATCTGGGCTTACGGACACTGAGCAGTGTAATAATAACCTTTTATTTAAAAGATGCTACTAAGTGTCCACAATCCATACAAGGGGGTAAACATAAAAACATTGTCTGTTGTAGAAAAGACTGCAATTAGATATTTTATGGAAAATGCAACTAACAATATTAATAACTGTCACAACATTAGTTTTGTATATATGACACTTTGCATCATATTGTGTACAGATAAGGTAATGCAAGTTTTGCAGTTCTGCTAACACTGTCAAGCCACAACTACAGTACATGCCCACATGATGCTGGCCACACCCACATAGCACAGCCCCTCCACTTCTCACAATAGGCCCTTTATCATTTTCAGCTCTAAGCCCATGTGGCCCATAATCCGACCCAGATGGCCTTGTGATGATACAGATGGTGAAGTAGGGTGTGGTCAAGTATGCAAATAAGTACATAGTTGCAGGCTCTTATTGATACCTCTGTACATATTCATTTCAGTGGCCATTTTAAATAAATGATTAAATTAACTTTTATTAACTTTTATGGCTAACAGGTAGGGCAGCTTTAACTAGTTCTATTATTTCTCTTCTTCTTCTTCTTATTATTATTATTATTATTATTACTGTAATGCTAGAATGGTCCTTACTACATGTCTTAGTAATATTCTATTTTAAAAATGCCTCCTGAATCTAAATGTGGGATTTTGCAGGGTTATGTGTCTCAAATACTACTGAATTCAGTCTCAGAAATGTGAATGTACTTCTTGTAATTATATACTCAATTACCTTGACACCCAAGTTTCTGAGGTACAAATTCTACTTCTGTGACCCTTCCATGTTTACATAGTGATCACCGGTGCACCTTTTAGTTGACATAACCCTTGCACGAACCAAAAGAAGCTAATTTAACAAAACCTGGGTCATGTTTATTCACATCACTAATAGGAGCAATCAAAAGTCAGCCTGCCGACACAAACACAAATTGCCGATTTAAGAACATAGGCTGCTCTTACTACTGTGCTTCACTATGAATAAAGACAGGTTGCCCATTCATACATTGGATAAAAAGAATCATTTGTTCAGATTGACACTATAGGTTCTTGTTCTTTGCTTTAAAGTTTTCTTAAACCTACTTAAAAAGAATAATATAATAGTAGGCATCAGTCATTATACATACTGCAACAAAATGTAAGCCATCCGCATACGTTTTTGGGGAGAAGTTTTGATCTGTAACACATTCAGGGCTCATGTACTGTTGCTATATAATGTGAAGCACCAAATGGAGATGTCCTGACAAAAAATATTTACAGATGCTCTATTATTTAAGGAAGGGAAATATTTAAGTTACAGTAATTCTTTTATTACATTCACTTTTAGTAATAAGAAAATACAAGATAGAGATTTCCCAGTAAACTGGTAATGATCTTATGTATGTTACTGTAATTAATTCAAAAATGTGTATGGGAAAATTACAAGTGAGGCAGATGTATTAACGGCTTTTAAAAATCCTATAAATTTGTACTATAAGAAGTAAAGCACTGGCACTAGGGGTCAAAGTGGCTCATTTTCTTATACTGATACACTTGTAAATAATAATCTGCTGGAATTTCTGTATAAATGGAATCTATAACAGACAAAATAAATATTGTTAACAATGTAAAGGGGGGTACGAACGTAGAGATGTGTGCTTAAATTCTAAGTAATCTGACTAGATTGTTTAGAAAGTAAGCACACATCGCTCCGTGTGTATAGCCCATGACGATGGCGATGCGCGGACCCGCATGTTGCTATCGCTGAATCTAGATTGGCCAAATCTAGTCAGATCGCTCACTTCACCGCTGGGTGAAGTGAGCATTTTTTCCCCCCTCACTCAGCACACATCTAACTGTGTGCTGACTGTCCTGAGATGTGTGCTGAGTGATCTGTGCTAGATCGCTCAGCACACATCTCTGGCACACATCTCTGCGTATGTACCCCCCTTAACAATATACTGTCTGTGATCTAATTACACCAATGAACTGATCCTTTTTTCCACCCCTCCCCCAAAACAAAACAAAAATACAGCTTCTGCTCCTTCTAATATCTCACTCTCAGTTGGCAGCTTTCTGAATGCCTCTATTACCATCACGTCATTATGATTCTGCCTGTGTCACAACTTAAGCAACCCTGTCCTTTCTTAGACAAGAGCGTGAATGGACAGTTCACTGCCTCCCAAAGATTAGTGCAGTCATGTCCTGTTATAGTATACTCTGCTTTGAATATACCAATGAACTCATTAGCTACAGTTGTTTAAAGACATCACTGACAAGAAACAGATAAGACTTATTATCATATAGTGCAAACAACTGTGACAAGTCCAACTAAAAAATCATAAGCCTGTTTGCTCTGTGGAAAAACTCTGTAGACACATAGGAAAAAAGGGCATAGTTGCCTGCCCTCCTGCATTCTGCAGGAGACTCCCTGAATAGGAGCAATCTCCCAGACTCCCTGAATAGACCAGCAATCTCCCTGATTTCACCTTATCCCCATTATGTAGTTGTTACATTCTTGGGGGGGGGGGGAAGAAATCAGACACATACATTCAAATGGACTCATCAGTGCCATTTCGCTGCATTGGTTATAAGACACAATGATCCCTATGGATACATGCATTTTACATAAGGTTTCTGGTGGCCACTTACAATATATAGAACCTTTTGTAAAACACAATACACTAACAAATCCTGAATAATATCAGCGTCTTTCTTCAACAAGTAGATCTTACTAACATTTGGATGTAAGTTATGACATGCCTCTTGGATGTAGCAGTACATGTCCGCGTTGATAAGTGTTAAGGGCCCCATACACTAGGACGATTTTACACGATTTCATACAATTCCGATACATCCATCTGATATATTGTATGAAATTGTGTACAATCGTATGCATTTTAGATCGTATCCAATCTGATGCGCATCCCCGTGGCTGTCGGATAGGATCCCCTGGGTCGTTGGTGCTGCACTAATGATATATCGGAATTGGATGGAATCGGATGAAAAAAGTGAGTTTTTTGTGCATGTGATATATCACATGCAATGTATCACAGGGAAGTTTGACTGGCATTCTCAGGACACTCCCAGCCCACGTAGCCCTCTATCCAGCCCATCAAATATATCTCATGGTACAATTGTATGCCGTACGATATATTGCATGCGATGTATAGCAGCTTCATCAATCGCATGCGATATATCTTATGCAAAAATAGCACGAAAGTACCAAATCATATGAAATCACTCCCGAGAAGGTCCCAGGGGAGTTCAAGGGAAATTACATCCGACTTCAGCCTCAGACATATCGTTGTAGTGTTTGGGGCCCTTTACTTTCACAATCTCCCTGAAATGCTTTTTCAAAAGTAGGCAAGTATGACAAGGGGGGAATAAGCCACCGTTTTTAAAAACATTTTTTTATGTTAATTTGGGTGCAAATTTAGTTACCATGGTCGATTGTGAAGAATTTTTTTTGCCTTCCAGCAAAGCTGTAATATTCTGGTCATTAATGAAACATTCTCATGCATAGGCATTTTCAAGTGCAAGTGAGGTCAAGCAAATGCATGTTTCCCATTTACATATTGTATTTGATGCCCTTGGGTATTATTTAGCAAAAAATGTAATACTGGAACATAACAATATTTTATACAAAATAAATTTTTTATATGTAGAATCCTTTCAGAGTAGACTGTTTACAAAACTGTTCAGTTGTATGTTCTTATTTTTGTAATATAGGGATTATTTAACATATTTATAAAAAAAGGATAGAGTCCTTATTCAGCACGGGTTGGAGATGCGTTGTGTTCCCGTTCTCCCAACCCGTGCTTTATTGAGTATGCGGATCAGCAGCAATGCGTGTGCGTGGGCTGGCATATTGCAGTCGCATCCAAGGAAGGATGTGACCGCAACATGATTGAAAGAGCGGGACGCCAACTCGGTGTTGCGGGGAAAACAGGGATGGGATGGTGCCGTTTTCGGGGCAGCAATGTGACATCACAAACGGCCGCTGTGAGGCAGGGGGGCTTCCACAATTCAGTGATGCGATCGCGATTGCAATCACATTGCTGCCGGGCATTAGCATGCTGGGTGGCCTTGCCCTGTGCTTGGTGGCCCCCAGCATGCGATCACAGCCAGTTGCAGTTTTACTAAAATAACAAAACGGCAACTGAAGCTGAATGAGGGCCTATGTACACTTTTGTTGCACTACAGACAGTGAAATAAAATATTAAATATACATTTATTCATTCGTTGTTATTTCATATATAATAAAGTTCACACTTTACTTTGTAACATAACAAATAATCAATACATCTATATTCATTACACAATCACAAGAAACTGTTCCATGAAATATTTGCCTTATTTTGCCTTTGCCTGTGAGGTTTTGCACAGTGCACCAGCAGGATTTGTGCTAAAGTGATCCAAGTCCCACCCCAAACACACCAGATAGCAGAATAAAGGTACTGTCATTGTCCCAGCTGGAGTTTTATACTATAGATTCTACTAAATGTTAATTTAAATTTTACATATACGGTACAGTATGAAATGCCAAACAAAAAACAAGTCAAAAATAGTTTTGTCGATATTTCGAAATAAGCAGAAGAGTCTGTCTGGTCACAAAACTCAATCTAAACAAAAAGTTGCTGCAGTGTGTTAATCTTTTGAATGTAGCAGGCCAGCTGTAATATAGAACTTTTGAGTAAAAGTATCTTTGAAACATGAAAAGAGGGCATATGAACTATGTTTTTTTATTAGGAATCAGTATGAGATCCCGGCGGTTGGGATCACGGCGGTCAAGAGACTGACGCCGGGATCCCGGTGGCGAGCACGTCCCTTGTGGGCTCGCTGCGCATGCCACGCTTCGGACCCGTTGGTGACCTTAGGTCACCATGAAGTTCTATTCCCCCTCGGGTGGGGGCGTGGATCATCACCCGAGTGGGGATACCAGCCGGTGGACGGGAATCCGACCACCGGTGTTTCACCTGGTGTCAGGATTCCGGCGTCGGAAATTGACTGCATCCCTTTTATTATGTTATGATTAGTACAAAAAAATATAATAGTTTAGCTGCAGTATGCTGTAAAATTGTACAGTAAAAAAAATCAGTTTGTAACAGTTAAAGTTTGCAATTATTCTATATTTGAGATATCTTACTTTATTAGTTCTATGGTATTATGAATAATATATTTAAGTCTATTTCATAATTTCAAATTGTTAATTTATTTACATATCCCTATCAGATAGAGGGGTTTATTTATTAACCCATTTCAGCCTGGGTGGGTAGTTTTCTACCCGGCACTTCAATATTTTTTCATTATATAATAAGAAAGAAACAAAAATCCACCAGAATTTTCTTAATTTGGTCAAAATTATCCATTCCACAAAAAAATCTTGAAAAATGGGTAGGAAACTACCCACCCAGGCCAAAATGGGTTCATTAACATTTGCACAATATCGCCTGAAAACACCTATTTTTGGGGGGTTACACACAAATATTGAGTTCATATTAAGTATCCTCTGAATCTATGTGGTACAGCAGCAGACATTGGGGGTAATTCCAAGTTGATCGCAGCAGAAATTTTTTTAGCAGTTGGGCAAAACCATGTGGACTGCAGGGGGGCAGATATAACATGTGCAGAGAGAGTTAGATTTGGGTGGGGTGAGTTCAATCTGCAATCTAAATTGCAGTGTAAAAATAAAGCAGCCAGTATTTACCCTGCACAGAAACAAAATAACCCACCCAAATCTAACTCTCTCTGCAAATGTTATATCTGCCCCCCCCTGCAGTGCATATGGTTTTGCCCAACTGCTAAAAAATATCCTGCTGCGATCAACTTGGAATTACCCCCATTGGGTACTGCTCTTTTCTGAATTTACCAATCCTTGGTAACTAGTGCCCTTTCCAAAAGGCATTAGCTGCTGAAGAATAGAGGCTACTTACCACAAAAGGTACCACACACTCTACTCAAGCATATATGAGGTCAGCAGACCACACATGCACAGTACTGCATCCCCGGCTCCCAGAAGGAGAAGTGAAGTCAAGTTAGCGATCACGGGGAAGCAAAGTCATTTCAGCACTATAAGGAATGTAACAAAATTTGCAAAAAGGAAATAAGAGCGGCTAAAGTAGAAACTGAAAAACTAGTAGCAAAGGAAAGCAAAGCTAATCCCAAAAAATTCTTTAAATACATTAATAGCAAGAGATTAAAGAAGGAGAGTATAGGCCCTTTAAAAGACAAGTTGGGAGTCTTAAGCAAAAATGATAATGACATAGCGGACACACTAAATTAGTTTTTCTCAACAGTATTCACTCGTGAGGACCCAATTCAGGGACTAACGCACAATCTCAATAATGAGAATATCACACTGATAAGTACTTATTTAAGCGAGGAAGTAGTCTGTGACCGATTAAAACATTTAAAGATTAATAAATCACCAGGGCCCGATGGTATTCATCCAAGGGTTCTAATGGAGCTTCACTCTGAACTGGCAAAACCGCTATCTTTGATCTTTAAGGATTCAGTTATATCACGTATGGTTCCCAAAGACTGGCGTATAGCGGAAGTAGTGCCTATATTCAAAAAGGGAAGTAAAGCTGAACCAGGTAATTATAGACCAGTTAGTCTTACATCTATAGTGGAGAAAGTATTGGAAGGTATTCTAAGAGATAGTATTCAGAAGTTCCTTGAAACCAATAAGGTCATTAAAAGGAATTAACATGGGTTTATGAAGGACAGATCCTGTCAAACCAACTTACTTGGCTTTTATGAAACAGGAAGCGCAAACCTAGATCAGGGTAAAGACGTGGATGTAATCTTTTTAGATTTTGCCAAAGCGTTCGATACTGTACCACACATGAGACTTATCTACAAGCTACAAGAATCAGGGCTAGGAAGCACAATATGCACTTGGGTCAAAAACTGGTTAGATAATAGGAAGCAGCGCGTTGTGGTTAATGGATCTTTTTCAACTTGGACTGTAGTGCTAAGTGGTGTGCCGCAAGGCTCAGTATTAGGACCGCTATTGTTCAATATTTTCATTAACGACCTAACAGAAGGTCTAGAGAGCATGGTGTCTATTTTTGCAGATGATACCAAATTGTGTAAGGCTATAAATACAGAGGAGGATGCCGAGCCTCTTCAGAACGACTTAGTTAAATTAGAAGCATGGGCAGCCAAATGGAGAATGCGCTTCAACACAGACAAGTGTAAGGTAATGCACTGTGGTAACAAGAACATAAATTACACCTACCTACTAAATGGGGTAAAATTAGGGGATTCTGTACTGGAAAAGGACTTAGGTGTCCTCATAGATAGCAAGCTAAGCAGTAGTACCCAAAGTAGGACTGCAGCAAAGAAGGCTAATAAGATATTAGCATGCATAAACGGGGTATTGATGCTAGGGACGAGAGTATTATACTCCCGTTATATAAATCACTAGTGAGGCCACACCTTGAATACTGTGTACAATTCTGGGCACCGTACTACAAAAAGGATATCCTGGAGCTTGAAAAAGTACAGAGGAGGGCGACCAAACTAATTAAGGGCATGGAGACGATGGAATACAAGGAAAGGCTTGAAAGACTAGGCATGTTTACATTGGAAAAGCGGAGACTAAGAGGGGATATGATCAACATCTACAAATATATAAGGGGACAATACACAGAGCTTGTGCGGGACCTGTTTTTGGTTAGATCAACACAGAGGACTCGTGGACACTCGCTCAGGTTAGAGGAGAGGAGAATCCGCACAATACGGCGTAAAGGCTTTTTCACGGTAAGGACAATACATGTTTGGAATTCCCTGCCCGAGGGAGTTGTAATGGCAGAATCTGTCAACACCTTTAAGAATGGGTTAGATAAATTCCTAATGGATAAGGATATCCAGGGGTATGGTGCATAGTCATGCATTATAGTTACTATAAATAGGGATAAAATGTAACGGCTGACAGCAGCATCAGTCAGAAATTTTAGTCAAATCATCATGCATAGGAGACCACAAATAGGTTGAACTCGATGGACAATTGTCTTTTTTCAACCTCAGATACTATGTTACTATGTTACTATGTTACTTCACTTCTTATCCCCCACAGGAACAGGATCATTTCAGAGACCCAGTCCCTGCATATGTGTCCAGGTGACCCATAATTTCTTATTGCCATGAATAGTGGTGATCAGAAAGTCTAATTATTAGATCTAGAACCTGGTTTTTTTTTACAATTAATTTTAGAGATTAATCGCCAAAAATTGTGTCTGGTAGTGTTGTATAAACAGACTAGTGAATACATAGTTGACTCCCCAGTCTTACGTTATATTGATGTACTGTATGTCTACTATGGCAATCAATGAGTTAAATATGTGCTGATTCAAAGAAAGCTGCTGAGAAGGTAAGAATAATATTAAAGTAGCAGTAGGAAAACAAATTAGTATATTTCAGCACAGAAGCTAGTTATTTAATATTAGCATGTCTAGGGACGACTCTCCATGCCAGAGGGGATGAAAAGCAAAAGAGAATTTAATTCTCTTTTATACGACTGAGATCAGTAGCTTTCCTGAAGTGAATGGACTATTAATACATTATATCTGTTTATTTTTTTAATTAGTCTAGGTTTGGTGCTTAGCACACACTTAAATAGTGCATTCCCTTATTCCACAAACAAACACTAAACTTCAGTTTCTGGATGAGTCCCTTGTATTACACCTTCATGTTTCCAAACTGGTGCCAGTTTTAATGAATACAGTTAAGTCTTAGAGCACCTTAAGCCTCAGCCATGGGCTGTGCTATAATTAGCACTATTTAGTGCATAGGGTCCAGGTGATTCAGTGAACTTCTCTGGAGCCATGAGGATAAAATGTTACAGTCAACAACATTTATTCAGCTGTGCATCTTATTCTATACTGTTTTCAAAAGAAAGTGGTGGGATCATTAGTTAAATTACTGCTACCCTTAGCTGTAAATCTAATTATGGCCCATTTACTAAGCTGTGTTTCCATAAGACCCTGAAACAGAGCAATATGTGTGGAGTTCTGTGGTATGCCATGTGGCAGATTATTAAGTAGTTATTATGGATAGTTGTAAGGGCAGAGCAGTCTAAAGCAGGGATGTGAAGGTAAATGGCTCGGGAGGCACTGGCTAGTTCCAAAGCCAGATTTACACACAATATACTGTATGAGCCGAAGGGTTCATGTGGGCATTATACACAGGTGCAGAAGTATATACAGTGAGCTTTGATCAGAGATGTGTGGAAAACGTAGGCAGGGGAGGCACTGCCTCACCTGTCATAGACTTTTTGCTCCAGGGTTTTGACTATAAAAATGATTATAATAATACAAAGAACATACTGTATTTCTAATATATTCCTTGTACTTTTCATATACTTTATATAGTCAAAAAGCTGACATAACATTTTCTGTGAATATCCTACAATATTTTATGACAAATAAGTCATTTAGTACCTTCCCAGCTTCATTAGATCTATCCAGTTTATCTTGGGTGGGCCTCCAGGATAGTTGGCTCTCAACTTAGAAATTGATAAACATATGACCCAAAGTAGGCGCTATTATCATTTAGTGTAGTACCACCAGAGCAGAGACACCTTGGCATGGCTTGGCTGGTTACCATATGTGTGCAAATATATGTAAATATATGCACTGGCGTGCGCAGCACATTTTATTAGGGGGTGCACCGTCGGAGGGGTGTGTCTAGCACTGCCTTTTGGGCGTGTCTAGCACCATCGATTGATGGTCAACGCATATAAAATTTCCACCTTTGTACCAATCCTAATAAAGCAGATACATTGTCAGATGTTGTGGTGTGCACCAAACAAACACCCCTGATGGCACTCATTGCAATTACAGTGCTCCTCCTCAGCCTGGTCTGGCTCCCCCTCTCTTTCCCCTGCAAGCTGCAGCAGCTTACTTACAAGTCAGTCACTCACTGACAGTCGCAGACTAGTACTGCTGCTGCTGGAAAAACGAGTGACCTGTCAATGCTGCTGCCGGCCGCCTGCCAGTATTGAATTTGTCTTCCTAAGAGGAACGCTGGCTGCATGCTGCTCCTCATCAGTGGCTGACGTTGGCATAGAATAGAAGGATTGAGGTGGGCGTGTAGCGGGTGTTACGGGTGGGCATGTGAGCAGCATGACGTAATCACGTCACATCACGCTATTTTTGTACATGGTGGTGGAGCTGGGAATTTGAAAGCCGGTGTCAGTGGCACCCTTGATTAACCCAGGTATCCGGTCTGTAATGCAGTCCTGACAGGGTGCAGCACAGACGGGACAGTAATCAGCCTGCTCGGCGATCCCTGCATCAGGCATGTGAGATCGGGGTGCCAGACATTAGGGGGTGCCTGTGCGCACAAGGCACCCCCCCTGCGCACACCTATGAATATATGTAAATTATATCTCTGCATTTCTGTTATTATGTACGATGTAAGTCTCTTTTGCTGACCTACTCTGCAGTGTGCTGAGGGATATTTGAACAACTACTGTACCATTCTGTTGTGGGCAAAATAAATGATGTGCAAACTTTTCAAACCAAATGTCAAATAAAACCTTTCTAATTTACTCCATAACATCTAATGATCTTAAAAAATGTCCTACATTGTGCCATTATGCACTGTCACAGCTAAATTTATATTTCTTGTATACTTGTGATTTGATCCTATAGAGAGGGGGTAAAGCCACCAATACAGTAGAGGTATCAGAATCTATGGGGAAGAGGCCCTAGACTGCACACCCTAACTGCTAGTAATGAGAGGTGCTACCTTGCTGAGACCTGTAGTGCCACACAAAGAAAACGAGTGCAGGTGCACTATTTAAACATTGCTGATGCAAATAATAATACATTTTGCAATAAATGTAGCCATATGAGGCTTTTTGCATAATAATGGACAAAATTACGGGTTTACCTTAGAGATGAGCGGGTTCGGTTCCTCGGAATCCGAACCCGCCCGAACTTCAGTTTTTTTTACACGGGGCCGAGCGACTCGGATCTTCCCGCCTTGCTCGGTTAACCCGAGCGCGCCCGAACGTCATCATCCCGTTGTCGGATTCTCGCGAGGCTCGGATTCTATCGCGAGACTCGGATTCTATATAAGGAGCCGCGCGTCGCCGCCATTTTCACACGTGCATTGAGATTCATAGGGAGAGGACGTGGCTGGCGTCCTCTCCGTTTATAGAGAAGAGAGTGAGACTAGAGTAGAGAGAGACACAGTATTTACTTTAGTAATTTTGGGGAGCATTAGGAGGAGTACTACTACTTGCTGAAGTGACAGTGTGACTGTATATCTGACTTGTGGGGGAGACAGTGGGGAGCAGTTAGAGTCTGAGAGCAGGAGTACATATTTTAACGTACAGTGCACACTTTTGCTGCCAGAGTGCCACACTGCCATTGTGACCACACTGACCACCAGTATATATTGTGAATGTCTGCTTAGGAGTACTACTTGCAAGTTGCTGATAGTGTGACCAGTGACCTGACCACCAGTTTAATTAATCACCACCAGTTTAATATATATATATATATATAATTGTATATAATATATATATAATTGTATACCACCTACCCGTGTTTTTTTTTTTCTTTCTTCTTGATACATACTACTATAGTAGCTTACTGTAGCAGTCTGCGGTGCTGCTGAGCTGACAATGTCCAGCAGGTCCGTCATCAGTCATTACATAATAAATATATATACCTGTCCGGCTGCAGTACTAGTGATATTATATATATATATATATATATATATATATATTAATTTCATCTCATTATCATCCAGTCTATATTAGCAGCAGACACAGTACGGTAGTCCACGGCTGTAGCTACCTCTGTGTCGGCAGTCGCTCGTCCATCCATAATTGTATACCACATACCCGTGGTTTTTTTTTTTTGTTTCTTCTTGATACATACTACTATAGTAGCTTACTGTAGCAGTCTGCGGTGCTGCTGAGCTGACAGTGTCCAGCAGGTCCGTCATCAGTCATTACATAATAAATATATATACCTGTCCGGCTGCAGTACTAGTGATATTATATATATATATATATTAATTTCATCTCATTATCATCCAGTCTATATTAGCAGCAGACACAGTACGGTAGTCCACGGCTGTAGCTACCTCTGTGTCGGCAGTCGCTCGTCCATCCATAATTGTATACCACCTACCCGTGGTTTTTTTTTTTCTTTCTTCTTGATACATACTACTATAGTAGCTTACTGTAGCAGTCTGCGGTGCTGCTGAGCTGACAGTGTCCAGCAGGTCCGTCATCAGTCATTACATAATAAATATATATACCTGTCCGGCTGCAGTACTAGTGATATTATATATATATATATATTAATTTCATCTCATTATCATCCAGTCTATATTAGCAGCAGACACAGTACGGTAGTCCACGGCTGTAGCTACCTCTGTGTCGGCAATCGCTCGTCCATCCATAATTGTATACCACCTACCAGTGGTTTTTTTTTTTTTCTTTCTTCTTGATACATACTACTCTAGTAGCTTACTGTAGCAGTCTGCGGTGCTGCTGAGCTGACAGTGTCCAGCAGGTCCGTCATCAGTCATTACATAATAAATATATATACCTGTCCGGCTGCAGTACTAGTGATATTATATATATATATATTAATTTCATCTCATTATCATCCAGTCTATATTAGCAGCAGACACAGTACGGTAGTCCACGGCTGTAGCTACCTCTGTGTCGACAGTCGCTCGTCCATCCATAATTGTATACCACCTACCCGTGGTTTTTTTTTTCTTTCTTCTTGATACATACTACTATAGTAGCTTACTGTAGCAGTCTGCGGTGCTGCTGAGCTGACAGTGTCCAGCAGGTCCGTCATCAGTCATTACATAATAAATATATATACCTGTCCGGCTGCAGTACTAGTGATATTATATATATATATATATATATATATATTAATTTCATCTCATTATCATCCAGTCTATATTAGCAGCAGACACAGTACGGTAGTCCACGGCTGTAGCTACCTCTGTGTCGGCAGTCGCTCGTCCATCCATAATTGTATACCACCTACCCGTGGTTTTTTTTTTCTTTCTTCTTGATACATACTACTATAGTAGCTTACTGTAGCAGTCTGCGGTGCTGCTGAGCTGACAGTGTCCAGCAGGTCCATCATCAGTCATTACATAATAAATATATATACCTGTCCGGCTGCAGTACTAGTGATATTATATATATATATATATTAATTTCATCTCGTTATCATCCAGTCTATATTAGCAGCAGACACAGTACGGTAGTCCACGGCTGTAGCTACCTCTGTGTCGGCTGTCGCTCGTCCATCCATAATTGTATATCACCTACCCGTGTTTTTTTTTTTCTTTCTTCTTGATACATACTACTATAGTAGCTTACTGTAGCAGTCTGCGGTGCTGCTGAGCTGACAGTGTCCAGCAGGTCCGTCATCAGTCATTACATAATAAATATATATACCTGTCCGGCTGCAGTACTAGTGATATTATATATATATATATTAATTTCATCTCATTATCATCCAGTCTATATTAGCAGCAGACACAGTACGGTAGTCCACGGCTGTAGCTACCTCTGTGTCGGCAGTCGCTCGTCCATCCATAATTGTATACCACCTACCCGTGTTTTTTTTTTTTCTTTCTTCTTGATACATACTACTATAGTAGCTTACTGTAGCAGTCTGCGGTGCTGCTGAGCTGACAGTGTCCAGCAGGTCCGTCATCAGTCATTACATAATAAATATATATACCTGTCCGGCTGCAGTACTAGTGATATTATATATATATATATTAATTTCATCTCATTATCATCCAGTCTATATTAGCAGCAGACACAGTTCGGTAGTCCACGGCTGTAGCTACCTCTGTGTCGGCAATCGCTCGTCCATCCATAATTGTATACCACCTACCAGTGGTTTTTTTTTTTTCTTTCTTCTTGATACATACTACTCTAGTAGCTTACTGTAGCAGTCTGCGGTGCTACTGAGCTGACAGTGTCCAGCAGGTCCGTCATCAGTCATTACATAATAAATATATATACCTGTCCGGCTGCAGTACTAGTGATATTATATATATATATATTAATTTCATCTCATTATCATCCAGTCTATATTAGCAGCAGACACAGTACGGTAGTCCACGGCTGTAGCTACCTCTGTGTCGACAGTCGCTCGTCCATCCATAATTGTATACCACCTACCCGTGTTTTTTTTTTTCTTTCTTCTTGATACATACTACTATAGTAGCTTACTGTAGCAGTCTGCGGTGCTGCTGAGCTGACAGTGTCCAGCAGGTCCGTCATCAGTCATTACATAATAAATATATATACCTGTCCGGCTGCAGTACTAGTGATATTATATATATATATATATATATATATATATTAATTTCATCTCATTATCATCCAGTCTATATTAGCAGCAGACACAGTACGGTAGTCCACGGCTGTAGCTACCTCTGTGTCGGCAGTCGCTCGTCCATCCATAATTGTATACCACCTACCCGTGTTTTTTTTTTTTCTTTCTTCTTGATACATACTACTATAGTAGCTTACTGTAGCAGTCTGCGGTGCTGCTGAGCTGACAGTGTCCAGCAGGTCCGTCATCAGTCATTACATAATAAATATATATACCTGTCCGGCTGCAGTACTAGTGATATTATATATATATATATATATATATATATTAATTTCATCTCATTATCATCCAGTCTATATTAGCAGCAGACACAGTACGGTAGTCCACGGCTGTAGCTACCTCTGTGTCGGCAGTCGCTCGTCCATCCATAATTGTATATCACCTACCCGTGTTTTTTTTTTTTTCTTTCTTCTTGATACATACTACTATAGTAGCTTACTGTAGCAGTCTGCGGTGCTGCTGAGCTGACAGTGTCCAGCAGGTCCGTCATCAGTCATTACATAATAAATATATATACCTGTCCGGCTGCAGTACTAGTGATATTATATATATATATATTAATTTCATCTCATTATCATCCAGTCTATATTAGCAGCAGACACAGTACGGTAGTCCACGGCTGTAGCTACCTCTGTGTCGGCAGTCGCTCGTCCATCCATAATTGTATACCACCTACCCGTGGTTTTTTTTTTCTTTCTTCTTGATACATACTACTATAGTAGCTTACTGTAGCAGTCTGCGGTGCTGCTGAGCTGACAGTGTCCAGCAGGTCCGTCATCAGTCATTACATAATAAATATATATACCTGTCCGGCTGCAGTACTAGTGATATTATATATATATATATTAATTTCATCTCATTATCATCCAGTCTATATAAGCAACAGACACAGTACGGTAGTCCACGGCTGTAGCTACCTCTGTGTCGGCAGTCGCTCGTCCATCCATAAGTATACTAGTATCCATCCATCTCCATTGTTTACCTGAGGTGCCTTTTAGTTGTGCCTATTAAAATATGGAGAACAAAAATGTTGAGGTTCCAAAATTAGGGAAAGATCAAGATCCACTTCCACCTCGTGCTGAAGCTGCTGCCACTAGTCATGGCCGAGACGATGAAATGCCAGCAACGTCGTCTGCCAAGGCCAATGCCCAATGTCATAGTACAGAGCATGTAAAATCCAAAACACCAAATATCAGTAAAAAAAGGACTCCAAAATCTAAAATAAAATTGTCGGAGGAGAAGCGTAAACTTGCCAATATGCCATTTACCACACGGAGTGGCAAGGAACGGCTGAGGCCCTGGCCTATGTTCATGGCTAGTGGTTCAGCTTCACATGAGGATAGAAGCACTCAGCCTCTCGCTAGAAAAATAAAAAGACTCAAGCTGGCAAAAGCACCGCAAAGAACTGTGCGTTCTTCAAAATCCCAAATCCACAAGGAGAGTCCAATTGTGTCGGTTGCGATGCCTGACCTTCCCAACACTGGACGTGAAGAGCATGCGCCTTCCACCATTTGCACGCCCCCTGCAAGTGCTGGAAGGAGCACCCGCAGTCCTGTTCCTGATAGTCAGATTGAAGATGTCAGTGTTGAAGTACACCAGGATGAGGAGGATATGGGTGTTGCTGGCGCTGGGGAGGAAATTGACAAGGAGGATTCTGATGGTGAGGTGGTTTGTTTAAGTCAGGCACCCGGGGAGACACCTGTTGTCCGTGGGAGGAATATGGCCATTGACATGCCTGGTGAAAATACCAACATCCTCCCTTATACGTCACCTGCAGCGCATTCATAATAAGTCAGTGACAAGTTCAAAAACTTTGGGCGACAGCGGAAGCAGTCCACTGACCAGTAAATCCCTTCCTCTTGTAACCAAGCTCACGAAACCACCCCACCAACTCCCTCAGTGTCAATTTCCTCCTTCCCCAGGAATGCCAATAGTCCTGCAGGCCATGTCACTGGCAATTCTGACGATTCCTCTCCTGCCTGGGATTCCTCCGATGCATCCTTGCGTGTAACGCCTACTGCTGCTGGCGCTGCTGTTGTTGCTGCTGGGAGTCGATGGTCATCCCAGAGGGGAAGTCGTAAGCCCACTTGTACTACTTCCAGTAAGCAATTGACTGTCCAACAGTCCTTTGCGAGGAAGATGAAATATCACAGCAGTCATCCTGTTGCAAAGCGGATAACTGAGGCCTTGACAACTATGTTGGTGTTAGACGTGCGTCCGGTATCCGCCGTTAGTTCACAGGGAACTAGACAATTTATTGAGGTAGTGTGCCCCCGTTACCAAATACCATCTAGGTTCCACTTCTCTAGGCAGGCGATACCGAGAATGTACACGGACGTCAGAAAAAGACTCACCAGTGTCCTAAAAAATGCAGTTGTACCCAATGTCCACTTAACCACGGACATGTGGACAAGTGGAGCAGGGCAGGGTCAGGACTATATGACTGTGACAGCCCACTGGGTAGATGTATGGACTCCCGCCGCAAGAACAGCAGCGGCGGCACCAGTAGCAGCATCTCGCAAACGCCAACTCTTTCCTAGGCAGGCTACGCTTTGTATCACCGGTTTCCAGAATACGCACACAGCTGAAAACCTCTTACGGCAACTGAGGAAGATCATCGCGGAATGGCTTACCCCAATTGGACTCTCCTGTGGATTTGTGGCATCGGACAACGCCAGCAATATTGTGTGTGCATTAAATATGGGCAAATTCCAGCACGTCCCATGTTTTGCTCATACCTTGAATTTGGTGGTGCAGAATTTTTAAAAAAACGACAGGGGCGTGCAAGAGATGCTGTCGGTGGCCAGAAGAATTGCGGGACACTTTCGGCGTACAGGCACCACGTGCAGAAGACTGGAGCAACACCAAAAACGCCTGAACCTGCCCTGCCATCATCTGAAGCAAGAAGTGGTAACGAGGTGGAATTCAACCCTATATATGCTTCAGAGGTTGGAGGAGCAGCAAAAGGCCTTTCAAGCCTATACAATTCAGCACGATATAGGAGGTGGAATGCACCTGTCTCAAGCGCAGTGGAGAATGATTTCAACATTGTGCAAGGTTCTGCTGCCCTTTGAACTTGCCACACGTGAAGTCAGTTCAGACACTGCCAGCCTGAGTCAGGTCATTCCCCTCATCAGGCTTTTGCAGAAGAAGCTGGAGACATTGAAGGAGGAGCTAACACGGAGCGATTCCGCTAGGCATGTGGGACTTGTGGATGGAGCCCTTAATTCGCTTAACAAGGATTCACGGGTGGTCAATCTGTTGAAATCAGAGCACTACATTTTGGCCACCGTGCTCGATCCTAGATTTAAAACCTACCTTGGATCTCTCTTTCCGGCACACACAAGTCTGCTGGGGTTCAAAGACCTGCTGGTGAGAAAATTGTCAAGTCAAGCGGAACGCGACCTGTCAACATCTCCTCCTTCACATTCTCCCGCAACTGGGGGTGCGAGGAAAAGGCTTAGAATTCCGAGCCCACCCGCTGGCGGTGATGCAGGGCAGTCTGTAGCGACTGCTGATGCTGACATCTGGTCCGGACTGAAGGACCTGACAACGATTACGGACATGTCGTCTACTGTCACTGCATATGATTCTCTCCCCATTGAAAGAATGGTGGAGGATTATATGAGTGACCGCATCCAAGTAGGCACGTCACACAGTCCGTACTTATACTGGCAGGAAAAAGAGGCAATTTGGAGGCCCTTGCACAAACTGGCTTTATTCTACCTAAGTTGCCCTCCCACAAGTGTGTACTTCGAAAGAGTGTTTAGTGCCGCCGCTCACCTTGTCAGCAATCGGCGTACGAGGTTACTTCCAGAAAATGTGGAGAAGATGATGTTCATTAAAATGAATTATAATCAATTCCTCCGTGGAGACATTGACCAGCAGCAATTGCCTCCACAAAGTACACAGGGAGCTGAGATGGTGGATTCCAGTGGGGACGAATTGATAATCTGTGAGGAGGGGGATGTACACGGTGATATATCGGAGGATGATGATGAGGTGGACATCTTGCCTCTGTAGAGCCAGTTTGTGCAAGGAGAGATTAATTGCTTCTTTTTTGGTGGGGGTCCAAACCAATCCGTCATTTCAGTCACAGTCGTGTGGCAGACCCTGTCACTGAAATGATGGGTTGGTTAAAGTGTGCATGTCCTGTTTATACAACATAAGGGTGGGTGGGAGGGCCCAAGGACAATTCCATCTTGCACCTCTTTTTTCTTTAATTTTTCTTTGCGTCATGTGCTGTTTGGGGAGTGTTTTTTGGAAGGGCGATCCTGCGTGACACTGCAGTGCCACTCCTAGATGGGCCAGGTGTTTGTGTCAGCCACTAGGGTCGCTTATCTTACTCACACAGCTACCTCATTGTGCCTCTTTTTTTCTTTGCGTCATGTGCTGTTTGGGGAGTGTTTTTTGGAAGGGCCATCCTGCGTGACACTGCAGTGCCACTCCTAGATGGGCAAGGTGTTTGTGTCGGCCACTAGGGTCGCTTATCTTACTCACACAGCTACCTCATTGCGCCTCTTTTTTTCTTTGCATCATGTGCTGTTTGGGGAGTGTTTTTTGGAAGGGCCATCCTGCGTGACACTGCAGTGCCACTCCTAGATGGGCCAGGTGTTTGTGTCGGCCACTAGGGTCGCTTATCTTACTCACACAGCTACCTCATTGCGCCTCTTTATTTCTTTGCGTCATGTGCTGTTTGGGGAGTGTTTTTTGGAAGGGCCATCCTGCGTGACACTGCAGTGCCACTCCTAGATGGGCCAGGTGTTTGTGTCGGCCACTAGGGTTGCTTATCTTACTCACACAGCTACCTCATTGCACCTCTTTTTTTCTTTGCGTCATGTGCTGTTTGGGGAGTGTTTTTTGGAAGGGCCATCCTGCGTGACACTGCAGTGCCACTCCTAGATGGGCCAGGTATTTGTGTCGGCCACTAGGGTCGCTTATCTTACTCACACAGCTACCTCATTGCGCCTCTTTTTTTCTTTGCGTCATGTGCTGTTTGGGGAGTGTTTTTTGGAAGGGCCATCCTGCGTGACTCTGCAGTGCCACTCCTAGATGGGCCAGGTGTTTGTGTCGGCCACTAGGGTCGCTTATCTTACTCACACAGCTACCTCATTGCACCTCTTTTTTTCTTTGCGTCATGTGCTGTTTGGGGAGTGTTTTTTGGAAGGGCCATCCTGCGTGACACTGCAGTGCCACTCCTAGATGGGCCAGGTGTTTGTGTCGGCCACTAGGGTCGCTTAGCTTAGTCATCCAGCGACCTCGGTGCAAATTTTAGGACTAAAAATAATATTGTGAGGTGTGAGGTATTCAGAATAGACTGAAAATGAGTGGAAATTATGGTTTTTGAGGTTAATAATACTTTGTGATCAAAATGACCCCCAAATTCTATGATTTAACCTGTTTTTTAGTGTTTTTTGAAAAATACACCCGAATCCAAAACACACCCGAATCCGACAAAAAAAATTCGGTGAGGTTTTGCCAAAACGCGGTCGAACCCAAAACACGGCCGCGGAACCGAACCCAAAACCAAAACACAAAACCCGAAAAATTTCCTGTGCACATCTCTAGTTTACCTACCACTTCACGGTATCCCCATTGTCGGGTAAGTCGCTAGCAATCTAACGGTTCAAGTCTAGGGTGTGGGAAACCCCCCATAACAGCTCAGCTGGAACCACCCCAAGGCATCACACTAGTGAGGAAAGTGAGGTGAGAAAGTTGGATAGATAAGAGCAGATACTGCATGGGTTAGTGTTACAGGGGTGAAAAATAAAAGTGAGAAAATGTTACATATATAAAAAACAAACAATAAAAGTGCTAAAGTAAGTATATTGCGATACCCTCTAGCATTTGCACTCTCATTACTAGCAGTTAGGGTGTGCAGTCTTGGGCCCCTTCCCCATATACTCTACATTGTGTATTTATATTTACACTTGAAGGTTTTGAGACCACCTTCATCCTAGATTAGCACCCCTCCCCCACCTGTCACTTATTGATCTGAAGTAGGGAACCTAGCAATGTCTAACTGCACATTTAAAATAAGGCACAATCAAGGTAAAACCTAAAAAGTATATATGTCAGTTGTGGGGTGAGTTTTGAGGTGTGGGCCTTCTGAGTTGCTTTGGCTGGGCTTCTCCAGCACATCACAATACTTACTTTACCACTCTCTAGCACTTTTATTGTTTTGCAGGTGCACTACTAATTTTCTTACAGTTGACCATCCAGTATGTCCAATACTCTGTAAGCTACCCAAACACCACAAGTACCTTGAATGTCCGCACGGGCGACCGATTATATCAGCTCGCAACTCTATACTACAGCCTTTAGCGCAATTTGGCAACAAACAATTATGAATTTTACTATCAATCCTGGCCAGCCATGTTTGATGTGGCATCCATAACTTTTTTAAAACCTGTCATCGGATTAGTGGCCACCCTAGTATATGTATTGTTGTCAGCTAGCTGACACCGTATTTCAGTGTCATAGGCAGCCCAGTCCTGGACGACTATGGCCCCTCTCTTATCCGCTTGGTGGATTACAATGGCGTCATCTTTCATCAAGGCTTGAAGTGCTTTCCACTGGCTAGGCGAAAGATTATTATATTTGTTTTTAGTATTTATCCTACTCATATCTTTTTCCACAAGTCACACAATTGTCTTGATACTGGGGTTATTACTTTGAGGATCAAAAGTGCTAGATCTTAACACATGGCTACAACCTTATATACCCACATCAGCAGACATAGTCGTATTACCCATGATGCACTACGCTATGAGAAGGGTGTAACTATGTCTGCTGATATGGGTTTATAGGTTTGTATCTGGTGGTGGCTGATCACATTGCTTTTGGACTGCTTGGTGGACAGTTGTACTTACTGCTATGTCTTGAAAAAGGTCCTAATAGGACCGAAACGTCGACTGCACATGTTTTTGCATTTTATGCTGCCTTTGAAAATACTAATAAATTCTCTACCTCGCAACCTTGGTGAGTGCCTGAAAAATTCCTTTTCTATTTTGTTGGACTGTTTGGTTTTTATTTTAGCATCCCGCTAATATTGACTTTCTACATAAGTGTGGACCGCGGTTAGAAATAGAGTTAAAAACCTTTTTACCTAAATTGTGTTATTATATGTGTTTTTAATAGTCACATGGGGTGTGTTTAGCTTACAGGCTATTTACTACACATCAGCTGCTTGTAGTTTTATTAGATATGTATCATGTCTATTATGATACTATCAATTATTGAACTTTAAATGACCTCACATCCTGTATTATGATTTCCTTGATAGGGTCCTGCATTCCATGCTTTAGTGGAATGCATGATTCTTCCGGTCTCTGGATTGGGCATAATATACTTAGTGGACATAGATTCTGATACTTCTAGTTGTATTGGTGGCTTTACCCCCGCACCCCGTCTATAGGATCGGTTGGTCGCTGTTACCATAGCTACCTGGTCGGAGCCACTAGTTAGATGTTTTCTTAGCCCCTCGGGCACTCCCGGTATTGGCGTGCGTTAAATGCATGTCACTTCCGGTTTCACTGAGACATCTGCGGCGGGTTGTTTTCAGCTTAGTTAAGCTGCTAGGACCATTGATTTGGGTCCAACAGTCCCCCAGTAGGGTGAGGTGTGTTTATTGCTTTTATGGCCTATTGAGTTGACACAGTAGAGTAGTTTGGTTCTGTTATTTAGGCATATTACCCAGGATGCACTGCGCTATGAGAGAGGTGTGACTATGTTGCTGTCTGTATCTGTATCTGGTGATGGGTAATCACATTACTTTTGGACTGCTTGGTGGACAGTTGTACTTGCTGCTATGTCTTGAAAAAGGTCCTACTAGGGCCAAAATATTGACTGCAGGGGCAGGGGCAGTGTACTACAAAGGAGCAAGGTGTGTTTAGCTAGTAAGCCCAGGGTAAGTCATGCATTTGAAGGATAAGGTGTGTTTTACCTGTTTGTTGTGTTCACTGTGCCTTGATGACCAGCTGGCTGGTGGCTAGAGAGAAGGTCTATATCAGCTAGTGACAGATCCATTAACACTTAACTGTGAAATGATTACTGATCTGTGGTCATTTTGATGTGCTACCACTGGAAGGATACTTTAACACAAGTGGTGTCAGTGCATGGAATGTTAAGGAAAGTTATTGTAGTTTCAGCTTTTTAATACACAAAGAAGTTAATATGGAGAAAATTCTGAAAATCCTTGTGAACAGGTAGCAGCAACTGATACAGGTGCAGCATCATTTCCAACAGCCATTTTTACAGATGCCAAGCAAAAAAAGCACTAAGCTTCAATGTGTGTCAGCTGTCCCAACTCAAATTGCTAAAATGCTTTATCAGTTCATTAATACTCCTCTCCTTATTAAGACTGCCGCTCTCAAGTTATTGGGTTGTTGGTTCCCAATATATTTATTGTGACAAGAAAGAACTAAATTGAAAGCGCTGTCCACAATAAAGGATAGATAAAATTGTATTTATTTTGTATTGATAACTGTTAATATAAACACTTAAAAAGCTAAAACATAATATGTATATCTACAAAGCCTATTTATTCAGTGATCCTTATCACAGGTACCTTGTGATTGCACTGGTAATGAATACTAGATTGCTGATTAGAACAATATAGCATGCAATAGGTGCTCTAATTAGCTCCACAGTGAACAATTCTTAGTAGCAAATCATATTATTCAGCCTCCTAAATACTTAAGTACACTTATATGGAACACTTATTTTCACAGCCCAAACATATCTAGAGGAAATGCATACAGTTGATAAATGCTTTTTCACCTCCCGCTGGGACAGCGTAGTGATACAATGTGTCCAAAGTGTCTCTGCCTTAGAATCAGGCTGAATATGTAACAAAGAATCAAGTCTCCTATGGAAGCTTTCCAGCTAATTAGCTTCTGACAGGTGTCCCCGTCTAAGCATAAAATAATTATGGATGAGATTCTTATGAAATAAACTGATTGCACAGTAACTTGAAAGTCCACTGCAGGTGAACTGTAGAGACAGCTTATCTCACCGGTTTGTGCAGCTACCACATCTCCCGCCGGGCTCCGTCTCTGCCGCACATAGCGCTCAGCGTCTCTATCACTGACGTCAGCGCTGTATTCCACCCGTTGGTGTGGAAACTGATTCACTGGCTGGGTCTACGGTTTTAAAGGTTATGCCAAAGAGAGAATAGGATCTATACCTTGGGCAATTACGTTGCCATTGCAGGAAGATGTTCCAGCAACTTACTGGCAAGGTGACACAGAAATCACTCCTGGTAAAGGAAATGGGCCTACTTCTTCCAGTTGTCATGGGGGAAAAGGCAGATGGAGCCTAATGTGGACATGGACTGGTCATTGGTCCAGAGATTATTCCCATTACAGGACTTACTTGGGACCAAGTGAATGACGCTACCCTGGAACAAGCCTTTAGGGTGGCGACGGATTTGAATGGAGTGCCCTAAGTTGCCCCACAATCAGGGGGGGGGAGGGCTTCTCTGTCATTAAGAATGATTGCCTGTATAGAGTAAGCACTGCACAGGAGAGAGTAGTGGAACAGCTACTGGTACCTCAAGTGTATGCCCCGCTGGATCTTAAAACAGCACATACTCATGTTGGGGAAGGGGGGAGTGCACCTGTGTGAGGCTTGTGCCAGAGAACCTGCCCTAAACCCTCATATCAGGCCTTTCTTGTCCCACTACAATTGATACAGGTTCCCTTTGAGCGTATTGGTATGGATTTGGTTGGGTCCTTAGAGAAGTCGGCTCATGGCCATTAGTATGTATTGGTGGTGCCAGACTACGCAACCACTATCCGAAGGCAATACCTTTATGAAATATGTAGTCTAGCATGAAAGCTAGAGCGTTGGTTCATTTGAGTGACCGATCATAAATACTCAAAGAAATTCTTACTGATCATGATATTCCTTTTACTGTATGTCCCAGCTAATCAGGTATATGTGTCAGTTGCTAGGGGTGAAACCCCTCCACACTTCCGTTTACCATCCACAACCGGATGGACTAGTGAAGAGGTTTAACCACTTAACTAATATTTTTTTTTAAACTCTCAGAAATTGTTCTTTTTTTCCCTATGATTGAAGTAGCTTAAGAACATTTATTTAATGCATATCTAATACAATTTTATTATAAACTTTTTTAATACATTTTGAAAAAAAAAACCCATTGTTACAAACATCGATGATTGGAACATCAGTACCATCAATGGTCAGAACATCATGACCATTGTGACTTCAGCTTCCTGGACCTGATCCTTTCTGCAGCCTCCAGGGGCTTCACAGGGTAGGTGATGGCTGCTCACATTTCCCCAGTGGCTGCTAATGTCTGCAGCCACTGGGTGGATTGTACTGCTGGGCTGACTAATAAGCAGTGAACAGCAGCACGCAGATACTGAGGGGGAAGGGGGAGGGAACCAGAATGCAGAGGGTCTAGAGGTGGGGAGTGGCAACTGCAGGAAGATTCTTTTCCTACAGCTGCACAGTGAGCTTTCTGACATTTTCCATCAGATGCGACTATGTCAGGGAAAGCAGACCCTGGTGCCGTCACAATGCAATGCAAGTGGATAATTGGATGCTAAAGCATATGATCAGAAATGCAGTGGGGCAGGAAAAGAAGGATTGGGACATCCTTCTATCTTACCTTCTGTTCGCTGTCAGAGAGGTGCCCAAAGCCTCAACAGGGTTTAGCCATTTTGAGCTACCATATGGGAAGCAACCCAGGGCATTTTGGATATGTTAAAGGAGAGTTGGGAACAACAGATTACAAAACTGGACAGTGGAACAATGGCGGCAAGTGTTATGGAGTGATGAATCCCAATTTACACTTTCCAGATCAGATGGATGTGTTTGACTTTGGCAATTGCCAGGTGAACGTCTGATGCCAAAGTGTATAGTACCTACAGTAAAGTATGGAGGTGGTTGCATTTTGCAGTGGGGCTGTTTCAGCTGGTTTGGCACTTTCTTCAGTGCCAGAGTTGGTCACTGTACTTAAGGTGGAATGGCAAAACATACTGCCTGTTGTGATCCAGGAACTTGTGGAAAGTTTGCCAAGAAGGGTGTTTGCAGTAATCACTGCACGTGGTAGACCAAAGTAATGATGTCAATATAATCTTGTTGAACCATTTGCTGTCAGTGTACAATCACTTTTGTAGATAATGGCAGTATCACCAGTGATTGCGCTGGTGAGCAGCATTTTTTGTGTGGGGCAGGAGGGATCCGCCCACACAGAGAAGAAAAGGAGTGTGGAAACACACCTAGAGCCCAGCTGGGGCTGCAGTCAAAGTCAAGCAGGCCAGGTGGCCAGGTTTCATACCTGCAGGGAGATCCCTAAACTTTGATACTGTTTCTGTGGAGCTGTGGCAGCAAGCAAATCCAAGCCACAGCCTGTGTTACTCTGCTAGGAAGGAGGTTGTGAGACTGTGAGTAGCTGTAGCAGCCAAAGCCAAGCAAGGCTAAGAAGTGAGATGCCAGAGGGCAAGCCACGCCAGGCTAGCTACACCTGTGAGAGATGGGACTGGAAACTGGAAATACATTGAGATACTTTGTGTTTGCAGACTAGCTGCACAAGGTTAGTGAGTTAGTGCCCTCAGTGGGGGCTAGGCGTTTATTATTTTATGTTCATTTGTGTTAAATGCTGCCTGTAAAGCTTCATTATTTCATTTATTCACTGGAAAAGTTGTCTGTGTATCCTGATTTAGCACTTAGACACTACATCAATACACCCCTCTACTGTGTTAAGTACCCATTACAATTGGTGGAGTATTGTCTTGTACTCGATCTGCACAGAAAAGGTGGCAACTTAAAGAAATATATAGACATATACAGCATCAGCATAATTTACTGCTCATCGGGGTGGTGAGTGAAGAAAAAAAAACTGTGTTAAAGTGTTTAAATGGACAATTGTCTGCATATCTGAAAATATGGTTCAAAGTTGTGCAAATGTGTTGAAATGACCAGTCATGAGGCATATACTGTGTCCATGAAGAGAAAGTGCTATGATAATGGTGTTTCTTTTGGTATCACAGCAGAGGCGTCTCTAGAGGGGAGGGGACCCGTGTGCAGACTCCGTGTGTGGGCCCCCTCCTCTCCCATAGTCGTCACGCCGCTGCTAGCGCTCTGAGCACTGTAGACTCTGGCACAGTGCCAGAGTCTACAGCGCATGCGCAGGACTCCGAAAAATGGCCGCCGTGCCATTGTTTTGGAGTCCTGCAAATGCGCTGTAGAATCTGGCACTGTGCCAGAGTCTCTAGTGGTCAGTGCACTAGCAGCGGTGTGATGGCTACGGGAGAGGTGGGGGCCCACACATGGTCAGCGATGGACTCCGTAAAGGTAAGTATAGGAGAAATGGGTGCAGTGTGTGCGGTGTGGGCCCCGCTTGGACTCAGGTGCCTGTGTGCACCGCACACACACTGCACCCATTATAGAAACGCCAATGTATCACAGAAAGAAAGATCTTTTGCTGTGTAGAAAACAAAGGCCCTCATTCCGAGTTGATCGGTCGCAAGGCGATTTTAGCAGAGTTACACACGCTAAGCCGCCGCCTACTGGGAGTGAATCTTAGCTTCTTAAAATTGCGACCGATGTATTCGCAATATTGCGATTACTAACTACTTAGCAGTTTCAGAGTAGCTCCAGACTTACTCTGCCTGTGCGATCATTTCAGTGCTTGTCGTTCCTGGTTGACGTCACAAACACACCCAGCGTTCGCCCAGGCACTCCCACCGTTTCCCCGGCCACTCCTGCGTTTTTTCCGGAAACGGTAGCGTTTTCAGCCACACGCCCCTGAAACGCCGTGTTTCCGCCCAGTAACACCCATTTCCTGTCAATCACATTACGATCGCCGGAGCGAAGAAAAAGCCGTGAGTAAAAATACTTTCATCATAGTAAAGTTACTTGGCGCAGTCGCAGTGCGAACATTGCGCATGCGTACTAAGCGGATTTTCACTGCGATGCGATGAAAAATACCGAGCGAACAACTCGGAATGAGGGCCAAAGTGTGGTATACGTGAAAACAGAAACAAAGTGTTACAAGTGAAATAAAAAGAGCTGTGATAAGTGAAATTCCCCCCCTTTTTGTTTTGCCAGGGGGGTTTGGGGAGAGAGAAAAAAACTGTTCCAGTGTATATACAGTGTGCAGATAAAAATGGGAAATAGTAAAAAGAAGTATGCGAGTAGGAAAAGCAGGTTGCCTGTGACCAGGGTCCCATTTCAAGCTGAAGAAATGAAAAGCCAGACAATAGTGAACACTCACTCAGGTGTGACTAAAGATTATATTAAGCTGTACATCCGGTGTAATTATTTTCAAAGAGATGAAGAGAAAGAAACATTTACTTTGACAAAGCAAAATAAAATGGACAAAGATTATATAAGATTATATAAGCATGGAAGAGTTTGATCATACGAGTACAGTTTTACTTGAGAGACTGACATATGATATTGCACAAATAAGTAACTTAATGAGGAAATCAGCTGAAGAAATGTTTGTAACATAAGCGAATTGAGGAAAAATTGCACAGTGAATTGACCACTTTAAAAATGCCCCTTAAACAATAGCAAAAAGAGAGGAAACTGTAAAGTAAGGCTCTTAAAGAGACAGACCTCAAATTGGCAGCTGTGTCTAAATGCCTTGAGGTGCCTGAAGCATCAAGAGGTTTTACATTATATGAAAATGATGTTCTGCTTGCAAAGAATGAAAGGTTGTTAGAACAAGTACATGAGAAAGATATTATTTTTAAAAAGCAAGACAAAGCCATTAGGAAATTGCACCAGAATCATTTTGATCTTCAGCAGAAAATGGAGGAATTAAAAAACAAGAGACTCTTTAATTGTGTCCACAGAAGCAAAGCTGGAAGATTGTGAATTAGAGAGAGATTCTCTGGCTGAAGAGCTTTGTAGAGTAGAAGAAATACATTTCTAGATGCTACAGGCTCATGCTAATTAGGAGAAAGACCGTGAAGGACATGGAGATTGTCCGTCTTGAAACAAGATTTAAGGAGCAAATATAGACACATACCCTCCAACATGACCCGCCCCACTAGGTACAAAATGCTCTGTTTCTGAACTTCCCTCTTAACTTATTATTGCCATCACCTGTGAAGAAACAGCTTTCTTATCATTTAACTAGTTCAACACAGGTGATGCAAATCATAAATTAAGAGGGAAGTCCAGAAACAGAGCATTTTGTACCTAGTGGGGCGGGTCATGTTGGAGGGTCTGTAGACACCTCAATGCAAGTTGGCTGCAGCCAGAACAGATTCAAAATATTTGAATGGGAAAAATGTGTTGTCGGAGGGAAGACTGCATGACACAGTAGAACAAAGTACTTTATAGCTTTGGATGAAAAACTTAACCTTGCATATGGCATGGCTGGAACATTGCAAGCACAGTGTGAGAACCTTGAGAAATTTCTCTTACATACACAGCTGAAAAATTACCAAATGGAAATTAATACCAGAGAACTGGAGTTTCAGTGCAAGTTAAAAGTGGCATAGTCTGCAATAGCTGTCTAAAAGTTAAGTCTTGCTGAATTTGAAGATATGGAGAACAGTCTTCTGCAGTCTTAGAACAATTTGGCAAGTGCCAGGAGAAAAATTACCCAGCTAGAAGAGCAGCTGTCTGCAACTCAAAAAAAGTTTCCTTAGAAGAGGGGAAAGCAGAAGAGAAAAATAAGTTGGATTAAAAAAATGTCATCTGATATCTATACTGAACATAGTATGAGAGAAATACATAACCACAAGCACACAACTTGATTCTGGGAAAGCTGGTGTGCAGAGTAGTGATGAGCGGGTTCGGTTCCTCGGAATCCAAACCCCCCCGACCTTCACCCTTTTTACACGGGTCCGAGGCAGACTCGGATCCTCCCGCCTTGCTCGGTTAACCTGAGCGCGCCCAAACGTCATCATCCCGCGGTCGGATGCTCGCGAGATTCGGATTCTATATAAGGAGCCGCGCGTCGCCGACATTTTTCACTCGTGCATTGGAAATGATAGTGAGAGGACGTGGCTGGCGTCCTCTCACTTTGTTTCAGGGGGCTGCAGTGCAAATATCTTTATTCTGGGGACCAGCAGTATTATAGGAGGAGTACAGTGCAGAGTTTTGCTTACCAGTGACCACCAGTATTATACGTTGTCTGCCTGAAAAACGCTCCATATCTGTGCTCAGTGTGCTGCATATATCTGTGCTCATACTGCTTTATTGTGGGGACTGGGGACCAGCAGTATTATATAGGAGGAGTACAGTGCAGAGTTTTGCTGACCAGTGACCACCAGTATACGTTGTCTGCCTGAAAAACGCTCCATATCTGTGCTCAGTGTGCTGCATATATCTGTGCTCACACTGCTTTATTGTGGGGACTGGGGACCAGCAATATTATAAAGGAGGAGTACAGTGCAGAGTTTTGCTGACCAGTGACCACCAGTATTATACGTTCTCTGCCTGAAAAAAGCTCCATATCTGTGCTGCATTGTAGTATATAGTAGGAGTACAGTGCATAATTTTGCTGACCACCAGTATATAATATATAGGAGTACGGTACAGAAGGCCACTGCTCTACCTACCTCTGTGTCGTCAAGTATACTATCCATCCATACCTGTGGTGCATTTCAGTTTTGCACAGTTTGCTGACCACCAGTATATAATATATAGCAGTACGGTACAGTAGGCCACTGCTCTACCTGCATTTCAGTTGTGCGCAGTATATATAGTAGTAGGCCATTGCTATTGATACTGGCATATAATTCAACACATTAAAAAATGGAAAACAAAAATGTGGAAAGTAAAATAGGGAAAGATCAAGATCCACTTCCACCTCGTGCTGAAGCTGCTGCCACTAGTCATGGCCGAGACGATGAAATGCCATCAACGTCGTCTGCCAAGGCCGATGCCCAATGTCATAGTAGAGAGCATGTAAAATCCAAAACACAAAAGTAAAATATCTGTGCTCAGTGTGCTTGCAAATGTCTGTGCTCAGTGTGCTGAAAATATCTACGTTCTCTGCCTGAAAAATGCTCCATATCTGTGCTGCATTGTAGTATATAGTAGGAGGACAGCGCAGAATTTTGCTGACCAGTGACCACCAGTATTATATAGCAGTATGGTACAGTAGTCCACTGCTCTACCTACCTCTGTGTCGTCAAGTATACTATCCATCCATACCTGTGGTGCATTTTAGTTGTGCGCAGTATATATATAAGGAGGACAGTGCTGAATTTTGCTGACCACCAGTATATAATATATAGCAGTACGGTACAGTAGGCCACTGCTCTACCTACCTATGTGTCGTCAAGTATACTATCCATCCATACCTGTGGTGCATTTTAGTTGTGCGCAGTATATATAGTAGGAGGACAGTGCAGAATTTTTCTGACCACCAGTATATAATATATAGCAGTACGGTACAGTAGGCCACTGCTCTACCTACCTATGTGTCGTCAAGTATACTATCCATCCATACCTGTGGTGCATTTTAGTTGTGCGCAGTATATATAGTAGGAGGACAGTGCAGAATTTTGCTGACCACCAGTATATAATATATAGCAGTACGGTACAGTAGGCCACTGCTCTACCTACCTCTGTGTCGTCAAGTATACTATCCATCCATACCTGTGGTGCATTTTAGTTGTGCGCAGTATGTATATAAGGAGGACAGTGCTGAATTTTGCTGACCACCAGTATATAATATATAGCAGTACGGTACAGTAGGCCACTGCTCTACCTACCTCTGTGTTGTCAAGTATACTATCCATCCATACCTGTGGTGCATTTTAGTTGTGCGCAGTATATATATAAGGAGGACAGTGCTGAATTTTGCTGACCACCAGTATATAATATATAGCAGTACGGTACAGTAGGCCACTGCTCTACCTACCTCTGTGTCGTCAAGTGTACTATCCATCCATACCTGTGGTGCATTTTAGTTGTGCGCAGTATATATAGTAGGAGGACAGTGCAGAATTTTGCTGACCACCAGTATATAATATATAGCAGTACAGTACAGAAGTCCACTGCTCTACCTACCTCTGTGTCATCAAGTATACTATCAATCCATACCTGTGGTGCATTTTAGTTGTGCACAGTATATATAGTAGGAGGACATTGCAGAATTTTGCTGACCACCAGTATATAATATATAGCAGTACAATACAGTAGGCCACTGCTCTACCTACCTCTGTGTCGTCAAGTATACTATCCATCCATACCTGTGGTGCATTTCAGTTTTGCACAGTTTGCTGACCACCAGTATATAATATATAGCAGTACGGTACAGTAGGCCACTGCTCTACCTACCTCTGTGTCGTCAAGTATACTATCCATCCATACCTGTGGTGCATTTCAGTTGTGCGCAGTATATATAGTAGTAGACCATTGCTATTGATACTGGCATATAATTCCACACATTAAAAAATGGAGAACAAAAATGTGGAAGGTAAAATAGGGAATGATCAAGATCCACTTCCACCTCGTGCTGAAGCTGCTGCCACTAGTCATGGCTGAGATGATGAAATGCCATCAACATCGTCTGCCAAGGCCGATACCCAATGTCATAGTAGAGAGCATGTAAAATCCAAAACACAAAAGTTCAGTAAAATGACCCAAAAATCAAAATTAAAAGCGTCTGAGGAGAATGTGCCATTTACGACACGGAGTGGCAAGGAACGGCTGAGGCCCTGGCCTATGTTCATGGCTAGTGGTTCAGCTTCACGTGAGGATGGAAGCACTCATCCTCTCGCTAGAAAAATGAAAAGACTTAAGCTGGCAAAAGCACAGCAAAGAACTGTGCGTTCTTCTAAATCACAAATCCCCAAGGAGAGTCCAATTGTGTCGGGTGCGATGCCTGACCTTCCCAACACTGGACAGGAAGAGGTGGCACCTTCCACCATTTGCACGCCCCCTGCAAGTGCTGGAAGGAGCACCCGCAGTCCAGTTCCTGATAGTCAAATTGAAGATGTCACTGTTGAAGTACACCAGGATGAGGATATGGGTGTTGCTGGCGCTGAGGAGGAAATTGACAAGGAGGATTCTGATGGTGAGGTGGTTTGTTTAAGTCAGGCACCCGGGGAGACACCTGTTGTCCGTGGGACGAATATGGCAATTGACATGCCTGGTCAAATTACAAAAAAAAATCACCTCTTCGTTGTGGAATTATTTTAACACAAATGCGGACAACAGGTGTCAAGCCGTGTGTTGCCTTTGTCATGCTGTAATAAGTAGGGGTAAGGACGTTAACCACCTCGGAACATCCTACCTTATACGTCACCTGCAGCGCATTCATCAGAAGTCAGTGACAAGTTCAAAAACTTTGGATGACAGCGGAAGTAGTCCACTGACCACTAAATCCGTTCCTCTTGTAATCAAGCTCCTGCAGACGACACCACCAACTCCCTCGGTGTCAATTTCCTCCTTACACAGGAAAGCCAATAGTCCTGCAGGCCATGTCACTGTCAAGTCTGACGAGTCCTCTCCTGCCTGGGATTCCTCCGATGCATCCTTGAGTGTAACGCCTCCTGCTGCTGGCGCTGCTGTTGTTGCTGCTGGGAGTCGATCGTCATCCCAGAGGGGAAGTCGGAAGACCACTTGTACTACTTCCAGTAAGCAATTGACTGTCCAACAGTCCTTTGCGAGGAAGATGAAATATCACAGCAGTCATCCTGCTGCAAAGCGGATAACTCAGGCCTTGGCAGCCTGGGTGGTGAGAAAAGTGTTTCCGTTATTCACCGTTAATTCACAGGCAACTACAGACTTAATTGAGGTACTGTGTCCCCGGTACCAAATACCATCTAGGTTCCATTTCTCTAGGCAGGCGATACCAAAAATGTACACAGACCTCAGAAAAAGAGTCACCAGTGTCCTAAAAAATGCAGTTTTACCCAATGTTCACTTAACCACGGACATGTGGACAAGTGAAGCAGGGCAGACTCGGGACTATATGACTGTGACAGCCCACTGGGTAGATGTATTGCCTCCCGCAGCAAGAACAGCAGCGGCGGCACCAGTAGCAGCATCTCGCAAATGCCAACTCGTTCCTAGGCAGGCTACGCTTTGTATCACCGCTTTCCAGAAGAGGCACACAGCTGACAACCTCTTACGGAAACTGAGGAACATCATCGCAGAATGGCTTACCCCAAATGGACTCTCCTGGGGATTTGTGACATCAGACAACGCCAGCAATATTGTGCGTGCATTACATCTGGGCAAATTCCAGCACGTCCCATGTTTTGCACATACATTGAATTTGGTGGTGCAGAATTATTTAAAAAAACGACAGGGGCGTGCAAGAGATGATGTCGATGGCCCGAAGAATTGCAGGCCACTTTCGGCATTCAGCCACCGCGTGCCAAAGACTGGAGCACCAGCAAACAGTCCTGAACCTGCCCTGCCATCATCTGAAGCAAGAGGTGGTAACGAGGTGGAATTCAACCCTCTATATGCTTCAGAGGATGGAGGAGCAGCAAAAGGCCATTCAAGCCTATACATCTGCCTACGATATAGGCAAAGGAGGGGGAATGCACCTGACTCAAGCGCAGTGGAGAATGATTTCAACGTTGTGCAAGGTTCTGCAACCCTTTGAACTTGCCACTTGTGAAGTCAGTTCAGACACTGCCAGCCTGAGTCAGGTCATTCCCCTCATCAGGCTTTTGCAGAAGAAGCTGGAGACATGGAAGGAGGAGCTAAAACAGAGCGACTCCGCTAGGCATGAGGGACTTGTGGATGGAGCCCTTAATTCGCTTAACCAGGATTCACGGGTGGTCAATCTGTTGAAATCAGAGCATTACATTTTGGCCACCGTGCTCGATCCTAGATTTAAAACCTACGTTGGATCTCTCTTTCTGGAAGACACAAGTCTGCAGAGGTTCAAAGACCTGCTGGCGAGAAAATTGTCAAGTCAAGCGGAACGTGACCCGTCAACATCTCCTCCTTCACATTCTCCTGCAACTGGGGGTGCGAGGAAAAGGCTAAGAATTCCGAGCCCACCCGCTGGCGGTGATGCAGGGCAGTCTGGAGCGAGTGCTGACATCTGGTCCGGACTGAAGGACCTGCCAACGATTACTGACATGTCGTCTATTGTCACTGCATATGATTCTCTCACCATTGAAAGAATGGTGGAGGATTATATGAGTGACCGCATCCAAGTAGGCACGTCAGACAGTCCGTACGTATACTGGCAGGAAAAAGAGGCAATTTGGAGGCCCTTGCACAAACTGGCTTTATTCTACCTAAGTTGCCCTCCCTCCAGTGTGTACTCCGAAAGAGTGTTTAGTGCAGCCGCTCACCTTGTCAGCAATCGGCGTACGAGGTTACTTCCAGAAAATGTGGAGAAGATGATGTTCATCAAAATGAATTATAATCAATTCCTCCGTGGAGACATTCACCAGCAATTGCCTCCAGAAAGTACACAGGGACCTGAGATGGTGGATTCCAGTGGGGACGAATTAATAATCTGTGAGGAGGGGGATGTACACAGTGAAAGGGGTGAGGAATCGGACGATGAGGAGGAGGTGGACATCTTGCCTCTGTAGAGCCAGTTTGTGCAAGGAGAGAATGATTGCTTCTTTTTTGGTGGGGGCCCAAACCAACCAGTCTTTTCAGTCACAGTTGTGTGGCAGACCCTGTCGCTGAAATGATGGGTTTGTTAAAGTGTGCATGTCCTGTTTATATAACATAAGGGTGGGTGGGAGGGCCCAAGGACAATTCCATCTTGCACCTCTTTTTCTTTCATTTTTCTTTGCATCATGTGCTGTTTGGGGACTATTTTTTTGAAGTGCCATCCTGCCTGACACTGCAGTGCCACTCCTAGATGGGCCAGGTGTTTGTGTCGACCACTTGTGTCGCTTAGCTTAGCCATCCAGCGACCTTGGTGCACCTCTTTTTTTTCTTTGCATCATGTGCTGTTTGGGGACTATTTTTTTGAAGTGCCATCCTGTCTGACACTGCAGTGCCACTCCTAGATGGGCCAGGTGTTTGTGTCGGCCACTTGGGTTGCTTAGCTTAGTCATCCAGCGACCTCGGTGCAAATTTTAGGACTAAAAATAATATTGTGAGGTGTGAGGTGTTCAGAATAGACTGAAAATTAGTGGAAATTATGGTTATTGAGGTTAATAATACTATGGGATCAAAATGACCCCCAAATCCTATGATTTAAGCTGTTTTTGAGGGGTTTTTGTAAAAAAACACCCGAATCCAAAACACACCCAAATCCGACAAAAAATTTTCAGGGAGGTTTTGCCAAAACGCGTCCGAATCCAAAACACTGCCGCGGAACCGAATCCAAAACCAAAACACAAAACCCGAAAAATGTCCGGTGCACATCAATAGTTCAGAGTGATATGCAAACAATGTAAAGTGTCTTGTATAATGAAAAGAAGACAAACAGTGAACTGCTTGAACAGGGTTAAATTGTTCCAGAAGAGTCATAGGCCCTCATTCCGAGTTGTTCGCTCGGTAAAAATCTTCGCATCGCAGCGATTTTCCGCTTAATGCGCATGCGCAATGTCCGCACTGCGACTGCGCCAAGTAAATTTGCTATGCACTTAGTAATTTTACTCACGGCATTTTCATCGTTCTGGCGATCGTAATGTGATTGACAGGAAATGGGTGTTACTGGGCGGAAACAGGCCGTTTTATGGGCGTGTGGGAAAAAACGCTACCGTTTCCGGAAAAAACGCAGGAGTGGCCGGAGAAACGGAGGAGTGTCTGGGCGAACGCTGGGTGTGTTTGTGACGTCAAACCAGGAACGACAAGCACTGAACTGATCGCAGATGCCGAGTAAGTCTGAAGCTACTCAGAAACTGCTACGAGGTGTGTAATCGCAATATTGCGATTACTTTGTTCGCAATTTTAAGATGCTAAGATTCACTCCCAGTAGGCGGCGGCTTAGCGTGAGCAACTCTGCTAAAATCGCCTTGCGAGCGAACAACTCGGAATGACCTCCATGTTTGTCAGCAGCAATTTGACAGTGAAGATGTCCTCATTAAACGATGCAATGTGCAAAAAGGCACAGGAGTATCAGAGTTGGGAAATTCCCTAAGACTGTCTTGTAAAAGTGGATGAGATGTGTCTTGGAGTGACTTTCAGCTAACAGTGATAGCTGAGGGTGTGCAGTCTTTACCAAAGGTTGCAGTTCCAGATAACAAAGCTATGTGTAAAGTTGGTAATACAGAACTGACAAATACTTATGTTGATCATCTGTTCCTGGAGGCAAAGGTATAGGATGTAGAGAAGTCCACAGAGATGTTGGTGGCTCCCCAGGCTGAGACTCTTTTCTCACCATGTGATCAGAGTCAGGGAATAGAAAACCAGCTGGGGAAATTTCTGGATGGAGCCCTATTGGAGGCGGAGTCTGTTGAGGGGGTGGAGTCTGTCATGTTGGGCAGGAAACTCGCTCCTCATAGGGCCTGATTCTGTTGGATGCAGTTGCAGCCTTCCTTGGGTCTTTTTACAGAAATTGAGTCTGCTACTTTCTGCTAATGCAGCTCCATAGTGTACATCCATGCGTATGAATGAGAAGGACTGAGAGTGTGTGGTGCTGTATACAGGAGGCAGTGTGTGAGGTGCTGGTGAGGGACTGGGTGTCAGTGTGTGTGGTACTGGGTACAGGGAGCAGTGTATATTAGTGTGTGAGGTGCTGGGTACAGGGGGCTGTGTGTCAGTGTGTGTGGTGTGGGCAGGGCCGGTGCTAGGTTGTTTGGTGCCCACCTGCAAACTATAAATATGCGCCCGCCCCTATACTTTGCAAAGGGACAGCACACGCTGAAGGCACACATTACAAATAAAGGGGTATGTGCTCACAAGGAAGGTGATAGAGGGGGACAAACACAGGGTGACAGAAGGGCATACACAGGCTGACCGTGGCATATATACATGGGGTGACAGGGATATATACAGTGTGACAGAGGGATAAACACAGGGTGATATACACAGGATGACAGGGGAGCATACACATGGTGACAGTCACTGGCGTCACAAGGAGGGTGCAGGGGTGCAGCCCGCACCTGGGTGTGACACCAATCTGTGGGCTTCTCCGCAGTGACAGGAGCCAGGTGCTGCAGTGTGAAATTCTGTTACAGCACCTGGCTCCTGTCATAACAGAGGAGCCGACAGTGCTGCAGACAGTCTCCGGGGGCAGCCCAGTACAGCCCAGCATCTCCGGAGATGCAGGGCACGCCCCCAGAGTGATGATCCACGAGGCCATGCCCCTTTATTTGCAGCCACGCCCCTTTTGCCACGAGCGCGCATCCGGCGCGCTGGCATATGAAGGGTGCGCACCTGGTGTCACCACACCCGGTGATGCCTCTGGTGACAGTGACACATATATACACTGTGACAGAGGGGCATGCACAGGTTGACAGAGGCACATGTACATGGGGTAACAGGAACATACACAGGGTGCCAGAAGAGCATACACAGGGTAACAGTGGCATATATATACGGGGTGACAGAAGGACACACAAATGGTGACATTAGCATATATACACGGGGTGACAGGGACATACCCGTGGTGACAAAAGGACATACACAGGGTGACAGTGGCACATATACATGGGGTGACAGAGGGGCATACACCTGGTGACAGAGGGGCATACACAGGGTGACAGTTGCACATATACATGGGGTGACAGAGACATAAACAGGATGACAGGGACGTACACAGGGTGACAGTGGCACATATACACGGGGTGACAGGAACATACACAGGGTGACAGAGAGGCATATACACAAGGTGGCATGGATATACCCAGGGTGACAGAAGGGCATACACAGGGTGACAGTGGCACATATACACAGGGTGACAGGGCCTTACGCAGGCTGACAAAGGAGCAAACAGGGTGACAGTGGCACATATACACAGGGTGTCAGTGGGACATAGTCACAGAACAGAAAGACAGTCGGTCATGCACAAGGTGGCAAAGTCGCCCCCCCCCCCTTCCCCCCGTGCCAAACCCCGTTCCCCCTTAATCTGATTTTTACACTGCCAGCCCCCATATTGTTTTTGCCCTCTCCCCCCATTAGCACTGAGGTGGCCGGCTGTCACTGCTGTCTCCCTGGCTGCTGTTTTCCTGGATCCGACAGGCAGGGCCACAATGCACCCCCAATTCCTGTTATTGGCCCCATTGTGCCCCCAATTCACATTATATGCCACAACGCACCCCAATTCACATCATCAGTCCCATTGTGCCCCCAATTAATATTATATGCCACACAGTAGCCCCAAGTCACATTATCTGACCCATTGTACCCCCAATTCACTTGTCATACAGTGCCATAATTCACATTATGTGATGCACAGTGTCCCCAAATCGCATTATATGTTGCACAGTGCCCCCAATTTACATTATACATTGCACAGTGGCCCCAAATCACGATATGCCCTAGAGTACCCAATTCACATGATATGCCCAAAAGAGTCCTTAATTTAAATGATATGCCTCATAGTGCCCCCAGTTCACATGATATGCCCCATAGTTTCCACAATTCACATTATTGGGCCCATTGTGTCTTCAATTGACATTCTATTCCCCAATACACCCCCAAAATTACATAATACACCCCACTGTGCCCAAATAACATCATATGCCCCACTGTGCCCACAGCTTAAAGGAATACAGAAGCTTACTTCTTACATAGGGGGTCATTCCGAGTTGTTCGCTCGCAAGTGAATTTTAGCAGATTTGCTCATGCTAAGCCGCCGCCTACTGGGAGTGAATCTTAGCATCTTAAAATTGCGAACGATGTATTCGCAATATTGCGATTACACACCTCGTAGCAGTTTCTGAGTAGCTTCAGACTTACTCGGCATCTGCAATCATTTAAGTGCTTGTCGTTCCTGGTTTGACGTCACAAACACACCCAGCGTTCGCCCAGACACTCCCCCGTTTCTCCGGCCACTCCTGCGTTTTTTCCGGAAACGGTAGCGTTTTTTCCCACACGCCCATAAAACGGCCTGTTTCCGCCCAGTAACACCCATTTCCTGTCAATCACATTACGATCGCCAGAACGATGAAAATGCCGTGAGTAAAATTACTAAGTGCATAGCAAATTTACTTGGCGCAGTCGCAGTGCGGACATTGCGCATTAAGCGGAAAATCGCTGCGATGCGAAGATTTTTACCGAGCGAACAACTCGGAATGACCCCCATGTTCTTCACCCCAGGGGCAAACGCAGGATTTACTGGGGAAGGAGGGTGGGGGGTTCCGTAGGAGTGTGTGTGTGTGTGTATGTATATGTATATATATATATATATATATATATATATATAGTGTGTGTGTATAAAAAATATGTATCTGTCTTGTACATTTGTCACACACACACACACACACAAACACACACACACACGTATACGTTACACACGCACAAAACACACCACTAACATACTATACACACATACTGTACCCGAGGCCAGGCTGGGAGGAGAAAACCAGGTCCTCTGGACAGTTTATGCCAGTGATTTTTTAACCTTTTTAAACTTGTATGTTTTTTTTAAATCAAATATATCAACAGAAATAAAACAAATACATTCACCCCCACAGTAATAAAACAAAGAAATAGTAATTCCACACACTGTCCCCCACAGTAAATACACCACACTGTCCCCTAAAGTAATTCCACACATTGTACCCCCTCTACCCACAGTAATTCCACACACTGTGTCCACATACTAATGCCACACATTGTACCCCCCTACAGTAATTCCACACACTGCCCACATCGTAATTCCACTCATCTTAACCCCTCATAGTAATGCCACACATTGTACCTCCCTTCCCCCACAGTAATTCCACACACTGTGTCCACATCGTTTTTCCACACATTGCAAACACACACAACAATAATCCCCAAACTATCAATCAATCAATTAAAAAAACAAAACAAAAAAACACTGGCTCCAACCTCAGTTTACAGCTCAGGTTTCCATCTCAGTATTACAGCAGTGAGGAGCAGCACAGAGGCAGAGCATTCCCTCCCAGCATCCTGGTTCCAACCACAACAAAGCAGTACTGGCTGGGCGGGCTAGCTGGCAGGCGACGTACCGTTCGTGACCTGTGAGTCACATCCGCATCACCATACAAGAGGTCACGGCCGGCTGCTGCGGTGCCCGAGCCCAGTGGCAATGACTGCGGCAGCTGGCATCTCTGGTGGGCGGGCAGGCGGTGGCCAGGGCCGGGGTCACATTTTTTGGTAAGCAAATATTTACTTAAGCAAATATGGCACCCCATGGATTACTCATGAGAAAGGTCCAGTTGTAGTGATCCTTACATATTATGCCCACAATTGCAGTGTCCCTTACATATTATGCCCACAATTGCAGTGTCCCTTACACTATGCCCACAATTGCAGTGCCACTTACACTATGGCCACAATTGCAGTGCCCCTTACACTATGCCCACAATTGCAGTGCCCCTTACACTATGCCCACAGTTGCAGTGCCCCTTACACTATGCTCACAGTTGCAGTGCCCCTTACACAATGCTCACAGTTGCAGTGCCCCTCACACTATGCCCACAGTTGCAGTGCCCCTCACACTATGCTCACAGTTGCAGTGCCCCTTACACTATGCTCACAGTTGCAGTGCCCCTTACACTATACTCAGTTGCAGTGCCCATTACACTATGCCCACAGTTGCAGTGCCACAGGATGAGGAGCAAAAGTCACATGGCCCCTTTGCAGCATCACAGCTGGCACAGGCATGAGCATCAGCCCAGTCATATAACTCACCCGCAGCTGCAGCTCTGACACAGGTACTCCATCTCCCCACTGGGAGCTTCCAGAACGTTATGATGCTGGGGATAGGCGGCAGCTCAGTCCCTTTCTGTCCCCCTTTGACACGCTCAGCAGCAGGTGTCTGGCAACGCACTACAGTAAAGTGAAGTACTACAAATAAACTACAGCTCCCGGCAGCAAGGGCTGCTGGGAGATGTAGTTTATTTGGAGTTTCTTCACTTTACTGTAGTGCATTGCCGGACACCTGCTGCTGAGCGTGTCAGACGTCTCCGCTTGTGGTGGGCAGGTATTATCCTGGGGGCAGAAAAACTGGACCTGGCGGTGGCTCATCTGGCAGCGCTGCTCTATGCAGAGTGCTCTGCCAACAAGAGCTCCCTGCAGCAGCTGTGATCGCGATCGCGGTTTGTAGTAATACGGAGACACAGCTGTCTCCATCTCTTAAAAGAATTTGGCTGATCAGGGGGGGGGGGGTTCTGGGTACTCGGAAACCCCACTGCGTGCACCACTGCACCCTGTTTCTCTTCTTTCATGGTTTTCCTCAGTTAGTCTACTGTACTTCGGCTAGGCACTGAATAGCTGCAGAGGGATAGGATCTGGGCAGACAGGACTCTATTATTCAATCCGCTAGGCAGCTGGGGTCAGTCAGCATGACCAGGCAAGTGCACGGAGAGTGGCTGATGGCCGTCGGCTGTGGAAACCACTGTGCAACGCACCCCCCCCCTCCCAGTAACATAGGGCATGGTGTGCTTTGCCGCCAGAGTGCGGTGCAAAAGTATTCGAGAGAAGTTACTAAGACTTCTTCCGTCTCCCGTTGCTGTCACCGTGGTGCTCACTAAAGTAACTGCGGTGCAGCCAAAGAAGTTTGGCAGGAAGCTTTTTCACTGGGAGGGTTGCGGGAATGTACCGGGGCCCCTCGGAAGCATGGGGCCTGGTACATGTGTACCCGTAGTAGCAGTGGCGGATCCAGGGGGGGGCACTCGGGCCCGTGCCCCCCCTGTCATTTGTGGCTTCCCCACCCCCGTCCCCCCCCCCCCCCCCCCCCGCACAGGGAGATGACGGGCGCCCGCTGAGATTGTGTTACCAGCGGGCGCCCGTCTCCCTGCACAGCGGTAGCCGGAGGCAGGAGCTCAGTACTGAGCTCCGGCTTCCGGCGCTGTCACTGCGCCGTGCGCTATGGGAGAGACGTCAGTCATGATGTCTCTCTCATAGTACTGAGGAGAGGACGCCAGCCAGAAGGAGTACTGCAGCGGCGCGGGAACGGGGCTCGGTAAGTATTATGTTTTTTTCTTCCTTAATGCAGCGGGGGCATCTCCTGGGGGAACTACGGGGGGACATTACTACTGGGGGGGCACCAACAAGGGGCATTACTACTGGGGGGGGCATCAACAAGGGGCATTACTACTGAGGGGGGCATTACTACTGGGGGCATTATAACTGGGGGCATCACTACTGGGGGGGCAGCTACTGGGGGCATTATTACTGGGGGGGGCAGCTACTGGGGGCATTATTACTGGGGGGCACCTACAGGGGGCATTACTACTTGGGGGCTAAACTACAGGGGCATTACTACTTGGGGGCTAAACTACAGGGGGAGCCAAACTACTGGGGGCATAACTACAGGGGCCAAACTATTGGGGGCATTACTACTTGGGGGCTAAACTACAGGGGCATTACTACTTGGGGGCTAAACTACAGGGGGAGCCAAACTACTGGGGGCATAACTACAGGGGCCAAACTATTGGGGGCATTACTACTTGGGGGCTAAACTACAGGGGCATTACTACTTGGGGGCTAAACTACAGGGGGAGCCAAACTACTGGGGGCATAACTACAGGGGCCAAACTATTGGGGGCATTACTACTGGAGGCTAAACTATAAGGGGGGCATAACTACAGGGGCTAAACTGCAATGGGGCAAACTACAGGGGGGCATTACTACTGGTGGCTAAACTATAAGGGAGGCATAACTACAGGGGCTAAACTACAATGGGGCAAACTATAGGGGGGCATTACTACTGGTGGCTAAACTACTGGGGTCATAACTGCAGGGGCATTACCACTGGGGGCATAATGACTGGGGGCATTACTACAGGCAACATTACTACTGGGGGCAATACGGGCATTGCATAAGGGACACCACTACTATGGGGTCTATATAAGGGGCACTACCAGTACAGTGGACATTGCATAATGAGCGCTACAACTGTGGGCATTGTATAAGAAGCGCCACCTCACATGCACCGAAGCCGCACGCAAATGTACTTGCCCCTTCCATGGTGCCCCCCCTATCATTTTCTTCTGGATCCGCCCCTGCGTAGTAGCCTCCTGTCATCGGGTCTTCCAATAAGTGCAGCTGGCTGGAGCGGAGGCGGAGACTGAAGGGCGCGCTTCACTCACTGATCACGCTGGCTGCTGGCGCCGCTGCCTTTCACACAATGTGACAGGCGCAGGCTGTGGTAGATGGCAGCAACATAGGACAGACAGCAGCAGGGTAGCAGAGCAGGGAGAGCGCCTCTCCTGGTCAGTGCCTCCCTGCTTTGCATACCCTTGCTGAGCGGTTAGCTCCGGCACTGGGTGTGGGGTACAGGGGGGCAGTGTGTGTCAGTGTGTGTGGAGCTGGGTACAGGGGGAAGTGTGTGAGGTGCTGGTTACAGGGAGCAGTGTGTGTCAGTGTGTGAGGTGATGGGTACAGGGAGCAGTGTGTGTCAGTGTGTGAGGTGATGGGTACAGGGAGCAGTGTGTGTCAGTGTGTGAGGTGATGGGTACAGGGAGCAGTGTGTGTCAGTGTGTGAGGTGCTGGGTACAGGGGGAAGTGTGTGATAGTGACTCTTTGAAAGTAGATGAGTTACCAGTGAAGCACGCAATAGCCATTACAGTGCTTCAAGGCTGAAGGTCAGAGACGTGACAAGCCGAATTTGCCCAATGGGTGTGTCTTTAAGAGGTTTAAGCAAGAGAAACCTTGATTCTGTTAAAAAGAAACAAAGTGAAAATTGTTCTTCGTCTGAACCAGTGGTTTTATGGGAAAGAACTTGCTTGGCTTTGATGTAGTTGACAAGAGTGAAGATGTAGTATATCACTTTGGAAAAAGTTAGTTTAAGTTCTTAATGCCTGGTGTGGTACCCAAGGATGAGTCCCACTCCCAAGTACTGCATACAGAAAGCAAAGAGTATAAGTTTTACTATAAAGTTAGGGAAAAAGAAGAAAAGAAATACATCGAACTTTGGAAATCAGACCACCAGATGACAGACAAGTCTGAATGATGTGTTGGAATGTGGTGAAAGGCCCTCATGAGAAGAGTGAAGAGTGACATAATAATGCCTCATGCCATGTCATTGAACCCACGGGTTATGAGCTGGGGAGAGGGATGTGTGGCAGTATTACCAGTGTTGGCACTGGTGAGCAGCATATTCTGTGTGGGGCAGAAGGGATCTACCCACACAGAGAAGAAAAGGAGTGGGTAAACACACCTAGAGGCTGCCTTTTGCACAGAGCACAGGTGAGGCTGGAGGATAGCCAGACAGTCTAGGTGGAGCTGCAGAGCAAGTTAGTCTGGAAGACTGCTTCAGTCAGGAGAGACTACCTGTTGAGACAGAGCCCAGCTGAGGCTGCAAAGTCAAGCAGGTCAGGTGGCCAGGATTCATACATGCAGGGAGAGCTCTAAACTTTGACACTGTTTATGTGGAACTGTGGAAATGAGCCAAGCCAGGCTGGAGCTTGTGTTACTCTGCAAGGAAGCAAGTTGTGAGACTGTGAGTAGCTGTGGCAGCCAAAGCCAAGCAAGGCTGAGAAGTGAGAAGCCAGAGGGTAAGCCACGCCAGGCTAGCTACATCTGTGAGACACAGGACTGGAAAAACATTGAGAAACTTTGGGGGGAACTCAATTGTTTGAAAAGTCAATTGGGTGTCTTTTTTTTCTGTCTATTAGATAGAAAAAAAACGACACCCAACTAACTTGTCAAACAATTGAATACCCCCCTTTGTGTTTGCAGACTAGCTGCCCAAGGTTAGTCAGGGGCGAAAGAGTGAGTTAGGCCCTGTATGGGGGTATGTGTTTGTTATTTTATGTTCATTTGTGTTAAATGCTGCCATTACAGCTTCATTATTTTCATTTATTCACCAAGAAATTTGTCTGTGGATCCTGATTTAGCACTTACACACTACACCAATACATCCCTCTACTGAGCTAAATACCCTTTATTTTCTATATATATATATATATATATATATATATATATATATACGGAGAAGAAAGGCGGCACTCGGAGACTGGCAAATTCGGTGAAACAAAACCATCAAGTGTTTAATCACATCTACGTTTCGGGGGACGTACCCCCTTCCTCAGGACAAATCAAACACAAGTGCAAACAGTGTAAGAATAACATTAAATACCTTACCATACCAAGAGACGCCAACCCCCGTCGCGGCGACGCCGGCCGGAGCTCCGGACCCCGCACTTCCGGACGCGTCACCCTGTCTAACCCGGAAGTGTCATCGTCCTGCCCCCGGACATCATCCCGCAACGGCTGTGGACGTGCACACGTTCTGTAACCATGGAAACCATAGAGACAGTCTTAGTTAATAAACCACCGGAAAAACATAAAATAAACATATATAAATACTACACAACAGTGCTATCTATAACAGTGCAAATCACAGATAGTGATAATCAATAAAAATCATTAAAAAACAAGTGACCATTAAAAATTGATCCAAAATTTGACTAAAGAAGAGAACCTGGCCCTGAAGTCCCTCCGTGACAGAAAGGACATTATTATTCGGGGAGCGGACAAAGGGGTGGCCATTGTGGTCCAGGATACCACGAATTACATCATGGAGTGTGACCGCCTGTTATCAGACAGACATACCTACAGTTTATTAGAGGGTGATCCCACCAATAGCTTTAAAGCTGAATTGGATTCCATCCTGATGGATGCTAAAAAAGATGGACTCATTACCCTTGATGTGTACAATAAATTAATTAATCCATATCCGGTAGTTCCGGTATTTTACATAATACCCAAAATTCATAAAGATGCAAGGAGCCCCCCTGGCCGGCCGATTATATCAGCCAGGGGTTCTCTCTGCGAATCTATTTCCATTTTTTTGGATGCTTTCCTTCAACCTTGCATCCAGGCTACATTCACACATTTGAAAGATTCCACCATGTTATTGAAAAAGTTAGTGACCATTGAGCGGGTGTCTAGTAATTTGATTTTGGCGACTCTAGACGTCACCAGCTTATATACGTGCATTTCGCACAAGGCGGGTGTCGCAGCGGTAAAGCGACTGATCACGCACAATGATCTTTATGAGGGCCCTGATATAGATCTCTTTCTTCAACTACTGACGTTCACTCTCACACATAATTATTTCCTCTTTAATGGTAAATATTACATACAGGAAACTGGGTGTGCGATGGGGTCCGCCGTGGCCCCGTCTCTAGCCAATGCATACATGTGGGAGGTAGAGAGGCAACTGTTTTTTGAAGACCCAGTCATTACAGGTCAGATCAGCTTGTATTATAGATACATAGATGATCTACTGTTGTTTTGGGAGGGGGCACTGGACCCTCTCACCACATTAATTGAGGAACATAACACCTCACTTAGTCCGGTCAAATTAACCCTCACCATCAATGCATGTGAGATCTGTTTCTTAGACATCAAGATCATGATCAAGGAGGGGAGGATCCAGACTGCGCTTTATAGCAAACCCACAGACCGCAACACATTGTTAAGGCATGACAGTTTCCATCCACCAGCTACCGTTAAAGGATTACCATATTCACAGTATTTGAGGGTGTGCAGAACCACCAGTGAAATGGAAGAACGGGAGATACAGATGGATATCATGACCAACAAATTTTTAGAGAGGGGGTATCCCCGTGACCTCCTGAAATCAGCCAGGTCTAAAGCATCGGTGAAAACCAGAGAGGAACTATTGCAGGGCAATCCCCCCAATCCCCCCAAATCTAAAACTGCAAGATTACCATGGGTTAACGAATTTAATACAGCAAGCATGAGTACATGTAAAAAGGTTCGGCAGATGTGGCCTATGGTCACTTCCGATCCAAATTTACCATCTTTACGCAATAGTAAAATTATGCCCTGCTACACTAGAAGTGCAAACTTAAGGGATTTACTAGTTAAGAGTGATGTGACAACTTTTAATAATCCCTCAACAAGTACACATTTTCTTACCCGTAGACCGGGATGTTACAGATGCCTGGGGTGTACCACCTGCAGCTATATGCAGACAGGTGATTACATACTACACCCGCATACTGGTTTGAAGATCCCAATAAGATGGCCTCTTACTTGCAGCTCGACCTTTGTAGTATATGTACTGGTATGTCCTTGCAGTCTGTACTACATTGGCAAGACCCAATGCCAATTCAAAGAAAGAATGGCTCAGCACAGGTCGGCCATCAGGGCAGCCCTCCACTCTGGCACTGGTGAGCAACCGGTCGCACGGCATTTCGCGCAGAACAGACACAGCCTCACCTCGCTACGTTACAAAATCGTGGACCAGGTCCCATTATCGCAGCGTGGAGGTAACAGACCAAAAAAATTGCTACAACTTGAATCGCGGTGGATCTACAGGCTTGATACCATCCACCCTAGGGGTCTTAATGAAAATTTAGGTCTAAGCTGCTTTTTATGAAATAACTTTTTTACAATGTAGAAGATTAGTGTATACCCGAATACCAATTCCTTGGGTATACTATTTCTAGCTTTGGATTTTTACATTTTTTTACACTATTAAGATAAATATTATTGTACCGTAGTTTACTAGAGGTATTAGTATAGTACCCAGCTGCTGAAAAGATGTGTCACTGACAGTATAAAGAGCGGTGTCTTATAGTAATTTTTTTTCACAGATTTTGAACATTCACGACATTATATTTTAACACTATGATGCATTTTAATGAATGTGAGGGTGTATTTGTTATGTTCACATATCACATAAGGGTTATTATGGATCAATTTTTAATGGTCACTTGTTTTTTAATGATTTTTATTGATTATCACTATCTGTGATTTGCACTGTTATAGATAGCACTGTTGTGTAGTATTTATATATGTTTATTTTATGTTTTTCCGGTGGTTTATTAACTAAGACTGTCTCTATGGTTTCCATGGTTACAGAACGTGTGCACGTCCACAGCCGTTGCGGGATGACGTCCGGGGGCAGGACGATGACACTTCCGGGTTAGACAGGGTGACGCGTCCGGAAGTGCGGGGTCCGGAGCTCCGGCCGGCGTCGCCCCGACGGGGGTTGGCGCCTCTTGGTATGGTAAGGTATTTAATGTTATTCTTACACTGTTTGCACTTGTGTTTGATTTGTCCTGAGGAAGGGGGTACGTCCCCCGAAACGTAGATGTGATTAAACACTTGATGGTTTTGTTTCACCGAATTTGCCAGTCTCCGAGTGCCGCCTTTCTTCTCCGTATATATATATATATATATATATATATTTATATAGAAAATAAAGGGTATTTAGCTCAGTAGAGGGATGTATTGGTGTAGTGTGTAAGTGCTAAATCAGGATCCACAGACAAATTTCTTGGTGAATAAATGAAAATAATGAAGCTATAATGGCAGCATTTAACACAAATGAACATAAAATAACAAACACATACCCCCATACAGGGCCTAACTCACTCTTTCGCCCCTGACTAACCTTGGGTTTTGTTTCACCGAATTTGCCAGTCTCCGAGTGCCGCCTTTCTTCTCTGTATACATTGAGGTAGCAACAACCTCTAAGGAGGGCACCGGAGCAAGTAACCTGTCGGGAGCGGTGAGTGCCGGACCACACAGAGGATTGGATATATGGGGTCCACCGCAGATTGACCAGTGGACCCTCATAGGTCAAGGCACCTCCATTAATTTTCCGCCTATCTTGGCATCTCAGGAGTATAGCCAGCCCAGCAGCACTGGGATTTTGGCACGTTGCGCAGCACAGCACTGCACAGCACCTGGTCACTTTGATATTATTCACCGCTCTTTTGTGACTGCACTAAGCACTTTCCAGCATTAAGTAAACGGCATGGCTACTTCGGACCCGGACCCAGGTGATGCCCTGTCCTACATATTACAATGTGAGAACTATGAAACTTTAAGTTTCTCGGATATAGACTCTAGAGGCAGAGAACATTCTGGTGAAGGAAACTGTGTTTGACGACAGCACCACACCGGCTAATGAGGATTTATTTCGTGACATGTACAAGCTGAAAAAACGGGAAATTGATTTCATTTATCACGGCAGGACCTTGTCCGACTACTTCAGGAATAAGCAAACCCCACGAGGATTTCGGGTCCAGAACACCCCGACAATTGGGCGCCATAACGCCACATTTTGTAAGCGTTGGATATCAGTGTTGAATAAATGTGCAATGGACCTTATGTTGCTCGTAATAGAGGAATCCACCAAAGAGTCAATTTGACCAGAGAAAAATTACAGAAATTTGAGGAACAACATTTGCAAACCCTGACTGACGATAAAACGACTAATTGGCTTGACAAATTAAATTCTCAGGTGGATGCATACAGATTAGATTTGGTAAAATATAAAAAAGAAAAACTGCGCAAAGTGCAGTCTGATTATGAACAATACCGGGTATATACCTGGCTTACCAACAATTCCTCTAATCCTGCGAAGGGCCGTCCAGTGGGATTCCGCCGGCGCAGACCTTACAGGCAACAATACAGTACATCAGCCAGCGAAATAGATGATACACTGTGTGACAGGACGGTTCCGTACGAAAGCACTCGCCGCTTTCGCGTCCCGTCGGCTGCGCACAGAATGGAAGGTCAAGTCACACGAGGCCTGACCACATAGGGGATTCCCGCTTACCGTCAGTAACCGCCTGTTACTGACTCCACCCACTGCGTTGTGGGCGGTTTTATGCTGCCACCACCAAACTCCTAACCTGCCGTGGCGTTTGGAACCACGGTTCTGCTCTGTATGTGCCGACGCACTGCCTTACCACAGCTGTGTGGTGCTGACGAATCCCCACTAGCCACTTGCTAGGCCTCTACCGGTAGCTGGTGGAAGGCGGAGCTTGGAGACGTTAGGTGCTTCCCTGGACAGCCGGAGAACGGGGCTAGGTTTGGCCTAACCCTGTAGGTCACAAGATGAAGCAGTCTTCTTGAGGCAATGATGTTTATTTGCTCAATGATAACCTTTAAAAAGGCTCCTCCCTATTGCTAGGGGCAACAGCATACAATCAGATGTTTTCAGCAGAATAAGATGGTACAATAATATATTCCTATGGGCCAACTGCCCTCCTTTTATCCCTCTCCAAGACCCCTTACCACAGGGGGTAAGCCCGCCCTGTGGTGCACAACCAATCAATGTTTACCCATGAGCTGTGCATGCCTTGGTCACATGCACAGCTAACATTGTTCCCTATGGACAGTGGGGAGTGGTCGTTCTCCTTTGACTATCCCATCTTGGAGGATCAGGATACGCCCCGGTGTCGTTCAGTCTAGGCTGGGGGAAGTTTTCCCTCCCAAATCTGACTTCCAGAAACCTGCCCGGGACCCAGCTCACTGCCTGCAGCCTGGATTTGGGCTCCAGAGCAGGGCAGCCTGGCTCCCCGGTCCAGGTCTCTAGGCCACTACGGGTGATCTCCATGGAGCTCCAAGAAACCACTCAGCTTGTTTCATAGCTGAGCTGCTTCTCTTTCTCCCAGTGCCCCTTGGAAGTGTGAGGCTGGATGGGAAAGCATTCCGTTTTTGGGGAAAAGGTCTGGGAGAATCCATCAGCCTGCACAGCCATGGATTCCCCCCTCCTGGGACACACAACCAAGTAAGTGCAATTTACCTTTAAATACATCACATTTAAATCACACTGTACATTCCCCTTTACATATACACTGAGCCTGTGCCCTGCACAGACTCTACATACTCAGGCACTGCAGTGCCTTACAACACACTGTACTTTTTATTATTGGTAACACAATGTCTGGTTTCTTAACTACTGTGCCCAGCGCTCAGCGCTGGGCTTCCCTAGCCCTGCAGCCTGGCTGCTAGGGCTCTCTCTCAGTGCTGGAGGTATGGGGCTGGCTTCCCCCCATCCTCCAGCCTGCCTTCCTGCCACTGGGGTCCAGAGAGCTGGCTCTCCCTGTCCTCCCAGTGTGGCACTACTCAGTGGCCTCACCGCACAGTGCGGCGCACCCCCCTGTACCGAAGCCCAGCAGCTCGGGACACTTGTCCCGGCCACTGTGGCTCTGGGTCTGTTGCAGCGCTGAGGTGCCGGGAGCGTAGCTCCCGGACCCCATCGCTCATCATCCTGCTCACCCCCCGCCGCTAGGGAGCCGGCTAGCCCGGTCCCTCATGAGCGGTGCCTGTGGTGGCCTCGTCGCACAGGGAGCCGGCTAGCCCGGTCCCCTGTATGCGGCGCTGATCTCTGGTGTCTCGCCACAGCGTCCGGCAGGGAGCCGGGCTGCGACGCACCCCCCTTGCCACCCAGCAGCCCGGGACCGATGGGCTGAGGCGCCCCCCCAGCGGCGGCTCTCCTTTCTCCCCGCGCGCACACAGTTAGTGCGCCCGGGGCTACACTGACCGCTGCCGGGAGCAGAGCTCCCGGACTCCGGCGGTCAGCGGCTCCCCTCTCCCCCGGCGCACACACACTGCTCAGCGCGCCGGGGGCTGCCCTCACTGCCGTGGTCTCCGGAGAGGTCCGGGACCACGGCACACCTAAAAAATACAATTTTTAAACATTTTATAAAACACGGCGCCTAGCGCCCAATACATTTTAAATATGGCGCCAAGCGCCCATTGTCCTGCATAATGGCGCCAGGCACCAGGGGTTAACCCCTTCAGTGCCGCTGCGGCCATTTTCCTCGTGGCTGGGGCCTCTCCGGCCACACTCCTCCCCCCCATTCAAGCGGGTCAACCAGGGACCCATGTCCCAACGATTTGGGTCCTGGTCCCGCAGTCCGTTGGGGTGAAGGGGACGCTACCTGGGGGGTGTAGGCTCTGGCCTAGACAGTTCATCCATAGTGTAGTGGGACTCTCTTCGTGGGTGCACAATGTTCAAATAGTCCACCTGAAGTCCAAGTTCAAGGCTCCACCACAAAAGTCTGTCCAATTTCCCCAAGGTAGGTTGCAGCCACCTAACAGGTAGGTGGTAAGTCACCACAGTGGGGGGCCGGTTACAAACACGTGCCACCCAAGGTGTCCCAATTGTGGCATACCCCACCTCCCACAATAGCAGTATACTGCTCAAACTGGCCACAGGGTGCTCCTGCCCATATGGCTCTTTCTGGCTCGGTACTGCTCCCAGTCCGTGCAATGGCGCAATAGTTCGTAACACACAGTCCTGGTCAAGAATGTGTGCCATCAGCACTGAAGCGGGTACCCGAGCCTCTTTCAATGACTGGAATGCCAACTCGCAAGCGGGTGCAAAGTCCACTGACTTGGGAATGCCCTTCCTAGCCATCTCTGTCAAGGGGTTCACTACAGGACTAAAGTCAATGACAACATGTCCATAGGGCCTTACAGGTTCTAAGGTCAGTACCGGTCTGGGTGATGTGGGTCGGGGACAGCCTCTGGCTGCCTCCACCCCCTCTGGTTTGGGCCTACCCCTGTCTCCTCCCACATGGTGCCCAAGGCACTGCACCTCCATCATACCTATCGGGCAACTGCCTGCCCTAACTGTCAGACCTGCCCTCCAATCCTCCTCCGTCGGCCTATGACTCGGGAAACCTACCCTGTCACCTAGGCCTACTCCTTCCTCCTCGTCCGCTACCTGTGCCACAGTGATGGCGGCCAGACCACCAGCCTCTGGATCCTGTGTGGCATCCACTACAGGGAGGCTGCGTGTCTTCCCCGATCTACTCCGCACAGGCAGGGGACCTGCTATATCCACAGCAACTTGCTGCAAGGGTTCTCCTATGGGCAGAGGCCCAGAGACAACACAACCGCTGGAGTGCCCCGGCTGCCAACGCATGGCACTAGCCTTACAGTTGGTCTGGGCGTCATCCGACATTCCAGACCAGGGTAAGCTCTGTGTCAGGCACTTCAGGGTACGGTCTGTCTCCGGGTTACTGTCCAAAGGGGTTTCACTGGCAACCGACACTGGTTGCGCAGGAACGTTCCCTGGGGGGACCAGTTGGACACATTCCCTATCTGGTCTATCCCCTCCCACTTTCCTGGCTACCCTGTACCTTAACCCTTCCCGCCAGGTCAAACTTCCCGCCCCAACCCGGTCAAGGCCGCTGCCAGAGTGGCGCCTCATGCCTTTCGGGGATGGGTCAGAGAGTTGAGCCTCCCTAAACTCCTGCCTGTGGCCCTCAATCTCTCCTAAATTGGGACACTCTACAGGGGGATCTAGGTGGGGACTACTAGGGTCAGTCTGGTAGGGGTCAGTCATGGGAAAGTCAGTGTGGTTTCTCATACTCACCGCTGAAGTTGGCAAACCACTGGGGTCAGGAGCATCATTGGGCACCCCCACAGGATCAAACGAGCTGGAACCGACATCCTCTGCGTTGCTAGGGGACGTAGGCATACCAGAGGCAAAAGGCATGCGGGGTCGATGTACTGATCTAGCCGCTGTAATATTTTCCTCTGGGCTGGTTGATGCTGTGGTTGGCTGTGCTGGCAGTTGTCTAGCAGCTGTAGTCTTTTCCTCTGGGCGGGGCTGTGCTGGAGTAGCTGATGTCAACGGTGGGTTTGGAACTTGACTCCGGGGAATGGCGCCAACAAACGTAGTGACGATCCCACCACCCAGATCATTTCCTAGGACCACATCAGTTGGGAGACCATCCATGACGGCAACTTCTCGCAACTCTGGTCCAGCTCCCCAGTCCAGGTAGACTCTTGCCATGGGAACCGCTTTCTCTGTTCCTTCAGCCAGGGTGACCGTGGCAGTGCGACCCTGCAATACTGCAGCAGAATCTATAAGGTGGGGGCTCACCACAGTGATTGAGGCCCCAGAGTCTCTTAGGCCTTCTCCCTGCAGGGGTCCCACGTGGACCGGCTGCAGGTGCCTCCACATGTTGTGTAGGGGCTGTTTGGCTATGCAGGTGACTCTCTCCGCAGAGTGCACCTGTCTCTCGCCACACTCCATCGGACTGACTGGAGGGGGAACAGTCTCTGTAGGCTCATCTCCTCTCGACAAACAAGCGATCCGGGCTCCAGTACTCGGATTTGGGGCACGAGTCTGGGGTGCTTGGGATGCAGGACAGTTCATCCTCAGATGTCCGATTTTCCCACAGCCGTAGCACTTCTTCTCCAGTCGTGGCACCGTTGATCTCTGATCAGTTGCAGGGACGCTGCAGTGCGGTTGCTGGCCAAGAGCACCCGGGTTGGAAGATGCTTGTCTTTGGGGGTGATAAGCTGAAGAGGGGTGTCCCCTTGGTGGTGCAGTCTTTTGGAGCTGGCTGCTGGCTGGGCGCTTCTGCCCCTGTAGCCGAATTGCCACATATTTGTCTGCTAACTGGGCAGCCATCTTTAAGCTGGGTGGCTCCCGATCTAGCACCCACTCCTTCACTTCTGGGGAGCACTTGCGGTAGAACTGCTCCCTGCAGATCAGGTCGATCAGTGCGTCCCATGTAGTGGCTTCCGAATCCTTCACCCACTTCACCACGTACTGCCGTAGCTGGTTGGCGAACTGCTCATGGGTGCTGCTAGGATTCTTGGGCAAGTCTCTGAACTTCTTCCTGTAAGACTCTGGAGTGATGAAGAATCGCTGGAGGAGGGCCTTCGCGACTTCGTCGTAGTTCCCACAGTCCTCCGTGTCCACTCCTCGATAGGCCTCCAAGGCCTCTCCATGCAGAGTGGGCACAAGGTGTCTCACCCACTCTGACTTGGGTAGATCGTGTAGTTTACAAGTCCTCTCAAAGACTTGCAAATGTCCATCAATGTCCCCATCACTGTCTGCAAACTTGGCAAACTGAATGCGTCCTGATCTGTGTACAACAGCTGACAACGGCTCCCGGGGTACCATGGCCTGTGGTGCCCGCTCATCACGCCACATCTGGATGATGATCAAGCACTCTTGCTCAGTTGCCCTTTCCCCCAATTCCACTAGCCGATCTGCTAGGGTATCCGGGCCGCCCCCCCTGGGACGTTGGGATCCTGGCCCTGCTAGGGATCGCTGGGAAACATGGCTGCTGTGAGAGAGGGCGGGGCTTGTGGATCTCACCGGTTCTGTACGAAGGTCCACTGGTGGGCCGTCCTCTGCGATGCTGACGCCGTCAGTGTTTTCCACCTCCACCCGATGGGACTCCTCCCAGCTCCTGAGCGCCGCCTGCATGACACTTCTGGACGCGTTGAAAGGGATATCCACACCCTTCTCCTGGCATACGATCTCCAGATCATAGTTGGACATTCCGCTGAATTCCGCCATCTTGTGCGTTCTCCTGCGCTGCAGTTACTCCTCTCCTGAGTAACTCGGCTTCTCTAATCGGGCGATGAAAAGCCGCCTGGGAATATCCCACCACTATGCCACCAATTTCTGTGACAGGACGGTTCCGTACGAAAGCACTCGCCGCTTTCTCGTCCCGTCGGCTGCGCACAGAATGGAAGGTCAAGTCACACGAGGCCTGACCACATAGGGGATTCCCGCTTACCGTCAGTAACCACCTGATACTGACTCCACCCACTGTGTTGTTGGCGGGTTTATGCTGGCACCACCAAACTCCTAACCTGCCGTGGCGTTTGGAACCACGGTTCTGCTCTGTATGTGCCGACTCACTGCCTTACCACAGCTGTGTGGTGCTGACGAATCCCCACTAGCCACTTGCTAGGCCTCTACCGGTAGCTGGCGGAAGGCGGAGCTTGGAGACGTTAGGTGCTTCCCTGGACAGCCGGAGAACGGGGCTAGGTTTGGCCTAACCCTGTAGGTCACAAGATGAAGCAGTCTTCTTCAGGCAATGATGTTTATTTGCTCAATGATAACCTTTAAAAAGGCTCCTCCCTATTGCTAGGGGCAACAGTATACAATCAGATGTTTTCAGCAGAATAAGATGGTACAATAATATATTCCTATGGGCCAACTGCCCTCCTTTTATCCCTCTCCAAGACCCCTTACCACAGGGGGTAAGCCCGCCCTGTGGTGCACAACCAATCAATGTTTACCCATGAGCTGTGCATGCCTTGGTCACATGCACAGCTAACATTGTTCCCTATGGACAGTGGGGAGTGGTCGTTCTCCTTTGACTATCCCATCTTGGAGGATCAGGATACGCCCCGGTGCCGTTCAGTCTAGGCTGGGGGAAGTTTTCCCTCCCAAATCTGACTTCCAGAAACCTCTCCGGGACCCAGCTCACTGCCTGCAGCCTGGATTTGGGCTCCAGAGCTGGGCAGCCTGGCTCCCCGGTCCAGGTCTCTAGGCCACTACGGGTGATCTCCATGGAGCTCCAAGAAACCACTCAGCTTGTTTCATAGCTGAGCTGCTTCTCTTTCTCCCAGTGCCCCTTGGAAGTGTGAGGCTGGATGGGAAAGCATTCCGTTTTTGGGGAAAAGGTCTGGGAGAATCCATCAGCCTGCACAGCCATGGATTCCCCCCTCCTGGGACACACAACCAAGTAAGTGCAATTTACCTTTAAATACATCACATTTAAATCACACTGTACATTCCCCTTTACATATACACTGAGCCTGTGCCCTGCACAGACTCTACATACTCAGGCACTGCAGTGCCTTACAACACACTGTACTTTTTATTATTGGTAACACAATGTCTGGTTTCTTAACTACTGTGCCCAGCGCTCAGCGCTGGGCTTCCCTAGCCCTGCAGCCTGGCTGCTAGGGCTCTCTCTCAGTGCTGGAGGTATGGGGCTGGCTTCCCCCATCCTCCAGCCTGCCTTCCTGCCACTGGGGTCCAGAGAGCTGGCTCTCCCTGTCCCCCCAGTGTGGCACTACTCAGTGGCCTCACCGCACAGTGCGGTGCACCCCCCTGTACCGAAGCCCAGCAGCTCGGGACACTTGTCCCGGCCGCTGTGGCTCTGGGTCTGTTGCAGCGCTGAGGTGCCGGGAGCGTAGCTCCCGGACCCCATCGCTCATCATCCTGCTCACCCCCCGCCGCTAGGGAGCCGGCTAGCCCGGTCCCCCATGAGCGGCGCCTGTGGTGGCCTCGCCGCGTAGGGAGCCGGCTAGCCCGGTCCCCTGTATGCGGCGCTGATCTCTGGTGTCTCGCCGCAGCGTCCTTGGCGAGTGGTTTGCAGGCTTCCGTGCATTGGCCAATTCACTAACTAAACCCCCATCATTTATTAATTGATGTTGTGAGGACAAGTGAGCTTGCTATGGTGAGTGCTGAATTTCCTGTTTGTATATATATATATATATTAGAGATGAGCGGGTTCGGTTCCTCGGAATCCGAACCCGCCCGAACTTCATGTTTTTTTTCACGGGTCCGAGCGACTCGGATCTTCCCGCCTTGCTCGGTTAACCCGAGCGCGCCCGAACGTCATCATGACGCTGTCGGATTCTCGCGAGGCTCGGATTCTATCGCGAGACTCGGATTCTATATAAGGAGCCGCGCGTCGCCGCCATTTTCACTCGTGCATTGAGATTGATAGGGAGAGGACGTGTCTGGCGTCCTCTCCATTAGAATAGAGATAGATTAGATAGAGAGAGAGAGATTGTGCAGAGTCGCAGACAGAGTTAGTTTACCACAGTCAGTGACCAGTGCAGTTGCTAGTTAACTTTTATTTAATATAATAATAATATATCCGTTCACTTCTCTCTGCTATATCCGTTCTCTGCCTGAAAAAAAAAACGATACACAGCACAGTCAGTCACACAGTGTGACTCAGTCTGTGTGCACTCAGCTCAGCCCAGTGTGCTGCACAGTCATCAATGTATAAATTAAAAGCTTATAATTAATTGTGGGGGAGACTGGGGAGCACTGCAGGTTGTTAGCAGGAGCCAGGAGTACAATTATATTAATTAACAGTGCACACTTTTGCTGCAGGAGTGGTGACCAGTGCCTGACCACCAGTATAGTATTGTTGTATACTACTAATATCTCTTTAAATATCAACCAGTCTATATTAGCAGCAGACACAGTACAGTGCGGTAGTTCACGGCTGTGGCTACCTCTGTGTCGGCACACGGCAGGCAGTCCGTCCGACCAGAATTGTATTATTTATTATTATATACCTACCACCTAACCGTGGTTTTTTTTTCATTCTTTATACCGTCATAGTGTCATCCTAATTGTTACGAGTATACTACTATCTCTTTATCAACCAGTGTACAGTGCGGTAGTTCACGGCTGTGGCTACCTCTGTGTCGGCACACGGCAGGCAGTCCGTCCGACCAGAATTGTATTATTTATTATTATATACCTACCACCTAACCGTGGTTTTTTTTTCATTCTTTATACCGTCATAGTGTCATCCTAATTGTTACGAGTATACTACTATCTCTTTATCAACCAGTGTACAGTGCGGTAGTTCACGGCTGTGGCTACCTCTGTGTCGGCACACGGCAGGCAGTCCGTCCGACCAGAATTGTATTATTTATTATTATATACCTACCACCTAACCGTGGTTTTTTTTTTCATTCTTTATACCGTCATAGTGTCATCCTAATTGTTACGAGTATACTACTATCTCTTTATCAACCAGTGTACAGTGCGGTAGTTCACGGCTGTGGCTACCTCTGTGTCGGCACACGGCAGGCAGTCCGTCCGACCAGAATTGTATTATTTATTATTATATACCTACCACCTAACCGTGGTTTTTTTTTTCATTCTTTATACCGTCATAGTGTCATCCTAATTGTTACGAGTATACTACTATCTCTTTATCAACCAGTGTACAGTGCGGTAGTTCACGGCTGTGGCTACCTCTGTGTCGGCACACGGCAGGCAGTCCGTCCGACCAGAATTGTATTATTTATTATTATATACCTACCACCTAACCGTGGTTTTTTTTTCATTCTTTATACCGTCATAGTGTCATCCTAATTGTTACGAGTATACTACTATCTCTTTATCAACCAGTGTACAGTGCGGTAGTTCACGGCTGTGGCTACCTCTGTGTCGGCACACGGCAGGCAGTCCGTCCGACCAGAATTGTATTATTTATTATTATATACCTACCACCTAACCGTGGTTTTTTTTTTCATTCTTTATACCGTCATAGTGTCATCCTAATTGTTACGAGTATACTACTATCTCTTTATCAACCAGTGTACAGTGCGGTAGTTCACGGCTGTGGCTACCTCTGTGTCGGCACACGGCAGGCAGTCCGTCCGACCAGAATTGTATTATTTATTATTATATACCTACCACCTAACCGTGGTTTTTTTTTCATTCTTTATACCGTCATAGTGTCATCCTAATTGTTACGAGTATACTACTATCTCTTTATCAACCAGTGTACAGTGCGGTAGTTCACGGCTGTGGCTACCTCTGTGTCGGCACACGGCAGGCAGTCCGTCCGACCAGAATTGTATTATTTATTATTATATACCTACCACCTAACCGTGGTTTTTTTTTTCATTCTTTATACCGTCATAGTGTCATCCTAATTGTTACGAGTATACTACTATCTCTTTATCAACCAGTGTACAGTGCGGTAGTTCACGGCTGTGGCTACCTCTGTGTCGGCACACGGCAGGCAGTCCGTCCGACCAGAATTGTATTATTTATTATTATATACCTACCACCTAACCGTGTTTTTTTTTTCATTCTTTATACCGTCATAGTGTCATCCTAATTGTTACGAGTATACTACTATCTCTTTATCAACCAGTGTACAGTGCGGTAGTTCACGGCTGTGGCTACCTCTGTGTCGGCAGTCGGCAGGCAGTCCGTCCATCCATAATTGTATTATTATTATAATATATACCACCTAACCGTGGTTTTTTTATACCACCTAACCGTGGCAGTCCGTCCATAATTGTATACTAGTATCCAATCCATCCATCTCCATTGTTTACCTGAGGTGCCTTTTAGTTCTGCCTATAAAATATGGAGAACAAAAAAGTTGAGGTTCCAAAATTAGGGAAAGATCAAGATCCACTTCCACCTCGTGCTGAAGCTGCTGCCACTAGTCATGGCCGAGACGATGAAATGCCAGCAACGTCGTCTGCCAAGGCCGATGCCCAATGTCATAGTACAGAGCATGTCAAATCCAAAACACCAAATATCAGAAAAAAAAGGACTCCAAAACCTAAAATAAAATTGTCGGAGGAGAAGCGTAAACTTGCCAATATGCCATTTACCACACGGAGTGGCAAGGAACGGCTGAGGCCCTGGCCTATGTTCATGGCTAGTGGTTCAGCTTCACATGAGGATGGAAGCACTCAGCCTCTCGCTAGAAAACTGAAAAGACTCAAGCTGGCAAAAGCACCGCAAAGAACTGTGCGTTCTTTGAAATCCCAAATCCACAAGGAGAGTCCAATTGTGTCGTTTGCGATGCCTGACCTTCCCAACACTGGACGTGAAGAGCATGCGCCTTCCACTATTTGCATGCCCCCTGCAAGTGCTGGAAGGAGCACCCGCAGTCCAGTTCCTGATAGTCAGATTGAAGATGTCAGTGTTGAAGTACACCAGGATGAGGAGGATATGGGTGTTGCTGGCGCTGGGGAGGAAATTGACCAGGAGGATTCTGATGGTGAGGTGGTTTGTTTAAGTCAGGCACCCGGGGAGACACCTGTTGTCCGTGGGAGGAATATGGCCGTTGACATGCCAGGTGAAAATACCAAAAAAATCAGCTCTTCGGTGTGGAGGTATTTCACCAGAAATGCGGACAACAGGTGTCAAGCCGTGTGTTCCCTTTGTCAAGCTGTAATAAGTAGGGGTAAGGACGTTAACCACCTCGGAACATCCTACCTTATACGTCACCTGCAGCGCATTCATAATAAGTCAGTGACAAGTTCAAAAACTTTGGGTGACAGCGGAAGCAGTCCACTGACCAGTAAATCCCTTCCTCTTGTAACCAAGCTCACGCAAACCACCCCACCAACTCCCTCAGTGTCAATTTCCTCCTTCCCCAGGAATGCCAATAGTCCTGCAGGCCATGTCACTGGCAAGTCTGACGAGTCCTCTCCTGCCTGGGATTGCTCCGATGCATCCTTGCGTGTAACGCCTACTGCTGCTGGCGCTGCTGTTGTTGCCGCTGGGAGTCGATGGTCATCCCAGAGGGGAAGTCGTAAGCCCACTTGTACTACTTCCAGTAAGCAATTGACTGTTCAACAGTCCTTTGCGAGGAAGATGAAATATCACAGCAGTCATCCTACTGCAAAGCGGATAACTGAGGCCTTGGCATCCTGGGTGGTGAGAAACGTGGTTCCGGTATCCATCATTACTGCAGAGCCAACTAGAGACTTGTTGGAGGTACTGTGTCCCCGGTACCAAATACCATCTAGGTTCCATTTCTCTAGGCAGGCGATACCGAAAATGTACACAGACCTCAGAAAAAGAGTCACCAGTGTCCTAAAAAATGCAGCTGTACCCAATGTCCACTTAACCACGGACATGTGGACAAGTGGAGCAGGGCAGGGTCAGGACTATATGACTGTGACAGCCCACTGGGTAGATGTATGGACTCCCGCCGCAAGAACAGCAGCGGCGGCACCAGTAGCAGCATCTCGCAAACGCCAACTCTTTCCTAGGCAGGCTACGCTTTGTATCACCGCTTTCCAGAATACGCACACAGCTGAAAACCTCTTACGGCAACTGAGGAAGATCATCGCGGAATGGCTTACCCCAATTGGACTCTCCTGTGGATTTGTGGCATCGGACAACGCCAGCAATATTGTGTGTGCATTAAATCTGGGCCAATTCCAGCACGTCCCATGTTTTGCACATACCTTGAATTTGGTGGTGCAGAATTTTTTAAAAAACGACAGGGGCGTGCAAGAGATGCTGTCGGTGGCCAGAAGAATTGCGGGACACTTTCGGCGTACAGGCACCACGTACAGAAAACTGGAGCACCACCAAAAACTACTGAACCTGCCCTGCCATCATCTGAAGCAAGAAGTGGTAACGAGGTGGAATTCAACCCTCTATATGCTTCAGAGGTTGGAGGAGCAGCAAAAGGCCATTCAAGCCTATACAATTGAGCACGATATAGTAGGTGGAATGCACCTGTCTCAAGTGCAGTGGAGAATGATTTCAACGTTGTGCAAGGTTCTGATGCCCTTTGAACTTGCCACACGTGAAGTCAGTTCAGACACTGCCAGCCTGAGTCAGGTCATTCCCCTCATCAGGCTTTTGCAGAAGAAGCTGGAGGCATTGAAGGAGGAGCTAACACGGAGCGATTCCGCTAGGCATGTGGGACTTGTGGATGCAGCCCTTAATTCGCTTAACAAGGATTCACGGGTGGTCAATCTGTTGAAATCAGAGCACTACATTTTGGCCACCGTGCTCGATCCTAGATTTAAAGCCTACCTTGGATCTCTCTTTCCGGCAGACACAGGTCTGCTGGGGTTGAAAGACCTGCTGGTGACAAAATTGTCAAGTCAAGCGGAACGCGACCTGTCAACATCTCCTCCTTCACATTCTCCCGCAACTGGGGGTGCGAGGAAAAGGCTCAGAATTCCGAGCCCACCCGCTGGCGGTGATGCAGGGCAGTCTGGAGCGACTGCTGATGCTGACATCTGGTCCGGACTGAAGGACCTGACAACGATTACGGACATGTCGTCTACTGTCACTGCATATGATTCTCTCAACATTGATAGAATGGTGGAGGATTATATGAGTGACCGCATCCAAGTAGGCACGTCACACAGTCCGTACTTATACTGGCAGGAAAAAGAGGCAATTTGGAGGCCCTTGCACAAACTGGCTTTATTCTACCTAAGTTGCCCTCCCACAAGTGTGTACTCCGAAAGAGTGTTTAGTGCCGCCGCTCACCTTGTCAGCAATCGGCGTACGAGGTTACATCCAGAAAATGTGGAGAAGATGATGTTCATTAAAATGAATTATAATCAATTCCTCCGCGGAGACATTGACCAGCAGCAATTGCCTCCACAAAGTACACAGGGAGCTGAGATGGTGGATTCCAGTGGGGACGAATTGATAATCTGTGAGGAGGGGGATGTACACGGTGATATATCGGAGGGTGAAGATGAGGTGGACATCTTGCCTCTGTAGAGCCAGTTTGTGCAAGGAGAGATTAATTGCTTCTTTTTTGGGGGGGGTCCAAACCAACCCGTCATATCAGTCACAGTCGTGTGGCAGACCCTGTCACTGAAATGATGGGTTGGTTAAAGTGTGCATGTCCTGTTTTGTTTATACAACATAAGGGTGGGTGGGAGGGCCCAAGGATAATTCCATCTTGCACCTCTTTTTTCTTTTCTTTTTCTTTGCATCATGTGCTGATTGGGGTGGGTTTTTTGGAAGGGACACCCTGCGTGACACTGCAGTGCCACTCCTAGATGGGCCCGGTGTTTGTGTCGGCCACTAGGGTCGCTAATCTTACTCACACAGCTACCTCATTGCGCCTCTTTTTTTCTTTGCGTCATGTGCTGTTTGGGGAGGGTTTTTTGGAAGGGACATCCTGCGTGACACTGCAGTGCCACTCCTAGATGTGCCCGGTGTTTGTGTCGGCCACTAGGGTCGCTAATCTTACTCACACAGTCAGCTACCTCATTGCGCCTCTTTTTTTCTTTGCGTCATGTGCTGTTTGGGGAGGGTTTTTTGGAAGGGCCATCCTGCGTGACACTGCAGTGCCACTCCTAGATGGGCCCGGTGTTTGTGTCGGCCACTAGGGTCGCTAATCTTACTCACACAGCTACCTCATTGCGCCTCTTTTTTTCTTTGCGTCATGTGCTGTTTGGGGAGGGTTTTTTGGAAGGGACATCCTGCGTGACACTGCAGTGCCACTCCTAGATGGGCCCGGTGTTTGTGTCGGCCACTAGGGTCGCTTATCTTACTCACACAGCGACCTCGGTGCAAATTTTAGGACTAAAAATAATATTGTGAGGTGTGAGGTATTCAGAATAGACTGAAAATGAGTGTAAATTATGGTTTTTGAGGTTAATAATACTTTGGGATCAAAATGACCCCCAAATTCTATGATTTAAGCTGTTTTTTAGTGTTTTTTGAAAAAAACACCCGAATCCAAAACACACCCGAATCCGACAAAAAAAATTCGGTGAGGTTTTGCCAAAACGCGTTCGAACCCAAAACACGGCCGCGGAACCGAACCCAAAACCAAAACACAAAACCCGAAAAATTTCAGGCGCTCATCTCTAATATATATATATATATATATATATATATATTATTTTGAGCAATAGAGTAGGATCTGCAGTATAGTGGGGTCCCTTGTCAGGGGCTGCAAGCTTAAATGCATTTATCAATGCATGAACTAAAACTCCACTGTTTATTATTATTAGTGAATATAGTGAGTGCAGAGCCTCTTTGATTTCTATTTAAACAATGTGGTCCCATACCATGTTGCACCCCAACATAGGAATAGTGAGTGCCGTGGATTAGTGCTTTTTGTGTATTAGATTCATTTTTTAATTAATCTCTTTGTGATCACATTTTCTTATTCACCCGGTTTTTACTTATTAATTATAGCTTGTGTCAGCTGTTTTCCTAGGTGCTTTACAAACAGGTGTGTTGGTAACTGCCTCACCTTTAAAAGCTGGGCGCATGGACATGCACGGTGAGCAGCACACCTGGATGACACTGGCATTGTTATGTGGAATGCACACCAGCGGTTCCCATGGCTACAGTTATGCTGCCTTCGGGATGTGCGTCACCGTAACCAGCCAGCAATGGGACTTTTAAAGAGTGAACTGGTGACAGGTGTGTAGGGGTGAGGGAATTTAGGGGTTGTATGTTGTTTGTTTACACTGTTTGCCTGTGGACCTGATGAAGGGGCCATATCCCCGAAAACATTCAATGTTATTACACAGAATGGGTAATACAGTAGAAATTGGAAATAACACCAGACTCTGAGTGCTATTCTTTGGAGTATATATATATATATATATATATGTAGTATTAGTGTAATTGGCGCCTTGGGGTTGTTATAACACCCCTATTTTTGTGACAGAATGACCTAATGTCAAATAAAATCTTGTTTAGGAAAACAAACAATATGTTCCAATGCGCAAAATGTATTAAAATTTATAAAAGATCATCTGATACTGTATTGATATAACTGTCCATAAAACATTTCAACCACCACTAACATCCAGTGGTGGTCCACATAAGAGCAGATGTACAAATATTTATTTTGCAAACTCCTCCTTCAAGGATTGTAAATTGGAGGTCAGATCACAACAAATTTGATAATCCAACGTGTTTCGTCTCTCACAGAGACTTCATCAGGGGTACATCTTATTTAAGTAATTAGCCTCAAACAATCAATGGATTCATTTGCTCTGGGATATTAACATCGGTAAAAAGTGGATAATGCACTATAAGTACATAGCCAATAATGCCTGGCCAATCTGGAGGGATAAAAGTGTGGAAATTATGGAATCAAAAACCCACTGGAGATTCATATAATTCACAACCAATAGTGTGCTGTGCTATGTATCCCAGTATCACATATATCACCAGACACTGAGAGTGCTATTCTTTGGAGTGTATATATATATATATATATATATATGTACATACTTACAAAGGAAGTCCCACACTCTCACCCAACCTCAACAGCCACTGGGATGCCAATCAGAGTCCAACCCACACCAGGTGGGACCCATAGTACAGTGCAGTGTTTTCCTGAACTGTGGAAATGATAGCACTCTCCAGACTTTTGTACCAATAGTAAACAACAAAACAATTTATTTAGAAAAAATGGAAAATGAAAAAACCATCTCACATTTCCAAGTGGTTATAGAGTTCACAGACGTTTCAGTCCCAAAAGGGACCTTTTTCAAGGTGCAGCAACACAGTCACAGGTGCAATAATACAAGGTAGTCAGCAGCAGGGAACTGAACTAAAGGTCTATGCCTCCCAGGGCCCTGCTAAATACCCTTATCAAACACTGAAAACAGCACCAAACCCGCCCAGCGTGACAAAGACACTATGGAAGAGCAACTCCAGGAGATGGTACTATGCTTCCATGAACGTGGATATAGTCGGCAGATGATCCAGCACTGCTTACATAAAGCAAGAACTAAATTTGACGGTACAACCCCGGGTCTAGATTCATCCTCCACTTCAGAACGTTTGGTCTTCACTACGGCTTGTGACAACTTATCTGGCAGAGTTAGTGGGGCTATATGAAAGAATTGGCCAATCATAGCCACCGACACCAACTTGAAGCTGAAGAAAAGTCGTCCACCTATGATGGCTTATCGGAGAGCACCGAACCTGAAGCAACTCTTGCTTAGACCAATGATCTGCCCAGAGAAAACTAATACCACGACTTGGCTCCATGAGAGGAAACCGGGTTGCTACAAAATGTACGGGATGTGTCACATACAGGAGCATGTTGACAGGATCTTCTTTTTCACATCCTCACACAGGACAGAACATTGGTATTAGATTTAAATTACACTGTAACATGGACCATTTAATTTATATTTTGACGTGTCCCTGTGGTCTCTACTATGTGGGAATGATCACTAGACGATTCCACGACCGTATGGCTAATCACCGTACCTCCATCCATCAAGCAATTGAATCTGAGACGGCAGAACAGCCTGTCGCACGCCATTTTCTTAACCTACGAGATCAAGTCTCTAATTTACACTGTAAACTCATTGATTGGATCCCCCTCCAGTGCGTGCGGGTGATAGAGCTCTTCTACTGCTTAAAAAAGAAAGCTACTGGATTCATAGATTGGACACAATTGCCCCGAGGGGCATGAACAAGAACAACCCATTATCTATTTTTCTTAAATAATGACTACCTTTATTAATATGTTCTGATTAATAATAGGTCACATAAGTTTTATTTCCATTTACACTTACCTATTATGCCTATGTGTGATCTATTAGGATCTGCTAGTCGGTTATTGTATCTGAATACTTATTGGACAATTTAATCTGGTATTTCATGCACATTTATTTAAGATCCTTTGGGCTATGTGATCATACACCCATATATTATCTGTAACATCTGATATTTGTGTGTATATATATATATAGTTTCCCATTCCATCTGGACACCCCGATATGTGCCCCCTAGGTCTCTGCTATACCCTTGTCCCCATGCCGTTTTCTCACTTTAAGGGATACTGTGCATAATTCATTACATGTACAGATATATGTATTATCTAATGTTAATTTATATTTTTTTGATGGTATATTTTTTAGGGAGTTGGCGCTCACATCTTACCTATATTTAACATTTCTGGAGGATTATTAGTAAATAGTTTTGTTTCCCCCTTCGTGTCCGTAAGTGACGTTCCAGAACCTGGAGCACAGGCACACTTTCGGTACGCAGACGCGACTTGTCAGGATGCCACCATAACTTTTAGATATCCACCAGTGCCTCTTTAGGACAATCCATTAGTGCCCGTCTCTTAGGCTGTATGATGTATATTACTTTACTAAAATAACAGCACCGCCGCACTTACGGTTCTGCCAGAAGTGACGCATGCGCTCCAAGAGTTGGAACGCATCAGCTGGTCACGCTGGGCGGGTTCGGCGCTGTTTTCAGTGTTTGATAAGGGTATTTATTATTTTATTATTAACAGTTTCTTAATTAGCGCAGCATATTCCGTTGCGCTTTACAATTAGAACAACAGTAATAGAACAAAACTGGGTAAAAACAGACAGACATAGAGGTAGGAAGGCCCTGCTCACAAGCTTACAATCTATAGGGAAATAGGCATTGATACACAAGGATAGATGCTACCTATTGCATAATGGTCCACCAGATTGCAAGGTTCTTAATGGGTTGTACGATATGATCACCCTGCAATGTTGGCCAAGTGTCAGGAGGGTGTGAGAGTAAAGAAAGACAAGATATGTGATGTTATGTATACTGTACAGAGAGGATGTAATTAGATAGGGAAGCACTGAAGGTTATGTGGGTGGGTCTGGAATTTGATAGGCTTGTCTGAAGAGGTGAGTTTTCAGGGAACGATTAAAGGTTTAGAGACTAGAGGCAAGTCTTATTGTGAGTGGGAGGGCATTCCACAGAGTGGGTGAAGCCCAGATAAAGTCCTGTAATTTTGAGTGTGAACAAGTAATGCGTGTGGATGAGAGACGTAGATCTTGTGCAGAGGGGAGAGGATGGGTAGGGAGATATTTTGAGATGAGTTTAGAGATATATGTTGGTGCAGTTTGGTTAATAGCCTTGTATGTCAGTAAAAGTATTTTATATTTAATACGGTAGAATACTGGTAACCAATGGAGGGACTGACAGAGCGGATCTGCAGACGATGAACGTCTAGCAAGGAAGATTAGCCTCGCAGCTGCATTAAAAATGGATTGTAGTGGTGAGAGCCTATGTTTGGGTAGACCAGTCAGGAGACTATTACAATAATCAATGCGGGAGATAATGAGAGCATGGATTAGAGTTTTTGCTGTGTCTTGTGTAAGATATGGTCGTACTTTGGATATGTTTCTTAGATGTATGTAACATGATCTTGAGACAGATTGAGTGTGGGGAACAAAGGACAGTTCAGAGTCAAGAATGACACCTAGGCAGCGAGCTTGTGGGGTAGGGATGATTGCAAAGTTCTCAACAGTGATAAAGATATCAGGTTTGAAACTACTATTGGCCGGTGGAAATATAATTAATTCTGTTTTGGAAATATTAAGTTTGAGGTGGCGAGATGTCATCCAAGATGAAATGGCAGAAAGGCATTCAGTGACACGGTCCAATACAGATGGTGACAAATCAGGGGAGCATAGGTAGATTTGAGTATCGACCGCATACAGATGGTACTGAAATCCGAAAGAGTTGATTAGTTTGCCAAGAGATGTGGTATAGATAGAGAAAAGCAGAGGACCTAAGACTGAGCCTTGCGGTACTCCAACTGAGAGAGGTAGCGAAGAGGAGGTGAAATCAGAGAAATGAACACTGAAGGAGCGATTAGATAGGTAGGATGAGAACCAAGAAAGGGCTGTGTCCTGCATACCTAGTGATTGTAGTGTTTGTATGAGAAGAGAGTGGTCAACAGTGTCAAAAGCAGCAGAGAGATCAAGGAGAATAAGTAGAGAGTAATGTCCTTTAGATTTAGCAGTGACCAAATCATTCACTACCTTAGTCAGTGCTGTCTCTGTGGAGTCTTTGGCACGAAATCCTGACTGAAGTGGGTCCAGTAGGATGTGTGAGTTAAGAAAGTGTGTGAGGCAAGTGTAGGCAAGTCTCTCAAGTAGCTTGGAGGAGCAGGGGAGCTGAGAGATGGGACGTTAGTTTGAGAGAGAGTTAGGGTCAGAGTTTTGTTTTTGTCAGAATGGGAGTAATCACTGCATGCTTTTATAAAGAAGGAAAGATACCAGTAGACAGAGAGAGATTACAGATTTTAGTTAAGGTTGGGATGATCACAGCAGACAGAGCTTTACTAATTTGTGAGGGTATAGAGTCAAGGGGAGAGGTATTAGAGTAGGCAGATGAAAAGAGTGCAGATACTTCATCTTCATTTGTAGGATCAAAGGAAGAGAAGGTGTTAGAGGGTTCAGGCAGGGAATTGAGCAGGTCACTTGCTGTGGAAGAGCATACCATTTAATTTTGGATCTTGTCAATCTTGTCCTTGAAATAGGAAGCAAGATCTTGCGCACCGACCGTGGCTGGTGGGTTGGGTGAGGGAGGGACAAGAAGTGATTTAAATTTATTAAAAAGTCGCTTGGGGTTAGAGGCTTGAGCAGAGATGAGAGATTGAAAATCTGTTTGTTTGGCAGTGTCCAGAGCATTACGATAAGAGTGGTACATGGTCTTATATGTGAGAAAATCACTTGAACTACGAGATTTACGCCACTGGCGTTCTACTTTACGTGAGAGTTTTTGTAGGTGTCTAGTGTATTTAGAGTGCCGCGATTAACATCTAAGTCTACGTGGAGTGTGATGGGTAGCTGGAGCCACTTCATCAAGTGCTGTTTCTAGAGTTTGGTTAAGGTGTGACACAGCAGTCTCAGGAGAGGTGAATGTAGAAATTGGTGAGAGCAGTGGTTGCAGAGAGGTAGATAGTTGTTGAAAATTAATAGCGTTAATATTTCTGCGGGTTAGAGGCGTCTTTGTAGACTTCAGGGACATTGAGTTTGAAGTAATGGAGGAGAGCATACAGGTGATAAGTTTGTGATCTGAGAGAGGGAAAGGAGTGTTAGTGAGTTCAGAAACAGAGCATAGTCTGGTGAATACAAGATCAAGGCAGTGGCCCTCCTGATGAGTAGGGGAGTCAGTCCATTGGGAGAGGCCAAGAGAGGAGGTTAGAGAGAGTAGTTTAGAGGCATGGGGAGATTGTGGACTGTCAATAGAGATATTGAAATCACCCATAATGATGGTGGAGATGTCAGAGGATAGAAAGTTAGGGAGCCAAGCAGAAAAATCTTCTAGAAACTTTTTGGGTTGCCCAGGTGAACGATAGATAGCTGCAACAAGCAGAGAGAAAGGGGTGAAAATCCTAATAGACTGTACTTCAAATGATGTAAATGTGATTGAGGGAACAGGTGGTAAAATGATGTGTGTGTTAGAGATGAGCGGGTTCGGTTCCTCGGAATCCGAACCCGCCCGAACTTCAGTTTTTTTTACACGGGTCCGAGCGACTCGGATCTTCCCGCCTTGCTCGGTTAACCCGAGCGCGCCCGAACGTCATCATCACGCTGTCGGATTCTCGCGAGGCTCGGATTCTATCGCGAGACTCGGATTCTATATAAGGAGCCGCGCGTCGCCGCCATTTTTCACACGTGCATTGAGATTCATAGGGAGAGGACGTGGCTGGCGTCCTCTCCGTTTATAGAGATTCGAGAAGAGAGTGAGACAGAGAGAGACACAGTAGTAATTTGGGGAGCATTAGGAGGAGTACTACTACTACTAGTACTTGCTGAAGTGATAGAGAGAGATAGTGTGACTGTATTATCTGACTTGTGGGGGAGACACTGACAGTGGGGAGCAGTTAGAGTCTGAGAGCAGGACTCAGGAGTACATATAACGTACAGTGCACACTTTTGCTGCCTGAGTGCCAGCCACATTGCCATTGTTTGTGACCACACTCAGGGCCGTTTCTTGGGGCAGGCGAGCAGTGCAACCGCACTGGGCGCCCGCCGCAGCACTAACTGTGGCTCCCTGCTCCCCCTCCTATTTCTCCCCGAGTAACCCGCTCGGGAGGCGGAGTTTCACGGAATGACACGGTTGCGTCGTTACGTCACAACGCAACCCCGTCACTCTGCAAACCCCCCCCCCCAAGCGGAGTACAGAGGGGGATCCAAGTTAGGAAGAGGGAAAGGCCAGCGTGAGGAGCGACTGGTGAGGCGGGCCGAAGAGCGGTAATCGCCTCTGTAAGTATTCTCTCTCTCTCTCTCTCTCAATGTGTAAAATGGGGACACCTGCCGTAATGTGTGAAATGATTTAATGTATTAAGGGCATTGCAGTGTGTGGTATAATAAGGTGCATGGGGCATTACTGTGTGGGGCTTAATATGGTAGAATATTTTTTTTCCTGTGGTGGTCGTGATCTGTCGGAGCAGGGTCAAAAACTGGATTGTGAGGTAGTCTTTTCAGACGAAGCCATGCCCATTTAATTGAGGCCACACCCATTTAGATGAGGCCACGCCCCTTGCCGGGTGTGTGCACAAGTTTTTTTTTAATCTAGGTGTGTGGGGGGGGGGGGCACATTTTTTTATGTCATGGGGGGGCGCATTTTTAAATCTCGCACTGGGAGCCAAATTGGCAAGAAACAGCCCTGACCACACTGACCACCAGTATAATATATATTGTGATTGTCTGCTTAGGACTCAGGAGTACTACTTGCAAGTTGCTGATAGTGTGACCAGTGACCTGACCACCAGTTTAATAATCACCACCAGTTTATGAGTTTAATATATATTATATATATATATATAATTGTATATAATATATATATAATATTGTATACCACCTAGCACCTACCCGTGTTTTTTTTTTTCTTTCTTCTTTATACATACTACTATAGTAGCTTACTGTAGCAGTCTGCGGTGCTGCTGAGCTGACAGTGTCCAGCAGGTCCGTCATCAGTCATTACATAATAAATATATAATATATACCTGTCCGGCTGCAGTACTAGTGATATTATATATACATATATATTGATTTCATCTCATTATCATCCAGTCTATATTATCAGCAGACACAGTACGTTAGTCCACGGCTGTAGCTACCTCTGTGTCGGCACTCGGCAGTCCATCCATAATTGTATACCACCTACCCGTGGTTGTTTTTTTTCTTCTTTATACATACTACTATAGTAGCTTACTGTAGCAGTCTGCGGTGCTGCTGAGCTGACAGTGTCCAGCAGGTCCGTCATCAGTCATTACATAATAAATATATAATATATACCTGTCCGGCTGCAGTACTAGTGATATTATATATACATATATATTGATTTCATCTCATTATCATCCAGTCTATATTATCAGCAGACACAGTACGTTAGTCCACGGCTGTAGCTACCTCTGTGTCGGCACTCGGCAGTCCATCCATAATTGTATACCACCTACCCGTGTTTTTTTTTTTCTTTCTTCTTTATACATACTACTATAGTAGCTTACTGTAGCAGTCTGCGGTGCTGCTGAGCTGACAGTGTCCAGCAGGTCCGTCATCAGTCATTACATAATAAATATATCTACCTGTCCGGCTGCAGTACTAGTGATATTATATATACATATATATTGATTTCATCTCATTATCATCCAGTCTATATTATCAGCAGACACAGTACGTTAGTCCACGGCTGTAGCTACCTCTGTGTCGGCACTCGGCAGTCCATCCATAATTGTATACCACCTACCCATGGTTGTTTTTTTTTTTCTTTCTTCTTTATACATACTACTATAGTAGCTTACTGTAGCAGTCTGCGGTGCTGCTGAGCTGACAGTGTCCAGCAGGTCCGTCATCAGTCATTACATAATAAATATATAATATATACCTGTCCGGCTGCAGTACTAGTGATATTATATATACATATATATTGATTTCATCTCATTATCATCCAGTCTATATTATCAGCAGACACAGTACGGTAGTCCACGGCTGTAGCTACCTCTGTGTCGGCACTCGGCAGTCCATCCATAATTGTATACCACCTACCCGTGGTTTTTTTTTTTCTTTCTTCTTTATACATACTACTATAGTAGCTTACTGTAGCAGTCTGCGGTGCTGCTGAGCTGACAGTGTCCAGCAGGTCCGTCATCAGTCATTACATAATAAATATATCTACCTGTCCGGCTGCAGTACTAGTGATATTATATATACATATATATTGATTTCATCTCATTATCATCCAGTCTATATTAGCAGCAGACACAGTACGGTAGTCCACGGCTGTAGCTACCTCTGTGTCGGCACTCGGCAGTCCATCCATAATTGTATACCACCTACCCGTGGTTGTTTTTTTTTTCTTTCTTCTTTATACATACTACTATAGTAGCTTACTGTAGCAGTCTGCGGTGCTGCTGAGCTGACAGTGTCCAGCAGGTCCGTCATCAGTCATTACATAATAAATATATAATATATACCTGTCCGGCTGCAGTACTAGTGATATTATATATACATATATATTGATTTCATCTCATTATCATCCAGTCTATATTAGCAGCAGACACAGTACGGTAGTCCACGGCTGTAGCTACCTCTGTGTCGGCACTCGGCAGTCCATCCATAAGTATACTAGTATCCATCCATCTCCATTGTTTACCTGAGGTGCCTTTTAGTTGTGCCTATTAAAATATGGAGAACAAAAATGTTGAGGTTCCAAAATTAGGGAAAGATCAAGATCCACTTCCACCTCGTGCTGAAGCTGCTGCCACTAGTCATGGCCGAGACGATGAAATGCCAGCAACGTCGTCTGCCAAGGCCGATGCCCAATGTCATAGTACAGAGCATGTAAAATCCAAAACACCAAATATCAGTAAAAAAAGGACTCCAAAATCTAAAATAAAATTGTCGGAGGAGAAGCGTAAACTTGCCAATATGCCATTTACCACACGGAGTGGCAAGGAACGGCTGAGGCCCTGGCCTATGTTCATGGCTAGTGGTTCAGCTTCACATGAGGATGGAAGCACTCAGCCTCTCGCTAGAAAAATGAAAAGACTCAAGCTGGCAAAAGCACCGCAAAGAACTGTGCGTTCTTCGAAATCCCAAATCCACAAGGAGAGTCCAATTGTGTCGGTTGCGATGCCTGACCTTCCCAACACTGGACGTGAAGAGCATGCGCCTTCCACCATTTGCACGCCCCCTGCAAGTGCTGGAAGGAGCACCCGCAGTCCAGTTCCTGATAGTCAGATTGAAGATGTCAGTGTTGAAGTACACCAGGATGAGGAGGATATGGGTGTTGCTGGCGCTGGGGAGGAAATTGACAAGGAGGATTCTGATGGTGAGGTGGTTTGTTTAAGTCAGGCACCCGGGGAGACACCTGTTGTCCGTGGGAGGAATATGGCCGTTGACATGCCTGGTGAAAATACCAAAAAAATCAGCTCTTCGGTGTGGAAGTATTTCAACAGAAATGCGGACAACATTTGTCAAGCCGTGTGTTGCCTTTGTCAAGCTGTAATAAGTAGGGGTAAGGACGTTAACCACCTCGGAACATCCTCCCTTATACGTCACCTGCAGCGCATTCATAATAAGTCAGTGACAAGTTCAAAAACTTTGGGCGACAGCGGAAGCAGTCCACTGACCAGTAAATCCCTTCCTCTTGTAACCAAGCTCACGCAAACCACCCCACCAACTCCCTCAGTGTCAATTTCCTCCTTCCCCAGGAATGCCAATAGTCCTGCAGGCCATGTCACTGGCAATTCTGACGATTCCTCTCCTGCCTGGGATTCCTCCGATGCATCCTTGCGTGTAACGCCTACTGCTGCTGGCGCTGCTGTTGTTGCTGCTGTGAGTCGATGGTCATCCCAGAGGGGAAATCGTAAGACCACTTTTACTACTTCCACCAAGCAATTGACTGTCCAACAGTCCTTTGCGAGGAAGATGAAATATCACAGCAGTCATCCTGCTGCAAAGCGGATAACTGAGGCCTTGGCATCCTGGGTGGTGAGAAATGTGGTTCCGGTATCCATCATTACTGCAGAGCCAACTAGAGGCTTGTTGGAGGTACTGTGTCCCCGGTACCAAATACCATCTAGGTTCCATTTCTCTAGGCAGGCGATACCGAAAATGTACACAGACCTCAGAAAAAGAGTCACCAGTGTCCTAAAAATGCAGCTGTACCCAATGTCCACTTAACCACGGACATGTGGACAAGTGGAGCAGGGCAGGGTCAGGACTATATGACTGTGACAGCCCACTGGGTAGATGTATGGACTCCCGCCGCAAGAACAGCAGCGGCGGCACCAGTAGCAGCATCTCGCAAACGCCAACTCTTTCCTAGGCAGGCTACGCTTTGTATCACCGCTTTCCAGAATACGCACACAGCTGAAAACCTCTTACGGCAACTGAGGAAGATCATCGCGGAATGGCTTACCCCAATTGGACTCTCCTGTGGATTTGTGGCATCGGACAACGCCAGCAATATTGTGTGTGCATTAAATCTGGGCAAATTCCAGCACGTCCCATGTTTTGCACATACCTTGAATTTGGTGGTGCAGAATTTTTTAAAAAACGACAGTGGCGTGCAAGAGATGCTGTCGGTGGCCAGAAGAATTGCGGGACACTTTCGGCGTACAGGCACCACGTACAGAAGACTGGAGCAACACCAAAAACGCCTGAACCTGCCCTGCCATCATCTGAAGCAAGAAGTGGTAACGAGGTGGAATTCAACCCTATATATGCTTCAGAGGTTGGAGGAGCAGCAAAAGGCCATTCAAGCCTATACAATTCAGCACGATATAGGAGGTGGAATGCACCTGTCTCAAGCGCAGTGGAGAATTATTTAAACGTTGTGCAAGGTTCTGCTGCCCTTTGAACTTGCCACACGTGAAGTCAGTTCAGACACTGCCAGCCTGAGTCAGGTCATTCCCCTCATCAGGCTTTTGCAGAAGAAGCTGGAGACATTGAAGGAGGAGCTAACACGGAGCGATTCCGCTAGGCATGTGGGACTTGTGGATGGAGCCCTTAATTCGCTTAACAAGGATTCACGGGTGGTCAATCTGTTGAAATCAGAGCACTACATTTTGGCCACCGTGCTCGATCCTAGATTTAAAACCTACCTTGGATCTCTCTTTCCGGCAGACACAAGTCTGCTGGGGTTCAAAGACCTGCTGGTGAGAAAATTGTCAAGTCAAGCGGAACGCGACCTGTCAACATCTCCTCCTTCACATTCTCCCGCAACTGGGGGTGCGAGGAAAAGGCTCAGAATTCCGAGCCCACCCGCTGGCGGTGATGCAGGGCAGTCTGGAGCGACTGCTGATGCTGACATCTGGTCCGGACTGAAGGACCTGTCAACGATTACGGACATGTCGTCTACTGTCACTGCATATGATTCTCTCCCCATTGAAAGAATGGTGGAGGATTATATGAGTGACCGCATCCAAGTAGGCACGTCACACAGTCCGTACTTATACTGGCAGGAAAAAGAGGCAATTTGGAGGCCCTTGCACAAACTGGCTTTATTCTACCTAAGTTGCCCTCCCACAAGTGTGTACTCCGAAAGAGTGTTTAGTGCCGCCGCTCACCTTGTCAGCAATCGGCGTACGAGGTTACTTCCAGAAAATGTGGAGAAGATGATGTTCATTAAAATGAATTATAATCAATTCCTCCGTGGAGACATTGACCAGCAGCAATTGCCTCCACAAAGTACACAGGGAGCTGAGATGGTGGATTCCAGTGGGGACGAATTGATAATCTGTGAGGAGGGGGATGTACACGGTGATATATCGGAGGATGATGATGATGAGGTGGACATCTTGCCTCTGTAGAGCCAGTTTGTGCAAGGAGAGATTAATTGCTTCTTTTTCGGTGGGGGTCCAAACCAACCCGTCATTTCAGTCACAGTCGTGTGGCAGACCCTGTCACTGAAATGATGGGTTGGTTAAAGTGTGCATGTCCTGTTTATACAACATAAGGGTGGGTGGGAGGGCCCAAGGACAATTCCATCTTGCACCTCTTTTTTCTTTAATTTTTCTTTGCGTCATGTGCTGTTTGGGGAGTGTTTTTTGGAAGGGCCATCCTGCGTGACACTGCAGTGCCACTCCTAGATGGGCCCGGTGTTTGTGTCGGCCACTAGGGTCGCTTATCTTACTCACACAGCTACCTCATTGCGCCTCTTTTTTTCTTTGCGTCATGTGCTGTTTGGGGAGGGTTTTTTGGAAGGGACATCCTGCGTGACACTGCAGTGCCACTCCTAGATGGGCCCGGTGTTTGTGTCGGCCACTAGGGTCGCTTATCTTACTCACACAGCTACCTCATTGCGCCTCTTTTTTTCTTTGCGTCATGTGCTGTTTGGGGAGGGTTTTTTGGAAGGGACATCCTGCGTGACACTGCAGTGCCACTCCTAGATGGGCCCGGTGTTTGTGTCGGCCACTAGGGTCGCTTATCTTACTCACACAGCTACCTCATTGCGCCTCTTTTTTTCTTTGCGTCATGTGCTGTTTGGGGAGGGTTTTTTGGAAGGGCCATCCTGCGTGACACTGCAGTGCCACTCCTAGATGGGCCCGGTGTTTGTGTCGGCCACTAGGGTCGCTTATCTTACTCACACAGCTACCTCATTGCGCCTCTTTTTTTCTTTGCGTCATGTGCTGTTTGGGGAGGGTTTTTTGGAAGGGACATCCTGCGTGACACTGCAGTGCCACTCCTAGATGGGCCCGGTGTTTGTGTCGGCCACTAGGGTCGCTTATCTTACTCACACAGCTACCTCATTGCGCCTCTTTTTTTCTTTGCGTCATGTGCTGTTTGGGGAGGGTTTTTTGGAAGGGACATCCTGCGTGACACTGCAGTGCCACTCCTAGATGGGCCCGGTGTTTGTGTCGGCCACTAGGGTCGCTTATCTTACTCACACAGCTACCTCATTGCGCCTCTTTTTTTCTTTGCGTCATGTGCTGTTTGGGGAGGGTTTTTTGGAAGGGCCATCCTGCGTGACACTGCAGTGCCACTCCTAGATGGGCCAGGTGTTTGTGTCGGCCACACGGGTCGCTTATCTTACTCACACAGCTACCTCATTGCGCCTCTTTTTTTCTTTGCGTCATGTGCTGTTTGGGGAGGGTTTTTTGGAAGGGACATCCTGCGTGACACTGCAGTGCCACTCCTAGATGGGCCAGGTGTTTGTGTCGGCCACTAGGGTCGCTTAGCTTAGTCATCCAGCGACCTCGGTGCAAATTTTAGGACTAAAAATAATATTGTGAGGTGTGAGGTATTCAGAATAGACTGAAAATGAGTGGAAATTATGGTTTTTGAGGTTAATAATACTTTGGGATCAAAATGACCCCCAAATTCTATGATTTAAGCTGTTTTTTAGTGTTTTTTGAAAAAAACACCCGAATCCAAAACACACCCGAATCCGACAAAAAAAATTCGGTGAGGTTTTGCCAAAATGCGGTCGAACCCAAAACACGGCCGCAGAACTGAACCCAAAACCAAAACACAAAACCCGAAAAATTTCAAGTGCACATCTCTAGTGTGTGTAAGATTTGGACAGTAGTATTCCAACCCCACCTCCTTTAATGTTACCAGGCCTGGGGGGGGGGGGGTGAAGTGGAGGCCACCATGTGACAGTGCTGCAGGGGAGGCCGTGTCTGATTGTGTGAGCCATGTTTCTGTTATAGCTAGCATATTGAATTGTTTTGCTATGAAAAGGTCATGAATAGATGTTAATTTGTATTTAGCAGGGGCCTGGGAGGCATAGTCCTTTAGTTCCAGTTCCCTGCTGCTGACTACCTTGTATTATTGCACCTGTGACTGTGTTGCTGCTGCACCTTCAAAAAGGTCCGTGTTGGGACCGAAACGTCTGTGAACTCTATAACCACTTGGAACTGTGAGATGTTTTTTTTTTTTTTTTTCATTTTCCATCTTTTCTAAACAAATTGATTTGTTGTTTACTATTGGTACAAAAGTCTGGAGAGTGCTATCATTTCCACAGTTGTGGAAAACACTGCACTACATATATATATATATATATATATATATATATATTAATCTTACTTTTTTGGGGCACTCACCACCATAAACAGGAGATCAATCAATTTTTACTGTGGTATAATTAGCAGCATAAAGTTAATAAATACATATAGTGAATGTCTTCAGGATAGATATATATATATATATATATATATATATATACAGTATATTGTGTTTGTACCTCTTGTATTTTGGAGCAGTGTGCCGCACCTAAGGTGCATTATATGAACTGTTCGTGAGTGCACCAGCGCAGCTATCTTATTCTCTAGGCTCTGAAATGTTATATATATATATATATATATATATATATATATATATATATATATAGTACATCCGGAAAGTATTTACAGCGCTTCACTTTTTCCACATTTTGTTATGTTGCAGCCTTATTCCAAAATGGAATAAATTCATTTTTCCCTCAAAATTCTACACACAATACCCCATAATGACAACGTGAAAAAAGTTTTGAGATTTTTGCAAATTTTTTAAAAATAAAAAAACTAAGAAATCACATGTACATAAGTATTCACATCCTTTGTTGATGCATCATTGGCAGCAATTACAGCCTCAAGTCTATTTGAATATGATGCCACAAGCTTGGCACACCTATCTTTGCAGCAACTCTCAAGCTCTATCAGGTTGGATGGGAAGCATCAGTGCACAGCCATTTTCAGATCTCTCCAGAGATGTTCAATCGGATTCAAGTCTGGGCTCTGGCTGGGCCACTCAAGGACATTCACAGAGTTGTCCTGAAGCCACACCTTTGATACCTTGGCTGTGTGCTGCCTTGGTCATTGTCCTGCTGAAAGATGAACCGTGGCCCCAGTCTGAACAGAGCGCTCTGGAGCAGGGTTTCATACAGGATGTCTCTGTACATTGATGCATTCATCTTTCCCTCTATCCTGACTAGTCTCCCTGTTCCTGCCACTGAAAAACATCCCCACAGCATGATGCTGCCACCACCATGCTTCACTGTAGGGATGGTATTGGCCTGGTGATGAGCCATGCCTAGTTTCCTCCAAACATGAAGCCTGGCATTCACGCCAAAGAGTTCAATCTTTGTCTCATCAGACCATAAAATTTTGTTTCTCATGGTCTGAGAGGCCTTCAGGTGCATTTTGGCAAACTCCAGGCAGGCTACCATGTACTTTTTACTAAGCAGTGGCTTCCATCTGGACCCACTCTATCATACAGGCCTGGTTGGTGGATTGCTGCAGAGATGGTTGTCCTTCGGAAAGGTACTTCTCTCTCCAAAGAGGAATGCTGTAGCTCTGACAGAGTGACCATCGGGTTCTTGGTCACCTCCCTGACTAGAGCCTTTCTCCCCCAATTGCGCAGTCTAGATGGCCGGCCAGCTCTAGAGAGAGTCCTGGTGGTTCCAAACTTCTTCCATTTACAGACGTTGGAGGCCACTGTGCTCATTGGGACCTTCAAAGCAGCAGATATTTTTCTGTACCCTTCCCCAGATTTGTACCTCGAGACAATCCTGTCTCGGAGGTCTGCAGACAGTTCCTATGACTTCATGCTTGGTTTGTGCTCAGACATACACTGTCAAGTGTAGGACCTTATATAGATAGGTGTGTGCCTTTCCAAATCATGTCCAATCAACTGATTTTACCAAAGGTGGACTCCAATTAAGCTGTAGGAACATCTTAAGGATGATCAGTGGAAACAGGATGCACCTGAGCTCTATTCTGATCTTTATGGCAAAGGCTGTGAATACGTATGCACATGTGATTTCTTAGCTTTTCATTTTTATAAATTTGCAAAAATCTAAAAAAATTACTTTTTTCACATTGTCATTAAGGGGTACTGTGTGTAAAGTTTTGGGGATAAAAATGAATTTATTCTACCTTGGAATAAGGCCGTAACATAACAAAATGTGGGGAAAGTGAAGCGCTGTGAATACTTTCCGGATACCACTGTGTATACATATATATATATATATATATATATATATATTTACATATATATATACAGTATATATTACCCCCAGCATGTTTTGTTATTTTAATGGACATGTGAATGTATGAATTTCCATATCATATTATTTTTAGAAATGCAACATCGCTTTTTGGATAGGGGATACCACCCTGACGTTATTGAACGATGTCTGAAAATAGCTGAACATCGCCATAAGGTTGGCAAGAGATCCGTGCCGGATAACAGTAAAAATCCGTTTGTGTTTCTTACCACATATGATACTGGCAGTTTTGCCACACGATCTGCCATTAAGAAAAATTGGGGCATTGTGGCTACTGATGGTGTACTTAAGGAGGCACTTCCTAAGCAACCTTTGATTGCATACAGGCGGAGACCTAACCTACGGAATATGCTCATGCGCCCTGAACAGTCGGTTGGCAAAGAAATAGATAATCGGTTACCTACTAAGAAATTGGGATGCTATAAGTGTCCGAACTGTACAACCTGTAGAAGTATGCTAACAGGAGACAGTTTTCCACACCCCCATGATGGTAGACGGATATCAATACAACATCGATTGACGTGCACATCTGATTATGTCATCTATATTCTGATATGCCCATGCTCACTTGTATATGTGGGTAAGACGATCAGGTCATTTCGCGAACGAATCACTAATCATCGTTCAAATATCAGATTGGCATTAAAAGCTGGTGGATCGGATAAACCAGTAGCACGTCACTTTGTTCAACATCAACACCAATTGACAGCCTTACGATATATGGTGATTGATAGAATACCACCACTCTCTAGGGGTGGTGACCGTGCCAAGATTCTTCTACGCCGTGAGGCATATTGGATACAGAGATTAGATACTGTCTACCCAAAGGGTCTCAATGACGTAGTACATTACAGCATTTTTTTATAAAGGTTGGCTGTGGACATCTTCTGTTGGACTTAAGGCCCCGCTGTGGAATGGAGTCTTTCATTCATTTTTCATTTTTTATTTTATTTTTTTTATTATTATTTTTTATTATTATTTTTGTCTTGATTTGACGGTGGTGTGTTCCGGTCTGTGTTACCTATTCCTGTACATGATCCATATTATGTTTAGTAACTAATGTGTTCCAGAGTGATCTCAATGTGGATTACATTCTCCAATCGTTTTTATCTGGTGGCCTTCAGCCCCACTTACAATGTGCAATAAGTGTTTATGATGGGTATACCGGCTCTCAGTTGCTGTGTAAAATATACTACTCCGGTTGGTAGGTGACGGCGTCGCTGTGTGACGAGTGGGTCACATGATGCGGTGAGATACGCTAGACATGACGACGCGCACGCAATGTGAAAGACGCGATTGGTTGGTTGGTGCACCACGTGATGAGAACACGTGGGTGCGTTCCAAACAGTGCTGCTAGTACCTCCGCCTCCTCCGGCATGCGGTCCAGCGGCGACAACGGGCGAGGCGGGAAGCAATGAGCAACAGTCCTCCCGGTTAATACACGGGATGGATGAGAAGTATACCTGAGAGTGTAAGTGGGCCTGATTAAACACTATGCTAAGTGTTTGTTTGTGTGTATGTTATATATGTTATATATGTTCTGTGTCGGGTTTTTCTACATACTGAGCAATTAAGGTGATGGCTATATATAGATAAGCTGTATGGGTATCTATTGAACCTTGACAAAGGTCCTAATAAGGACCGAAACGTCGGCATGATAATGTGTATGATGTCCCAATAAAACCCTGTTGGCTACAGTATCCATCTGGTGAGTGCACTCTATACAGGAACTTTATATATATATATATATATATATATATATTTATACAGTATATATTACCCCCAGCATGTTTTGTTATTTTAATGGACATGTGAATGTATGAATTTCCATATCATATTATTTCTTTTATGTTTTTAATGCATAACAGAAGGTAATACATTGAGATAGATAGATAGATAAATAGATAGATATAGATAGATAGAAAGAAAGATATTTTATACATATGTGTCTTTATTGACTGTCTTACCAGTCTGCCTTATCATTTGATTAGTTATTTAATTTTATTATTTTTATTTTTCTTATATATTCAGTCCAGTTCTTTTTTTTTTTTCTTTTTTCTTTTGGCTTGTTTAGTTTTAATTACATCTTTAATTAAAAAATTCAGGAACTAGCAACATTTTCTATTCCTGTTTTTTATGTATTGTGGAACTTAGATTTTATAATTTTTCTATTTATGCATTATATATTTTCCATTAATAGTGCTATGGAGACTTTTCTTTGGTTTGCAGTTTTCTTAAACCATGCATTTATTCAAATTAATCACTGAAACAATGACTTTTCTATTTAGAAAATGTCCCACATTTGTTGGCACAATGGAAATAAACATCAGAAGTAACTGATTATAAATTACATTTTTTTAAATATATTAAGAGTTAGAAAATCAATAAAACATATTATTAATTCGTCCTGGTCACAGTCATTTGCCAATTGGCTAATTTTATACTATAACCGTTAACAGACCCCAATTCAGTTGTGCTTTATATTCAATGAATGCACTTCACTTTCAAATTATTCTGAAATTATTTATAAGTTGATTGAAATGATCATTCACATATGTTTCCAATCCAGTTAATAATGACTTCCATGCTTCAAACAGTATTATTGTTAGGGGTATAAAAGAGCATTACAAAGTTTTGTTGTGTAAAATAAGTCAGAAGTTCAGTAACTAAGAAAATGATGACCACCTGATACAAAGGATAACAAATGATAAAGATTTTGCAATTAATTGATATTTGTTTTGTTATTTGCAATCTTGGTACTTAATAATGATTATTATTAACAGTTCCTTTTATAGTGCCAGCATATTCCCTTGCGCTTTACAATTGGGAACAAAATAGTAATAAAACAAGACTGGGTAATAACAATCTAGTGGTACTTAACCTTCAATAATGGTATTTAAGATTTAGCATTCAATAAAAATGAAAAGAAACAACCAGTTACAGTATGCCTCATAAATTATACAGAAATGCATTAGAGATGGTTTAAGATTGACTATTTCACTGTCCAATCAGGTTTGTATGTTCGTAAACTGAAGTGAATACATACATACACATAACATAGAGTAAGTCATTATAGAGATAAATCAAGTGTTGGTCTAAATAAGTATTCAAGCACAGAGGGATAGATGTAACAAGCAGTGTAAATAGTGGAGGACATGAGCATAGACTGAGGCAGGCAAAACAAAATTTCAGATTAGCAACAGCATTGGGGGATAACGCCGGCATCGCGGCTAAAGGACACCCCCCAGCAAATCCATCAGCCACAGTAAATTACAGTCAAAGGTTTATCTAGGGGACCGGGCGCCCCTGGCAAAGCAAGGGACTGGTGCCCCTTCCTCCCATATTTGAAATAGGGATGGTGCATGTGGAAGAAAGGGGCATGATCTTGTGGGAAAGGGGCATGACCACGCAATAGTACTCCCAATTCAAATTACGTTACACAGTAGTACCCCTTATACACATTATGTCACACACTAGTGCCCCTTACACATCATGCCCACACAGTAATACTTGTCACACTGTGGAGATATCAGCAGTGCCTGGCGCGGCCAAGGAGGGGCACTGCCCAGCGATGACTCCCGCAGTCAGGGGGTATAATCAAATATTAATGGCAGTGAAAAGGTATCTCTGCGCACTACCTAGTAGCGATGATGTAGTGATATATTAAGAATAGCATGCTAGTAGTTTATTTTGAGTTTCTTCACTGTGGTGCTTTGTGGTGCAAAACACCGGCGCCAGCTCTTGGCTGCTAAGCGAACCACCAGCCCAGGCACTGCCATTACTAAGTGATTCCACTCCCTGGCCAAGGGTGGCACCACCAAGCAGCGCCCCCTCCTCGGCCAGTGCACCTAGTGAGTGCCATCCTGGCCAATGGGTAGATAATCTCCTGTTCCCAGCACATAGCTGTAGTCCCCACCCCCTCCCAGCACATAGAAGTAGTCCCCATCCCGCATAGTCTCATAGTACATAGTCTCCCCCTCCCTGCATATAGTCCTCTCCCCTCCCAGCACAGTCTCCCCCCTCCCTGCACATACTGTAGTCCTCTCCCCTCCCAGTACATAGTCTCCCCCCTCCCTGCATATAGTCCTTTCCCCTCCCTGCATATAGTCCTCTTCCCTCCCAGCACAGTCTCCCCCCTCCCTGCACATACTGTAGTCCTCTCCCCTCCCAGTACATAGTCTCCCCCCTCCCTGCATATAGTCCTTTCCCCTCCCTGCATATAGCCCTCTCCCCTCCCAGCACACAGTCTCCCTTCTCCCTGCATATAGTCCTTTCCTTTGCCTGCATATAGTCTTCCCCCTCCGTGCATATAGTCCTCTCCCCTCCCAGCACACAGTCTCCCCCCTCACTGCATATAGTCCTCTCCCCTCCCAGTACATAGTCTCCCCCTCCCTGCATATAGTCCTCTCCCCTCCCAGTACAGTCTCCCCCGTCCCTGCATATAGTTCTCTCCCCTCCCAGCACATAGTCTCCCCCCTCCCTGCATATGGTCCTCTCCCCTCCCAGCACAGTCTCCCCCCTCCGTGCATATAGTCCTTTCCCCCCTTCCAGCATATAGTCTCCCCCATCCCTGCATATAGTCCTTTCCCCTATCTGCATATAGTCTTCCCCCTCCCTGAATATAGTCCTTTCCCCTACCTGCATATAGTCCTCCCCCCTCAAAGTATATATCAATTAATATGTTGCAATACCCAGTGTGATGAGATGGGCATTGCCTGGGCTGGAGGACTGCACAGTATGTAGGCAGGAACATCACACTTGGCACCGCACCACACTTCGTGAAGAAAATGAACGTAAACTACAGCTCCCAGCAACCCTTGCTGCCAGGGGCTCCCGACAGCAAGGGCTGCTGGGAACTGTAGTTTACTTTCACATTGTTCACTAGTGCATTGTGGTGCTGAACACCAGCGCCTGTTCCTGCCTACTGTGAGATTCTGCAGTGCAGGCGATGCCACTACTAAGTGATTCCACCCATTGGCCGAGGGTGGCACTGCCGGGCGGCGCCCCCTCCTCATCTGGCGCCCCTGGCGAGCGCCATCCTGACCAATTGGTAGATACGCCCCTGATTAAAGTGGCTAAATGGATATCCCTCTATGTACTAAGCCTTGCAGAGAGATAAAGTGGATGGAGATAAAGTACCAGCCAATCAGCTCCTAACTGCCATGTTACAGGCTGTGGGGTCTATTTACTAAGCCTTGGACGGAGGTACAGTGGAAGAAGAAAAAGTACCAGCAACCAGCACCTTACTGTCATTTTGCAAACCCAATCTGTGATATGGCAGTTAGGAGCTAATTGGCTAGTACTTTATCTTCGTCCACCTTATCTCTGTCAAGGCTTAGTAAATAGACCCCTCAGTTTGAAAAGTGACAGGAGCTAGGTGGTTGGTTTTCTCTCTCTCTCTCGACTTAACTCTCTCCAAGCCTTGATACATATTCCCCAGTCTATGACCACATGATATCTCACAGTATGGATGGTGTAATAGTTAACATTACTGCTTCATAGCACTGAGGTCATGGGTTTGATTCCACTATAGCCCTAGCTGTGTGGAATTTGTTTATTCTCCCTGTACTTGCATATGTTTCCTCCCACAATCCAAAAATATCCTGGTAGGTTAGTTGGCTCCAGACAAAATTTGCCCTAGTGTGTAAATATATGTGTCTATATGTGTTTAGGGCAGACTAGATGGATCGTGTCTGCCATCAAAGTCTATGTTTCTATATATGTTCCTCCCTTAAGGAGTAGACATTTCCCCATGCCTCCACCGTGAGTGAACAGGGGAAATGTCCGTAGGTCAGCTGCGGCAATGCATACACTGCCCGATGTGGCCGACTTGCAACTTCAAAATACAGCATCATATTGACATGCTTGATTATCCAGCATGTCCAACTGATGAATATTTTCTGACCAGTCACATGCATACACTGAACTATTGTCTGGCCGATCCACTGATATCTGGTGGATTGCTCACATAATTGTATAGTGTATGCCCAGCATTGCTTTTAGTTCCTAGAGTTAAAAGCAAGGACTTTATTCACCAGCAACAAATTCAAATCTTTTGTGTAATTAAGTATGTATCGTTGCAAAATAATCACTCCTTCGTGATAGTGACTAGCTATTTAACTCATTAACTAATTTATGAAACATTATGGTATGCAACCCCATAGAAATCACACACTGCTGTTTGTTTCATACTTCTTTTCAACCGTGACTGACAAAATGCAGCACTTCTACCTGGCACCATTACTGACACTATGAACAGTCATTGTGTGCGAGCGTGAAATGTTCTGCACTTAAGTGATTTGAACTGCCTTTCAACAGCCACGTTTTTTCAACTGTTCTTTCATCGTTTAAGTCAAAATTGCAAATAAAATGCAGAAACAAGTCAGAAAAAAAATTAATTCCAGTACTTAAATGTGCTATACATTATGTGTGTATTTCCACAGAAACATCAATGACCTTGCAGTAAATATTGGTCTACAATACACAGTAACATTTTAATGTCTATGCATTTCAGAATAATTTAGCTGTAACACTGGTTGGTTCATTGCTTATGCCTCTCTGGTTAGATTATAAATACTACATATTCTGAGTTTACTCTACAGTATTTTCACCAAGTATTGCTAATCTTTGGAATAATGGCCCTCATTCCGAGTTGATCGGTCGCAAGGCGAATTTAGCAGAGTTACACACGCTTAGTCTACGCCTACTGGGAGTGTATCTTAGCATCTTAAAAGTGCGAACGAAGTTTACGCAATATTGCGAACAAAAAAAACTTAGCAGTTTTAGAGTAGCTCCAGACTTACTCTGCCTGTGCGATCAGTTCAGTGCTTGTCGTTCCTGGTTTGACGTCACAAACACTCCCAGCGTTCGCCCAGACACTCCCCCGTTTCTCCGGCCACTCCTGCGTTTTTTCCGGAAACGGTAGCGTTTTCAGCCACACGCCCATAAAACGCTGTGTTTCCGCCCAGTAACACCCATTTCCTGTCAATCACACTACGTTCGCCGGTGCGAACAAAAAGCCGTGAGTAAAAATCCTTTCTTCATAGCAGAATTACTTAGCGCAGTCGCAGTGCGAACATTGCGCATGCGCTCTAAGCTGATTTTCACTGCGATGCGAAAAAAAAGAACGAGCGAACGACTCGGAATGAGGGCCAATATACTTTTTATTGAATTTTAACTTTCTGACTATAGGATTTAAATATGTACTAATATTATAATGCAAAATTGACTTTTTGTGGGGAATAAATTAACATACCTATGTTTTTGTTCAGTGAAGCTACATTTCCTAAATTACTGTCTGACACGTGTTTCTAAGTAATTTAAGCAGTTGCCTTAAATGTGATAAAAGGTCAGCATCGGGACACCAAAAGTGTAGAGCACAACTCTACACAGAACCAAAGGGCATTAACAACACTACTACACATGTTAATGGCATTACAGTTACTGATATGCATATTACTGGCATTACTGATAATGATAAGTATGTTACTGGCATTACTGGTACAGATGTTACTGGCATAAACTTACACTGACAAGCATGTTACTGACATTACTGATACTGATAAGCATGTTACTGACATTACTGATAAGCATGTTACTGACATTACTGATACTGATAAGCATGTTACTGGCTTTACTGGTACTGACGTTACTGGTCATTACTGACACTGATAAGCACGTTACTGGTCAATACTGATACTGATAAGCATGTTACTGGCATTACTGACACTGATAAGCATGTTACTGGTCATCCTGATACTGATAAGCATGTTACTGGCATTACTGATACTGATAAGCATGTAAGTGGTCATTACTGATACTGATAAGCATGTTACTGGCATTACTGATACTGATAAGCATGTAAGTGGTCATTACTGATACTGATAAGCATGTTACTGGCATTACTGATACTGATAAGCATGTAAGTGGTCATTACTGATACTGATAAGCATGTTACTGGCATTACTGATACTGATAAGCATGTAAGTGGTCATTACTGATACTGATAAGCATATTACTGGCATTACTGATACTGATAAGCATGTTACTGGCATTACTGATACTGATAAGCATGTTACTGGCATTACTGATACTGATAAGCATGTAACTGGCATTACTGACACTGATAAGCATGTTACTGGTCATCCTGATACTGATAAGCATGTTACTGGCATTACTGATACTGATAAGCATGTAAGTGGTCATTACTGATACTGATAAGCATGTTACTGGCATTACTGATACTGATAAGCATGTAAGTGGTCATTACTGATACTGATAAGCATGTTACTGGCATTACTGATACTGATAAGCATGTAAGTGGTCATTACTGATACTGATAAGCATGTTACTGGCATTACTGATACTGATAAGCATGTAAGTGGTCATTACTGATACTGATAAGCATATTACTGGCATTACTGATACTGATAAGCATGTTACTGGCATTACTGATACTGATAAGCATGTTACTGGCATTACTGATACTGATAAGCATGTTACTGGCATTACTGATACTGATAAGCATGTAAGTGGTCATTACTGATACTGATAAGCATGTTACTGGCATTACTGATACTGATAAGCATGTTACTGGCATTACTGATACTGATAAGCATGTAACTGGCATTACTGACACTGAAGTTACTGGCATTACTGATACTGATAAGCATGTTACTGCCATTACGGACACTGATAAGCATGCAACTGGTCATTATTGATATGGATTAGCATGTTACTGACATTACTGATACTGATAAGCATGTTACTGGTCATTACTGATAAGCCTGTTACTGGCATTACTGGTACTGATGTTATTGGCATTACTGACACTGATAAGCATGTTACTGGCATTACTGATACTGATAAGCATGTTACTGCCATTACGGACTCTGATAAGCATGTAACTGGTCATTACTGATAAGCATGTTACTGGCATTATTGACACTGATAAGCATGTTACTGGCCATTACTGATATTGACAAGCATGTTACTGGCATTATTGGCACTGATAAGCACGTTACTGGCATTACGGATACTGATAAGCATGTTACTGGCATTACTGACACTATAAGTATGCAACTGGTCAATACTGATAGTGATACAGGGGCAGAAATCTAGGAGTCATCTGCTGCCGGGCTCCTGCTCTGAAGGGGGACACCTCTCTTTCCATTCTGTGACACCATTGAATTAAGTTAATTGATAGCTGCCTCTGTCTTTTCAGTGGCTGACTTCCTCACTGGTCCCTGCACCTTACAAATCACACCCTTTTTATTATACTGTAGATACACATTTTACAAGTGTCACACCCAGGATTAGAAACCACAACCTATTACACTGGAAGCAGACACCTTACTGATGAAGCGGTTTGCTCCTGTATAGTAAATATGAGAATTTTAACTATATGAAGATACTTCTCTGACAATTACACGTAACTTCATATAGTTAGAATTCTCATGCTTCCTCTATAGGAGCAAATAGCTCAATCAGTAAAGTTTCTACTGTCTGTGTAACAGGTCATGGGTTCTAATCCTGGGTATGACTGCTAAGAAATGTGTGATTTAAACGCACACGCACACACATATTTATCTTAATATAGGAAATAGGGGGGCACCGATATTTATCTTGCCTCCGGGCAACTGGGACGAACTTACACCACTGTACTGATAAGCATGTTACTGGCCATAACTGATACTGATAAGCATGTTACTGGCATAACTGATACTGATAAGCATGTTACTGGCATTACTGATACTAATATGCATGTTACTGGCCATTACTGATACTGAAAAGCATGTTACTGGTATTACTGATACTGATAAGCATGTAACTGATTATTACTGATTAGCATGTTACTGGCATTACTGACACTGACAAGCATGTTTCTGGCATTACTGGCACTGATGAGCACATTACTGGCATTACTGACACTGATAAGCATGTTACTGGCCATTACTGATACTGATAAGCATTTTTCTGGAATTACTAACACTGATAAGCATGTAACTGGTCAATATTGATACTGATAAGCATGTTATTGGCCATTACTGATACTGATAAGCCTGTTTCTGGCATTAATAATAGTGATAAGCATGTTACTGGCAATACTGATACTGATAAACGTGTTACTGGCATTACTTATACCGAAAAGCATGTTACTGGTCATTACTTGTACTAATAAGCTTGCTACTGGCATTACTGATACTAATAAGTATGTAACTGATCAATACTGATACTGGTAAGCATGTTACTAGCCATTACTGATTAGCATGTTACTGGCATTACTGACACTGATTAGCATGTTACTGGCCATTACTGATACTGATAAGCATGTTATTTGTATTACTGATACTGATAAGCATGTTACTGGCATTACTGATACTAATAAGCATGTTACTGGCCATTACTGACACTGATAAGCATGTTATTTGCATTACTGATACTGATAAGCATGTTACTGGCATTACTGATACTAATAAGCATGTTACTGGCCATTACTGACACTGATAAGCATGTTACTGGCACTACTGATACTGAAAAGCATGTAACTAGTCATTACTGATACTGATAAGCATGTTTCTGGCATTACTGATAATAATAAGCATGTAACTTGTCAATACTGATACTTTTAAGCATGTTACTGGCCATTACTGATAAGCATGTTACTGGCATTACTGATACTGATATGCATGTTACTGGCCATTACTGATACTGAAAAGCATGTTACTGGTATTACTGATACTGATAAGCATGTAACTGATTATTACTGATTAGCATGTTACTGGCATTACTGACACTGACAAGCATGTTTCTGGCATTACTGGCACTGATGAGCACATTACTGGCATTACTGACACTGATAAGCATGTTACTGGCCATTACTGATACTGATAAGCCTGTTTCTGGAATTACTAACACTGATAAGCATGTAACTGGTCAATACTGATACTGATAAGCATGTTATTGGCCATTACTGATACTGATAAGCCTGTTTCTGGCATTAATAATACTGATAAGCATGTTACTGGCATTACTGATACTGATAAACGTGTTACTGGCATTACTTATACCGAAAAGCATGTTACTGGTCATTACTTGTACTAATAAGCTTGCTACTGGCATTACTGATACTAATAAGTATGTAACTGATCAATACTGATACTGGTAAGCATGTTACTAGCCATTACTGATTAGCATGTTACTGGCATTACTGACACTGATTAGCATGTTACTGGCCATTACTGATACTGATAAGAATGTTATTTGCATTACTGATACTGATAAGCATGTTACTGGCATTACTGATACTAATAAGCATGTTACTGGCCATTACTGACACTGATAAGCATGTTATTTGCATTACTGATACTGATAAGCATGTTACTGGCATTACTGATACTAATAAGCATGTTACTGGCCATTACTGACACTGATAAGCATGTTACTGGCACTACTGATACTGAAAAGCATGTAACTAGTCATTACTGATACTGATAAGCATGTTTCTGGCATTACTGATAATAATAAGCATGTAACTTGTCAATACTGATACTTTTAAGCATGTTACTGGCCATTACTGATAAGCATGTTACTGGCATTACTGACACTGATCAGCATGTTACTGGCCATTACTGATACTGATAAGCATGTAACTGGCATTACTGATACTAATAAGCATGTTACTGGCCATTATTGACACTGATAATCATGTTACTAGCATTACTGACACTGATAAGCATGTTACTGGCATTACTGACACTGATAAGTATGTTACTGCCATTACGGACACTGATAAGCCTGTAACTGGTCATTACTGACACTGATTAGAATGTAACTGGTCATTACTAATACTGATTAGCACGTTACTGGTCATTACTGATACTGATAAGCATGTTACTGGCATTATTGACACTATATGCATATTACTGGTCATTACTGACACTGATAAGCATGTTACTGGCATTACTGACACTGATAAGCATGTTTCTGGCATTACTGATACTGATAAGCATGTTACTGGCATTACTAACACTGATGTTACTGGCATTACTGATACTGATAAGCATGTTACTGCCATTACGGACACTGATAAGCATGTAACTGGTCATTACTGAAACTAATTAGCATGTAACTGGTCAATACTGATACTGATAAGCATGTTACTGGCATTACTGATACTGATAAGCATGTTACTGGTCATTACTGATACTGATAAGCATGTTTCTGGCATTACTGACACTACTGGCCACATAATTAGTTCACTTTTTTTGTACTGTTATTATTTACAGACTATGGGGACGGCCATGGGGACCAGGTGTGAGCCCAGTTATGCAAACCTATACATGGATGATTTCAAGGAAACCCATGTCTGAGCAGGCAGCTGGACATCATCCCTGGTCTTCTATAGCCGTTACATAGATTACTTATTTATTATTTGAGATGGGGATTTAGATTCAGCCACTTCCTTTGTTACCTCTTTAATTGCCAATACATATAATTTGTCCTTCACTTTCACTTATAGCAGAAATCATATTGACTTCCTGGACTTGATCCTTGAAATAATAAATGGTCAAATTGTTACATCAAATTTTGTTAAACAAGTGAGCACTTTTTCACATCTACATTTCAAAAGCTCATGTCACTTAGCTTGGAAGAAGCACATACCCAAGAGTCAACTGATGAGATTGAGATGCAACTGAACTAACTTGGAGACTTTCTCTCTACAAGCTTGTGAATTACTAGAATCATTTAAGACATGAGAATATCCTTAAAAACTATTAGAACAGGCCTATAAAGAAGTTTACAATATGGATAGACAAAAAATTTTTCTAAAGGAAAAACCAAAGAGAAGTAAAAAAACAGATAACAGAATTTTCATTAATTTGTAAATATAATAAATGCGCTCAAGAAATAAAAACTATATTACCACAGAATTATAGAATTTTGAAACAGGATCACATACTAAATACTCTTTTACCTGCTAAACCGCAGATGGTTTATAAGAAAAATAAGTTTCTAAACAATCTTGGCACCTAGCCATCTGATAACTATTCCAAACATCCTTTCACAAAAGGGCACTTAATGGCTAAGTAAGAAACCGATTGGTTTATATAAGTGTGGCAAATCGAGATGTATCATGTGTTCTTATATGCAGAGGAAGATTACCCAGGTTAGTTTATCGTTTACTAAGGAAGAATATACTCTCAAAAACTTAATGAATTGTGATTCGAAGTATGTGATATACCTCCTGACCTGCAGCTGCGGTCTCCATTATGTTGGTCGCACTACCAGACAGCTGCGGGTCTGTTTTCTTGAACACCATAGAAATATTAATAAATGTCAAACACACAGCGTGTCTAGATATTATGCTATGAAACACCATGCCGATCCCATTCATTCTTCTGTTATTTGTTTAGAACATATTATTCCCACCTCCAGGGGCAGAGATAAGTTTAAGAAACTTTGTGCACGAGAAGTTTTTTGGACGCTTACATTTAACTCATTTCATCCTGATGGCCTCAGTGAGACCATTGAATTAAACTCTGTACTCTAAATATACATTATTATAAATTAGAGATGAGCAGGTTCGGTTCCCTGAGAACCGAACCACCCTGAACTTCACTCTCCAAGTCCGGATCGGGTTTTCCCACCAGACTCGGAAACCAGAACGAGGCAAAATGTTATCATCCCGCTGTCGGATTCTCGCAGGTTTTGGATTCCATATAAGGAGCCGCGCGTCACCGCCATTTTCACTCCAGTCCTGGAGAATGTAGCGAGAGGGCGTGTCTCCTCAGTGTCTGTGCGGGAAAGTGGTGTGTTGCCTGGGGTGGCGACCTGCTCTTTTGTATCATTCCAGTGGTGCTATCTTGTGCTGCATCAGTCCTGTGGTGGTGTCTTGTGCTGCAATAGTCCAGTCACAGTGGTGGTGTCCTGTGCTGCCATAAGTCCAGTGCTGCTGTATAAGTCCAGTCCAGTGGTGTTGTCTTGTGCTGCAATAATTCCAGTGGTGGTGTCCTGTGCTGCTGTATAATTCCAGTCCAGTGGTGCTGTCTTGTGTTGCATCAGTCCAGTGGTGGTGTCTTGTGCTGCATCAGTCCAATCACTCCAATAGTGGTGTCCTGTGCTGCCATAAGTCCAGTGCTGCTGTATAAGTCCAGTTCAGTGGTGCTTTATTGTGCTGCATCAGTCCAGTGGTGGTGTCTTGTGATGAATCAGTCCAGACACTCCTGTGGTGGTGTCCTGTGCTTCCATAAGTCCAGTGGTGCTGTCTTGTGCTGCATCAGTCCAGTGGTGGTGTCCTGTGCTGCCATAAGTCCAGTGGTGCTGCTGTATAAGTCTAGTCCAGTGGTGCTGCCGCATACTGTAAGTCCAGCAGTACTGCCGTATAAGTCCAGCGGTACTGCCGTATAAGTCCAGCGGTACTGCCGTATAAGTCCAGCGGTACTGCCATATAAGTCCAGTCCAGTGGTGCTGCCGTATAAGTCCAGTGCAGCGGTTCTGCTATAAAAGTCCAGCTATACTGCCATATAAGTCCAGCAATACAGCCGTATAAGTCCAGGGGTACAGCTGTATAAGTCCAGTGGTACTGCCTTATAAGTACAGGGGTACTCCCGTATAAGTCCAGGAGTACTGCCGTACAAGTCCAGTGGTGCTGTATAAGTCCTGCCCAGTGGTGCTATCTTGTGCTGTATCAGTCCAGTCACTCCAGTGGTGGAGTCCTGTGCTGCCATAAGTCCAGTGGTGCTGCCGTATAAGTCCAGTCCAGGGGTGCTGCCGTATAAGTCCAAGGGTTCTGCCGTATAAGTCCAGGGGTGCTGCCATATAAGTCCAGGGGTACTGCCGTATAAGTCCAGCGGTACTGCTGTATAAATCCAGTGGTGCTGTCCTGTGCTGTCTATTATTTACTCCAAATAAAGGGATTATTCATATTTGATCCAAATAATTTTTACAGGGTTTGCCCTTTGTGGTGTAGGGGTATGCTCTCCTGTGCTGCATATTATTATAATAACTACAAATAAACGGGGTATTATCCAAATAATTTTTACAGGCTTTGCCGTGTGTGTGTGGTTTAGGGGTACACTCTCCTGTGCTGCATATTATTATAATAACTCCAAATAAAAGGGGTTTTATCCAAATAGCATTTACAGGGTTTGCCCTGTGTGGTGTAGGGGTATGCTCTCCTATGCCGCATATTGTTAAACAACTCCAAAAAAATAATGGAGAATAAAAATTTGTAGGATAAAATAGGGAAAAATCAAGAACCACTTCCTCCTAGTGCTGAAGCTTCTGCCACTAGTCATGACATAGACGATGAAATGCCATCAACGTCCTCTGCCAAGGCCGATGCCCAATGTCATAGTAGAGGGCATGTAAAATCCAAAAAGCTAAAGTTCAGTAAAATGACCCCAAAATGTTTTTTAAATCGTCTAAGGAGAAACGTAAACTTGCCAATATGCCATTTATGACACAAAGTGGCAAGGAACGGCTAAGGCCCTTGCCTATGTTCATGATTAGTGGTTCAGCTTCACATGATGATGGAAGCCCTCTTCCTCCCACTAGAAAATTTAAAAGAGTTAAGCTGGCAAAGGCACAGCAAAGAACTGTGCTTTCTAAGATGGTATCACAAATCCCCAAGGAAAGTCCAAGTGTGTCGGCGGTTGCAATGCCTGACATTCCCAACACTGGATGGGAAGAGGTGGCTCCTTCCTCCATTTGCACGCCCTCTGCAAGTGCTGGAAGGAGCACCCACAGTCCAGTTTATGATATTCAAGTTGAAGATGTCACTGTTGAAGTACACTAGAATGATGATACGGGTGTTGTTGGTGCTGAGGAGGAAGTTGACGAGGAGGATTCTGATGGTGATGGGGTTTGTTTAAATCAGTCACAGTTGTTGTCCGTGGGATGAATAAGTCCATTGTCATGCCTGGGCAAAATACCAAAACAAGCCGCCTCTTTGGTGTGGAATTATTTCTCCACAAATGTGGAGGTGTCAAGCCATCTGCTGCCTTTGTCAATCCATAATAAGTAGAGGTAAGGATGTTAACCACCTTGGAACATCCTCTCTTATACGTCACCTGCAGTGCATTCATCATAAGTCATTGTCAAGTTCAGAAACTTTGGGTAATTGCATAAGCAGTCCACTGACATCTAAATAATGTGGTTTTGTTTGTTTGAATATTACTTTTCTGTGAGGATGTAAACAATGAAAGGGGGGGGATCTGAGGATGAGGATGACAATTTGCCACTGTAGAGCCAGTTTGTGCAAGGAGAGATTAATTGCTTCTTTTTTGGTGGGGGCCCAATCAAGCCAATCATTTCAGCCACAGTCGTGTCTGTGAAATGATTGGTTTGTTAAAGTGTGCATGTCCTGTTTATACAACATAAGGGGTGGGAGGCAGGGCCCAAGGACAATTCCATTTTGCACCTCTTTTTCTTCTTTGCATTATGTGCTCTTTGGGGCCTAGTTTTTAAAAGTGCCATCCTGTCTGCAGCTGCAGCGCCACTCCTAGATGGGCCAGGAGTTTGTGCCACCCACTTGGGTCACTTAGCTTAGTCATCCAGCTACCTCATTGCACCTCTTTTTCTTCTTTGCATTATGTGCTCTTTGGGGCCTAGTTTTTAAAAGTGCCATCCTGTCTGACACTGCAGTGCCACTCCTAGATGGGCCAGGTGTTTGTGCCGCCCACTTGGGTCACTTAGCTTAGTCATCCAGCGACCTCGGTGCAACCTTTAGGCCTAAAAACAATATTGTGAGGTGTGAGATGTTATTGAGGTTAATAATACAGTAGGATCAAAATTACCCTCAAATTCTGTGATTTTAGCTGTTTTTATGTTTGTTTTTTTAAATCATCCAGAAACACGAGCGGGAATCCAGATCCAAAACACAAAACACGACAAGGTTACCGGCTGCACTAAACACTCTTTTGTAGTATACACTGGAGGGGGGGCAACTTAGGTAAAATAAAGCCAGTTCGTGCAAGGGCATCCAAATTGCCTCTTTTTCCTGCCAGTATACATACGGATTGTCTGACATGCCTACTTGGATGCTGTCACTCATATAATCCTCCACCATTCTTTCAATGGTGACAGAATCATATGCAGTGACAGTACACATGTCAGTAATCGTTGGCAGGTCCTTCAGTCCGGACCAGATGTCATCACTCGCTCCTGACTGCCCTGCATCACCGCCAGCGGGTAGGCTCGGAAATCTTATACTTTTCCTCGCAGCCCCAGTTGCTGGAGATAATGAAGGAGGAGCTGTTGACGGGTCACGTTCCGCTTGAGTTGACAATTTTCTCACCAACAGGTCTTTGAACCTCTGCAGACTTGTGTCTGCCGGAAAGAGAGATATAACGTAGGCTTTAAACCTAGGATCGAGCACGGTGGCCAAAATGTAGTGTTCTGATTTCAATAGTTTGACAAACCTTGAATCCTGGCAAAGTGAATGAAGGGCTCCATCCACAAGTCCCACATACTTTGCGGAATCGCTCCGTCTTAGCTCCTCCTTCAATTTCTACAGCTGCTTTTGCAAAAGCATGATGAGGGGAATGACCTGACTCTAGCTGGCAGTGTCTGAACTGACTTCAGGTGTTGCAAGTTCGAAGGGTTGGAGAACTTTGCACAAGATTGAAATCATTCTCCACTGTGCTTGAGTCAGGTGCATTACCCCCTCTTTTGCCTATATTGTAAGTGGATGTATATGCTTGAATGGCCTTTTGCTGCTCCTCCATCCTCTGAAGCATATAGAGTGTTGAATTCCACCTCGTTACCACCTCTTGCTTCAGTTGATAGCAGGACAGGTTCATAAGTGTTTGCTGGTGCTCCAGTCTTCGGCACGCATCGGCTGAATGTCGAAAGTGGCCCGCAATTTTTCGGGCCACCGACAGCATCTCCTGCACGTCCCTGTCATTTTTCAAAAAATTCTGCACCACCAAATTAATTGTATGTACAAAACATGGGATGTGCTGGAATTTGCCCAGATGTAATGCACGCACAATATTGGTTGCGTTGTCCGATATCACAAATCCCCAGGAGAGTCTAGTTGGGGTAAGCCATTGTGCGATGATGTCCCTCAGTTTCCGTAAGAGGTTGTCAGCACTGTGCCTCTTACGGAAAGTGGTGATACATAGTATAGCCTGCCTAGGAACGAGTTGGCATTTGCGAGATGCTGCTAATGGTGCCACTGCTGTTGTTGCTGCGGGAGGCAATACATCTACCCAGTGGGCTGTCACAGTCATATAGTCCTTAGTCTGCCCTCTTCCACTTGTCCACATGTCCGTGGTTAAGTGGACAGTGGGTACAACTGCATTTTTTAGGACAATGAGGACACTTTTTCTGACGTCTCTGTACATTCTTGGTATCGCCTGCCTAGTGAAGTGGAACTAGCTGTCAAGGACTCGGTTATCTACTTTGCAACAGGATGACTGCTGTCAAATCTCATCTTCCTCACAAAGGACTGTTGGACAGTCAATTGCTTAGTTGAAGTAGTACAAGTGGTCTTCCAACTTCCCCTCTGGGATGACGATCGACTTCCAGCAGCAGAAATAACAGCAGTGGCAGCAACAGCAGCAGTAGGCGTACAACTCAAGGATCCTCTGGAGTAATTCCAGTTAGGAGAGGACTCCTCAGTCTTGCCAGTGACATGGCCTGCAGGACTACTGACGTTCCTGACTGAGGAGGAAGTTGACGTTGAGGGAGTTGGTGGTGTGGCTTGTAGGAGCTTGGATAGAAGAGGAAGAAGGGATTTAGGTGTCAGTGGACTGCTTACGCTCTTACCCAAAGTTTCACAACTTGACACTGACTTCTGATGAATGCGCAGCAGGTGACGTATAAGGGAGGATGTTCCTAGGTGTTTAACGTCCTTACCTCTACTTATTACATATTGACAGAGGCAACACATAGCTTGACATCTGTTGTCCGGATTTGTGGAGAAATAATTCCACACAGAAGAGGTGGCTTTTTTGGTATTTTGCCCAGGCATCACAATGGGCTTATTCATCCCACAGACAACAGGTGTCTTCCCCGGTGCCTGATTTAAACAAACCACATCACTATCAGAATCCTTATCGTCAACTTCCTCCTCAGCACCAGCAACACCCATATCCTCATCCTGGTGTACTTCAACAGTGACATCTTCAATTTGCATATCAGAAACTGGACTGTGGGTGCTACTTCCAGCACTTGCAGAGGGCAAGTGCTGGAAGTAGCACCCACAGTCCCATCCAATGTTGGGAAGGTCAGGCATCGCAACCACCAACACACTTGGACTCTCGTTGGGGAATTGTGATACCATCTTAGAACGCACAGTTCTTTGCTGTGCTTTTTGCCAGCCTGATTTTTATCATTCTTCTAGCGGGAGGATGAGGGCTTCCATCGTCATGTGAAGCTGAACCACTAGTCATGAACATAGGCCAGGGCCTTAGCCATTCCTTGCCACTCTGTGTCTTAAATGGAATAGTGGCAATCTTAAATGGAATATTGGCAAGTTTATGTTTCTCTTCAGACCATTTAAATTTCTTTTTTTGGGTCATTTTACTGAACTTTAGCTTTTTGAATTTTACATGCCCTCTACTATGACATTTGGCATCGGCCTTGGCAGATGATGTTGATGGCATTTCATTGTCTATGTCATGACTAGTGGCAGCAGCTTCAGCACTAGGGGGAAGTGTCTCTTGATCTTTCCCTATTTTATCCTCCAAATTTTTGTTCTCCATGTTTTTTTTCTAGCGTTATAGAACAATATGCGGTACAGGAGAGAGTACCTCTACAGCACACATGGCAAACCCTGTGTAAATTATTTGGATTAAATATTAATAACACCTTTATTTGGAGTAAATAATATACAGCACAGGACAGCAGCACTGGACTTATATGGCAGCACCCCTGGACTGGACTTTTACGGCAGTACCACTGGAATTATACAGCAGTATCACTGGATTTATACGGCAGTACCACTGGACTGGATTTATACGGCAGTATCACTGGACTTATACGCCAGTACCACTAGACTTATCCAGCAGTATCACTGGATTTATACAGCAGTATCACTGGAATTATACGGCAGTATCACTGGAATTATACAGCAGTACCACTGGACTTATACGGCAGTACCACTGGACTGGATTTATACGGCAGTATCACTGGAATTATACGACAGTATCACTGGAATTATATGGCAGTGTCACTGGAATGGACACAACCACTGTGATTGGACTAATGCAGCACAAGATACTACCACTGTACTGATGCAGGACACTGAGGACGGAGACACGTCCTCTTGCTATACTCTCCAATGCTGGAGAGAAAATGGCGGTGATGCGCGACTCCTTATATGGAATCCAAACCTCGCGAGAATCCGACAGCGGGATGATGACGTTTCGCCTCATTCTGGTTTCCGGGCTCGGATAGTGAAGTTCAGGGGAGTTTGGTTCTCAGGAAACCGAACCCGCTCTCTCTACATACCAGTCACGTGATCAGAACAGCAGAGAATTTGAAATAAGATTATCATCTTTTCTGCCATAATGACTGATCTTTTTTGGATTAACTAATAATATATTGTGTTTGGGACTTAATACGATCCTCTCAGATATGAATTTTTAAGATTTTGATGAATAGCTTGTATATATTTTTTTATCACCTTTAATTGACCTAGACAGTTGAAATGAATTTGAGCACCCAATAGGGTATAAAAGGAGACCTTGGTGGTCCTTTGGTATATGCTCCTGAGGAAGCTGGTTATACTAAACCAGCGAAACGCATTGAGCTTACCCACCACTGAGCTTTGCCATTTGGATCTCCCACCTGCATGCTGGTGATATTTGGACCCCCTTTTTGCTATACTAGGATTTCAAGCGCCTTTGGCTGAACGGATTCCCCGCTTCACAGAGAACTCTTTCTTAGCTGAGGAAATAAGGGGACTATACCAAAACCTTGGCCTACCGGTAATATCCATCTATTTAAATTCAAGACTTTGCATAGTCTGACATCCAGTGATGCTATTTTCCCTACTATTGAATCTACAGATGAGTCCTAGCCAGCTTTATTGAGGAGACCTTTGACAACCAAGTCATCCCAGCATAGAGGATTGGTGATAAATATCAATATATATGAACTTCTAATATACATGTTGTGTGTAATTTTAATAAATTGTTATTTTTAATATTACAAGCCGTTCTATTTTTCTTATAAACAGCCAGCGCTGGTATACACATACATTTTTTTGCTATATACCATCAGGGGAACTGTCCCTTCCCATACCAGCTGCTGTTGATTGTTCACCTAATACTACATATCTACTATTTGCTCCCTTCAAAATAGGCCCACAGCATTTGCTGTGCTGCTGTAGACAGGTACATTGATTTCCTATCACAGCATGCCTGCCAGTTGCTGTCAGACTAAGGGTCCTTGCTCACTGAAACTCTAGGCCACCTCCCCCATCATTCATGGTGGCCACAGCACAGTGGAAGGCTTCACTTAGCCCTCCCTGCATTGCATAGTGTATTGGGTTGGCTAAGCTAGTCTTCCATTACCGTGTGATGTCTCTCCCCCCCCCCCACTTGTTGTCACCTTTTGCCCTACAGTATATGTGTATGTAGAGACTTTCTGTAGCCATACTATCTGCAGCACAGATTTTTCACCGTTGACGGGCAACAAAACACACATCCAGGCTTGCCAGTCCCGCCAGATCAGTGAGGCCAGGTGTTATCTGCCTCTGTACTGTGTCAACTTTCCCTTGAGCTGAAAACATTCTCCTTACCCAAGAACCATAGTTACTGTAATCAGCCACATTGTGAGTTCTTTATTTAATACTGGTCTCCATTTTCCTACATTTACTTTATAAAAATGTTTATCTTATACTACTAATTTACTAAGACTATGATGTGCCCATCCATGCAAACCCAGCTAGATACTAGATAGATAGATAGATAGATAGATAGATAGATAGATAGATAGATAGATAGACATATGTGAAGTTAAAATAAAAGGGTGCACTCTCCAACTTTTTGCATTTGGACCTGATTTTGGATATACTAGCACTATATTTGTTTTTATATGATAGAACATAGTAACATAGTAACATAGTTGGTGAGGTTGAAAAAAGACCAGCAGTCTATCGAGTTCAACCTGAATTATATTATATTCCCTCATTCTACTCTGGTTAAAGGCTATATCCTCGGATATCTTTTTCCGTTAGAAATATATCTATCCCATTTTTAAACGCATTGACTTAGTCCACCATTACAGCCTTCTCTGACATCCATTCTCTGGAATTCCATATTAATCTTACCCTTACAGTGAAGAATCCCTTCCTGTCCTGAGTAAGAAATTTCCTCTCCTCAAACCTTAATGGGTGACTGCGTGTTTTGTGTAGTGGTCTCTTAATAAACAAATCACCTGATAGCTCCACATATTGCTCCTTTAAATATTTGTAAATGTTAATCATATCTCCTCTTAGTCATCTCATTTCTAGTGTAAACATATGTAACCTAGAAATCCTCTCCTCACAGTCCAGTGTCTCCAACCTCTTAATCAATTTGGTAGCTAGCCTCTGAACCTTTTCAAGTGCTAACATGTCTATTTTATAGTGTGGTGCCCAGACCTGTACACAGTACTCAAGATGCGGTCGTACCAATGCTTTATACAGTGACAGGTTTACACTCTCATCCCTTGTCTCAATTCCCCTTTTAATGCATGCTAACACCTTATTTGCCTTTGTTGCTGCTCTTTGACATTGTGTACTGCTTAAAAATCTACTATCAATGAACACCCCCAAATCCTTTTCTAAAACCGTTTCCCCTATATTTTCGCCATTAATTGGTAGGTTGCATGTTTCTTCCCAAAGTGCATAACTTTTAATTTTTCCACACCAAACCTCATACACCATTTCATTGCCCAAACTTTCAGTTTCAATAAATCGCTCCGAAGAGACTCCACATCCACATCTGTATTGATTACCCTACATATTTTAGTATCATCTGCAAAAATTGACACTTTGCTTTAAAGTCCTTCTCCTAAATCATTTATAAATATGTTAAACAATAGTGGCCCCAGCACAGAACCCTATGGTATTCCACTGATTACTTTAGCCCAGGTGGAAAACATGCCATTAACCACCACTCGCTGTTCCCTGTTATCCAGCCATTTACTCACCCATGTACAAATAGTGTTCCCTTTTCCAAGCACCATTAATTTGAAAATCATGCTCCTGTGAGGCACTGTGTTGAAAGCTTTTGTAAAATCCAGATAGACCACAGTACTGCATTACCCTGGTCAAGGTTGTCGCTTACTTTCTCATAGAAGCAAATCAAATTAGTTTGACATGACCTATTTCTCACAAAACCTTCCTCTCCAAACATACTACTTGCACCAAGGGATGGTGCTAGGGTGTTCTGCACCCCCCTGCAAACTATAAATTTGCTCACTCCCATATTTTACAAAGGGACAGGGTGCGGAAAAAAGGGAAGTGGTTTCACAAGGAAGGGGCAGGGCCACACAATAGTACCCCCATTTTAAATTACGCCACACAATAGGGCAATCTTATTCACATTACTTAACGCATAGTAGTGCTGTTTATACACATAATGTCCCCAGTAGAGGTGCCGGTTATACACATAATACCCCCTGTAGTAGCGCTGCTTATACACATAATAGCCCCTGTAGTAGCGCTGCTTATACACATAATAGCCCCTGTAGTAGTGCCGCTTAAACACATAATAGCTCCTGTAGTAGTGCCGCTTAAACACATAATAGCCCCTGTAGCAGTGCCGCTTATAAACACAATAGCTCCTTTAGCAGCGCCACTTATACACAATACCCCCTGTAGCAGTACCGCTTACACACACAATAGCCCCTGTAGTAGCGCCACTTATACACATAATAGCCCCTGTAGTAGCACCAATTATACACATAATAGTCCCTGTAGTAGTACTGCTTATACACATAATAGCCCCTGTAGTAGCACTGCTTATACACATAATAGCCCCTGTAATAGCACTGGTTATACACATAATAGCCCCTGTAGTAGCGACTGTAAACGTCGGTTTACATACAGGACTAAAAGCAACACTTTAATAATACATTAAATACACTTTAAAATGGAGCCGCTGCAGCCTCTGTGATCAAACCTTTGCCTACGTACTTTTTACACCGTTACTGTACAAAGCCCCGTACCGTATACGTACTTTGCGTACAAACGCCGCGCTGGCCGTACAAAGTACACGCAGTGCGTACACACCCAAAGACACTCCGTGAGCACTTAGCAGCTACACGTGTGACTGAAATACACTTTTAACCTTAGCAGGGAAAAGAGACACGACACCAGATTGTATTTAAGATGATGGGTTCCGACACGCCAACATATAATTGCTGAAAGGGGGTTACAATAACAACAATACATTACAATAGAAAAATGGCTACAGTCAATGGTACATACGTTTTGGATTCGCCTGCGCTTCCCGGCCCGGTCCTCAGTCGTCAGGGTAGATGACCTTCAGAGTCTGTGTGTGACCGGGCATGCGACCGGGCATGCAGCTGGCTTTTTATACAATAGTCCAAAACCTAACACAATGGAAACTGTAATCTCTTTGTCCATTGGACACAGGGATGGTCATTTACAGTACAGGAGAGGTCATAGGTTGGTTTGAATAGGTGGGCGATGTCTGTTCCAGGTGCACTTGCAGATGGTCTCCTCTGGGTTCCCGCCGCATACCAAGTGTACAGTAAATACAGTTAATATTTATATTCTGCTCCTGCACATAACTATTCGCAGGAGCGTGCGATCTTCTGCAAACTAACACCGAAATATTGCTCTTAAAATACCCTACAGCTGGATACCCCCTCCTATCCTGTAAAGGTGAATACCTTTGTTCTTATACCATTTAAACTAGTGTAACTTGCTGGTGTGGTGCAGGGAGACTATGTGTACATTTAGCACTATTTGGATTAAATATGTAATGTGTTTTTATGGCTTTTCCATGCGATTACAAATACTACCGTAAATACTCATACCACGTGCTAATACGCAGGACCGCGGGAGCGACCATACGCAAATTGCGAATAAGCGCACACACGGCAGAACAAGCACGCGCACGGGGGCCATCTGTGTGTAATTTGTACGTGATGTGTGTACTGCAATATTTTTCGACTTTGACAGTCCACTCTTTGTCAGTCACCAATAACTGCCACTAACTAATCAATAAACAGAAAAATATCTATACAATATATACAGAAGCTTGGATGATCGGGGAAGAGTTGTAGGTGAGAAATGTATGACCTAGTGGGATAGTAACAAGCATGTATGTATGAATCAATGTCTGAGGGGCATGTATCATCGTGCCGTATATGTTCTAAACAGGCTTCGAGGTATTGCGAAGTATACATTAAATCCTTCTCATCCCGTATTAAGGGTCTGTAAATGGGCAAACAAACACTACCGAGCTCTTTTCGGCTACTTGTTCCAACAAATGGGGTGCACATTTAGTTGATGATACATGGAGGGGGAACATATGTGAGTGCTAGTATATGTGGATATCACCTGTTGAATATGTGTGCCGTTAACTGGAGGTTGCAGAGATGAAGATAAGACACATATGTAAAAATACATTCACATAAACACTTTGGGTAGGGCTGACGTCTTTTCCGGTTGTATGTATCTGGGCAGAGGGGGAGACAAAGAAAAACGGGTGAAAGAAACTGGCCGTGATATTCATTTGCAATCCTTATCATATCACAGTTTCTATTGAGGGGTCATAAATTAAATCTGCTGCTGTAACAGCACCCTCGCTCCTTAGATTCATCAAATTTGTGCTGCGCTTGCGCCGCGTTAGAATTTGAACACACCTGAATATCAGACCAATAATTATGATGACTCCCAGGATACAAAGGAGAAACTTCCCCACACTCATAATGACATTTTGAGCCCACTCTCCTAAACCTGAGAATCATTTGCGTGGGTTCAACCATGATACCCAGCCGGTCAGTTCAATACCCACAGTCGCTAAGGTAAGGTTGTGCTTCCTCCTGAACTCCCACTTCAACTGCAAGATCTCGTCCATCTTCTAATTGATGATCTCCGTGGGGTCGTCAGTGCTGTTCGTAATATATGTACAGCACTTCACACCATATTGAGTTGCCAGAGTAACACAGTACCCACCTGTCACGGCTGTAACATAATTAAGGACCATCCTGTGCTGGATCAGTTCCTTCTTGTAGGCTTGTAACTCCCTTCCCGTTTACCTGAAGGTGTCATCATACATCTCAGTGATATTATCTATCAAGTTCGCTAGCGCATGGATATACCAATAATTTATAGTTCCTCTGGTAGTACGGGTGATGTCTAATGCAAGAAGGAACTGAATCCCGGTGGATTTGTGGATCAAATCAGAGGCTGCGTGCTCTGCCCTATCTATGAGGTGTCTCTTGATGATGTGTTCATAGTGAGTATGAGTATAAGGAGTCTGAGCACTGCGGTGAACATCTTTCATTTTATCGTGGGTTATGGTTATGACCTCCGGTAGTACTCTCCCAATATAACACAATCCCTCAGAGCTCGGGGCAAGCCACTTGTACGCTTTCCTCCCACATATGAAATAGGCATCATCTGGGAGAACACAGGGGACAAAATGTAACATCACCATATTGCAAACTTTCCATGTAAAGAAACCAATCCCTAGTTCTCTCATTTGCTCAGTACAAGTATCGGGCTGGATGATATGGGCACAATACCCTGATGATACTTTTCCAACCCACATGGTCTTGCTTCCACGTGTATACCTATACCGAAAATACCTCCCACTGTTGGCTATCTGGTGTACAATTTCAGAGTCAATAGGTATCTTATCAGCTCTGTGTGAAAAGGTCATTGTCTGGTTATTCCACGTCACTTCCCAATTTCCTGGTTTTTGGTAATTGGAAATATTAAAACACAATAAGGACCTGTCTACATGATACTGGTGGAGCTTCAAGCTAGGGGGCCTGGAAATATTGAATTTCTTGTCCACCGGTCTCCCACGCCGTAATTCGAGTACCTCATCTATTGCTAAAGGGTATGGTACTAATCCTGACTTATTCTGACCTTGAGGTACCTGTGAGCACACCCAACATTCTGTCTGGTTTAAGAACTTACCCACTAGTGAGTGGTAATCACTCAACGGATGTCGGTCCATGTCGATATTAATGTTGGACTGACATCTCTGGATGCACCCGTCTTCGACTATGTTCTCACAATTTCTACAAATACAATATTCATCAGACAATAACCCCTCACATTGCCTCTGAGCTACATGACTACCAGATCGCTTACTGATACCAGCCTTTACTCGAGTGATGTGCTGCTCCTGAGATCCTACAAATTCGTACTCACCATCAGAACCCATTCCAGATCCCTGCTCGATCTCTCTGGGACCCTCACCAAAACAAATTGTCCTGATCAAAAACAGAATTACTAGCAGAACCCGAAAAGCAGTCTCTTGTGATAGATCCATTTCGTTAGGGGAAAGAAGGAAAATAAGGAGGAGAAAAGGAAGGAAAATGCAGGGGGGGGGGGAGGAGAAAATGGTGCGACAACTGTCCTAGATCTTGTTGCTCTCCGTGCTCAGGTGCCTTTCAACAGTCCTGCCTCTAAACTTTCCCGGAACAAACACTCCAGTGATACGAGGTTCTCTTCACCCTGCTCTTTGTCACGAGTTCTCTCCGGGTCAGCGACCTTCTTGCAGTGGAACGAGTGGACCCAAGTTTCTCTTTTGGCGACGTTCAATGCTGTCGTGCTGGTTAACAAGACTTGGTACGGTCCTTCCCACCTGTCTATGAGGCAACCTGAGCATAAGAAATTTCGAATCATCACATAATCCCCAGGCTCAATGTCATGACAATTACTGTTCGGTAGGTCAGGAATCACCAGCTTTAGATTACTTTGTTGATTTCTCAGCTGCTGGTTCATCCCAACCAAATATTTCACAGTCACTTCATTATTGCATTTCAAATCATCCTGGGGGTCTATCATTACATGAGGTTGTCGACCAAAAAGAATTTCAAAGGGTGATAAGTCAAGCGGAGACATGGGAGTGGTTCTGATGCTGTACAACACTAATGGCAGAGCTTCTGGCCACAGTAATCCAGTCTCAGCCATCACTTTGCTCAGCTTGTTCTTAATAGTGCTATTCACTCTCTCTACCTTTGCACTTGCCTGTGGCCGGTATGGAGTATGAAGCTTGCTATTAATTCCCATCAGTTTGCACATGACCTGAAAGACTTCACCTGTAAAATGGGTACCCCTATCACTTTCAATCATTCTAGGGATACCATATCTACACACAAATTCCTGCACAATTTTCTTTGCAGTGAACGTAGCAGTATTTGTGGCAGCAGGGAACGCTTCTACCCAGTTGGAAAATACATCAATACATACTAACACATATTTCAAATTCCTACAGGGTGATAACTGTATGAAGTCGATTTGTATTACCTGAAAAGGTCCGTCTGTCGGAGAGATATAGGATGGCTCTGTTGGTATTGTCCTACCAATATTCTTCCTCAAGCAAGTAAAACATGTCATTGCTCTCTTACCTGCATGAGAAGAGAATCCTGGCGCACACCAGTAGGCTCTTACCAGCTTGCACATACCCTCTTTGCCCAGATGAGTCAGACCGTGTGCCGCCTCAGCTAGACTTGGAAGATATGTTCTGGGGGCCAGCGGCTTACTGTGTCCACCTGTCCAAAGTCATGAGGACTCCTGACCATACCCCTTTGACTTCCAGACCGCCATTTCTTGTAGGGAACACAAATTTTGAATGTCTGCATGTTAACTGTTTCAAATGTCATCAGTGATGTGATGTTAATTCGTGTGGTGTAAAACCAGCTGTGGAAAAAGAGAAAAGAGGGGAAATAATAAAAAGAAAATTGTCAGGTTTGCGTTCACCATCAGGCTGTCCCACCATCATGCATATCGGTGTCTATACACAGTCTTCCTTCACCAGTATTCCCATTCTCCACCCTTTGTGCATGACCAGGCACACTGTAGTAATACTGGTGTCTTTGTGCTGGTGAGATATACTGGATTTGGGCAGAACTCTGAAGGACCGAGTAGGCATGTGGCATTTGAACTGTAATCGGGTCCATTTATTGTACCCTCCTGTCGGTGAACGTAAGAGATGAGGAGGAAACTTTGAAGAAAAATCATATAGAGGTTAGTAACAGATAAGTTTGCAAAAAGGATTTTACAAAATTTTGACAACTGGATTGGGCACTATGGGGAATGATTTTTCTACTCGGTCTGCTCCCCTTTAAAAAAAAAATTTATGTGTGTTATATCCCTACTGGGACTATCCCAGCCATCAATCCCGTGTCCTCTCCATTCTAAGTTCATAGGGAACCCGGTATTTGTGAGATAATTTTCTCTACCTGTGATGGACATGAATCTAGAACAGTGAAATGCAACATTAGTCTTTGTGGGTGGCTAAAATACTTTGCACTTCCTGGGCGGGAGCACGCTATATGTATACCGTATCTAACAAAAATTCCTAGCCATTTTTGCTAGAGAAAGAAGCAAAAGTTTAGAGGCCTCATCTTAACCCCAGAAGTTTTGTCAAAAGGGTAAAATTGCATTTATTCCGTTCTTCCCATTAACCGAATCTGTGTTTTCTATATGGCTCGTGATTCCTTACTATGTGTTTAATAATGTGGCTTGTTTTCTATGTCTAGGGGTCTATATTGACTATGTGTTCTACTACTCCTACAATCTCTGGCAAAATGCCCTTTATTTCTGCAAATGTAACATATTATCGGTCTTTTCTTACCACCAGGGTTTTGGGGTTTAGGCTGATGAGGCTTTGCTGCAAGAGCCTGTAGACTTACTGTCATCAGCTTCTCCTGCTGTTGTTCTCTGCGCCTAGCAATATTCTTGTGGTGTTCAATTGCGCACTCTCTAAGACAAGCTACTGTGACCCCTCTCCAATTAGACAAAGATGTTTGTACCCTGTCCCTTACTGTTTTATTGAGCCCGTCCATTAGCACAGAGACAGCCACTTCCCTGTAATCCGCATCATTCCCTATCTCCGATATCCCAACGTATCTATCCATTATTTGCAGAGCCCGATGGAAATATTCAGATGCCATTTCATTTTCCCTCTGTTTTATGGAGAAAATTCTTCTCCACTTAACAGTAGTGGGGAAATACAACTCTAATTGACTGTTAATTCGTTCCACAATCTCCTGATTGTTTCCGTCAGTCATAGGACTATCCGACTCTAATCTACAATCAGTGATGAATTTTTTGGGTGTCAATATTAGGGGGTAGGCACGCTTTCAAAAGTATCCGCCAATCTTTGTTAGCTGGTTCATGAGCATTACCCAGATCTCTGATAAACTTCTGACATCTGGCTAAATGCTTCCGGGGATCAGGGAATTCTGAAATGATTGACCGTAGCTCAGATCTGGACCACGGGCAATACATTGCATTATTCCTGGTAAGGATTTATCCCTGACTATTGGTTCCCCCATTGGGAGTTACTATTTCCAAGACAGGATGTAATCCTACCATTCCGTTCCTAATCTGTTTACTGTATGGTGTTGTTGTCTCTGTGCAATGACCCATCTCACACTTACCGCTAGCTGTGACCTCACCAGTTCTTTCAGTGGGGAATATTGTTACTGCTCTAACTGGATGAACAGGCCCCACCTGAGTTTCCTGCAAGGTGACTGCCTGAATGAGGGCTGCGATTTGGCTGGATCCTTCATCTTCCTGTGACTTATAACCTTGGAGAGAGTTCAAAACAGGATACAACTTGCAAAGGTTAGGGTTAATACATTGCTCTTGCATACTACTATCATTTACAGATGTACCATTGATTGTAGCCATCTTTTTCCTTTCGACCTGTGTCGATAATGGTGTGTTCTGTGCCCTCATTCCTGCTAGATTTGGAACTTGCTTTGCGAGTTTGTTCCCTTTGCACCTCCCCCTCTTGTTGCCACAGGTTTAAACAATCGTTATGTCTGATCCTTTGTTTTCTGGATTTAATCAGACATATTTTACTACCTACATTCTGCAGTACCTCTGGTTCAAAGCTGCCCACCCTAGGGAATGATACCCTATCTTGTCAGTCATACATACCCATTCGTCACAATAAACTTCAGCGTGTGGACCATATTTCCCACACATTATAAACCTCAATGACCCCTTGGGCCACGGCTCTCCAGCCTGTACCCTGGCTAATCGTCCCTCACTTGAGCAACTGGCTCCCATAATTGTGGGCCTTACCTTCTCGGCCTGTTCCCACAAACACCAAAATACACAATGTAAGTAGACAGTGAAAGCTCTCCGAGCGCTCTTCACCCGCTCTCGCCCACGTTGGCCAGTACTACGGTACACTGTCGATAGTGGATCGCGATGTACCCAACCTAGGGCCCCTAATTGACTTCTATTCACTGGAAGTTTTTTAGGAGTGACTTACCTCTTCCAGCAAATATCCGTCGTTGGAGATTTTCCTGAGAGAGACCAGCGAAAACTCCCTATGCACTAGTACACAAATCACGCTTGCGTATGCTCTACACAGCGATAATGATAACGTGATTTTATGCAAAAGCTCGTAAAAGGGGTATCAAGTTGCGCTATGTATCGCACCCACAAACATGCGGTCCAATCGCACAGCGTATAGGTACTTGTTACATATCCGCCCTACGACTACTGAAATCGAATCACAAGGTGCGAAACCTCAGCCGGAGCGTATCAAAAAACTATATGGGTCACAATTCACAATTCTCTACCATGCTCCTGTGCAAGTCTCCTCATGACTTGCGTACTTCAATCTATACTAACGTGAGTCAGCCGCCTCACGCCGCCAAGCCTCCACTCACTTGGTGTACCAAACGACGGGATCCCGAATTCCAGGGTTCAAATCCACTCACTCCTGCTTTCAGCTCACACAAATACACAGTGTTTTTCTGTACAGAAAATTTTTCACTCTTTCTGATCGGCAGCTTTTCCCCCAGAGGCAATACAGTTTAAACAAAAGTCTTATACTAATCTGCTTTTGAAACCAGATAGTTATGTGCTATTGTAGCATGGCTACTATCCCACCTTTTAATTGAATGAAACTATAGTTTAATTTGTACTTAGCGTCCGCACTCTTATGCAACCTTGCATAAACACGCGACCGTGCGTGCCTTTTACGCTGTGTGCGCGGTCCTGTACTTTGTCCGAGCCACGTTTACAAAAATGTGCGTCCGCAATAAAACAAATCACACAACCTCTATAAATGTGAGCAATACTAACTATAATCACTGACAAGAACAACCCACGCTTGTTCTGTGTAACCCTTTATAACTGGGCCAGACCTGCATTTTGTGTCTTTATAATTACTTCCTTAAATACTTTTCTTTCAAATGTAACTATATAGCAACAAATGTATCCAATTTCACACATATCTAAACTGGTCTAGCAGTCTATACCTTGTGGCAACAATATGTGAGAGAGTATGCAAAGTATCGGTGCCTTTTTGTACGCTTTTGGCGCCAAAAAAAAATTACACAGATTTTTAAATAGCATTTTTCCTGTTTACCTACGGGTTCTATCAGCACCTCTGCAGACCAGACTGAGCAGACGCAATCTAACAGCACACAAATAGGGTTTTTAGAACATCCACCAGCCAGGAAAAGGTTACGTGGATAACTTACCACCCTTTGCTGATAGATTAAAGTCTGCTATGACCTGCTAGCCTGCAAGCATGTGAAAAACCAGAGGAGCCCCAAATTGTAAACGTCGGTTTACATACAGGACTAAAAGCAACACTTTAATAATACATTAAATACACTTTAAAATGGAGCCGCTGCGGCCACTGTGATCAAACCTTTGCCTACGTACTTTTTACACCGTTAGCGTACAAAGCCCCGTACCGTGTACGTATTTTGCGTACAAATGCCGTGCTGGCCGTACAAAGTACACGCAGTGCGTACACACCCAAAGACACTCTGTGAGCACTTAACAGCTACACGTGTGACTGAAATACACTTTTAACCTTAGCCGGGAAAAGAGACATGACACCAGATTGTATTTAAGATGCTGGGTTCCGACACGCCAACATATAATTGCTGAAAGGGGGTTACAATAACAACAATACATTACAATAGAAAAATGGCTACAGTCAATGGTACATACGTTTTGGTTTCGCCTGCGCTTCCCAGCCCGGTCCTTAGTCATCAGGGTAGATGACCTTCAGAGTCTGTGTGTGACCGGGCATGCAGCTGGCTTTTTATACAATAGTCCAAAACCTAACACAATTGAAACTGTAATCTCTTTGTCCATTGGACACAGGGATGGTCATTTACAGTACAGGAGAGGTCATAGGTCGGTTTGAATAGGTGGGCGATGTCTGTTCCAGGTGCACTTGCAGATGATCTCCTCTGGGTTCCCGCCGCATACCAAGTGTACAGTAAATACAGTTAATATTTATATTCTGCTCCTGCGCATAACTATTTGCAGGAGCGTGCGATCTTCTGCAAACTAACACCGGAATATTGCTCTTAAAATACCCTACAGCTGGATACCAAACACCACCTTATAACCTAGTTCTGTCCCCTCCATCCTGTAAAGGTGAATCCCTTTGTTCTTATACCATTTAAACTAGTGTAACTTGCTGGTGTGGTGCAGGGAGACTATGTGTACATTGTGCACTATTTGGATTAAATATGTAATGTGTTTTTATGGCTTTTCCATGCGATTACAAATACTACCGTAAATACGCAGGACCGCGGGAGCGACCATACGCAAATTGCGAATATGTGCACACACGGCAGAACAAGCATGCGCATGGAGACCATCTGTGTGTAGTTTGTACGTGATGTGTGTACTGCAATATTTTTCGACTTCGACACGACGGATACATATAATGCCCCAGTGGTTGAAGAGGAAATTTTGAAGTGGAACTATGGAAAAGTGAAGGTTGTAATTCTGTGTGCTCTGGAAAAGGGTGCGTGGCCACTCAAAAGGGGTCGTGTCCATAAATGTAGTGTACCACACCATATACCCCTTATACACATTATGCACCACAATAGTAGGACCCCTTATACTATCTAGTACCGGTGCCCCTTTCACATTATACCACAAAGTATGAGCCGAAATTCACATTATAGCACACAGTATTAGCAGAAATTCACATTATACCACACAGTATGAGCCGAAATTCACATTATACCACACAGAATGAGCTGAAATTCACATTATAGCACATGGAATGAGCCTAAATTCACATTATAGCACACGGTATGAGCCAAAATGCACATTACAGCACACATAATGAGCCAAAATTCACATTATGCCACACAGTATAAGTCGAAATTCACATTATGCCACACAGTATGAGTCGAAATTCACATTAGAGCACATGGAATAGCCGAAATTCACATTACAGCACACAGTATGAGCCAAAATTCACATTATACCACACGGTATGAGCCGAAATTCACATTATGCCAAATGGTATGACCTGAAATTCACATTATAGCACAGAGAATGAGCCAAAATTCACATTACAGCACATGGAATGAGCCAAAATTCACATTATAGCACACAGTATGAGCAGAAATTCACATTATGCCACACAAAATGAGCTGAAATTCACATCATAGCACACGGAATGAGCTCAAATTCACATTATAGCACACGGAATGAGCTGAAATTCACATTATAGCACATAGAATGAGAAGAAATTCACATTATAGCACACATAATGAGACAAAATTCACATTATACCACACGGTATGAGCCAAAATTCACATTATGCCACACGGTATGACCCGAAATTCACATTATAGCACACAAAATGAGCCAAATTCACATTATAGCACATGGAATGAGCCAAAATTCACAGTATAGCACATAGAAAGAGCTGAAATTAACATTATAGCACATAGAATGAGGCAAAATTCACATTATAGCACACGGTATAGCATTATAGCACAGGATGGGAGCAATAGTTCGGGCAGGATGGCAGCAGCGGTGTGGAGCAGGGTGGTAGTATGGGAGCAGTGGTGCGGAGCAGGGGGGGGCAGTATGGGAGCAGTGGTGCGGAGCATGGGGGCAGTATGGGAGCAGTGATGCAGAGCAGCGGGGGTGGTATGGGAGCAGTGGTGTGGAGCAGGGGGGCAGTAGGGGAGCAGTGGTACGGAGCAGGGTGGGCAGTATGGGAGCAGTGGTGCAAAGCAGGGGGCAGTATGGGAGCAGTACTGCGGAGCAGGGTGAGCAGTATGGGAGCAGAGGTGCGGAGCAGGGGGGCAGTATGGCCGCAGTGGTGCTGAGCAGGGGGAGCAGTATGGTAATGAAAGGTGCTCGCTAAGTTAAACAAGAATGTCACCTGCTCCCCGTAGATCCTGGGTCCCGGCCGCCGTTGTTTCCTCCGTGGACACTGCTACACATAGCTCCCATCCACCGTTGCTCCCTCCGTGGATGGTGGCAGCAGCCTCACACAGGAGCCGAGGCACCGTATCCCGCTCCTTCATCTCCACACTGCACGGCACACGAACGAGACCTGACCGGGCGCCTTGAGGGAGGAGGACACATTAATCGGCAGTGGGGGGGCATTAATCGGTGGCAAACATGTGAGTGGGGGGTGCGCACACCTATGGTCTGCACTGCATACTGCTATTAGTTAAAAAAATATATACTTCCGGGTCAGTGGCGAAGTGCCGGTATGCCATTCCGTTGCATACCGGCCCACTTCAACCACTGTAATGCCCTCAGAAGTGCCATTTATACAAATTATGCACCCCATCCACACACACATATACATAGACAGATACACACATACACACAGATCCACACACTCATACATACACATAGATACACAAACACACACACACACACAAACACACACACACAGATAGATACACACACACACACACACACACACACACTTTCTCTCCACATACCATCTGGCTGGTCGCAGTTTCTGTCCTCCTCAGGCTCTGCAGCCTGGTCCCGTGTAGCCGCACCTCCCGGTGACATGTAACCCCTCCTCCTCTTCGGCCAGGATACAGAGGATACTGCAGGCGCAGCACAGGAATGCAGAGCAGGGAGAGTGCCTCTCCTTCCTGGCACCTACCTGCACTGCTTCCCTTTGCTGAGCGGGTAGCACCGGGCCTGCTTGCACCTCCCCACTCTTACAAGCCCTACACTGGTTCCCCTCCCCCTTTAGAATTCAATTTAAGCTTCTCACACTCACTTATAAGGCCCTAATCCACTCCTCTCCCATTTACATCTCTGACCTTATCTTCCTTTACATTCCTGCCCTTCCTCTTCGCTCCAGAAATGCATGCCACCTTTCCTCCCAACTGATTATTTCTACATATTCCTGCCTCCAAGATTTTGCTCTACCTCTCCCCATCAGACATTCCATCTCTCTACAAAACTTCAAATGGGCTCCCAAGACCCACTTTTTCATTAAACCCAGCCATCTCTCATCCTATGGGCTGAATGTAAAGATGCCTGAGATTGCCGGAGAAGTGAGGTGCCAGTCGATCTCTGACTTTTTTTTAAAAGGGCAATCACTTACAAGGCATGGTTTTGCCTTGTAAGTAATTGCCCCTTTTATAAAACCTCAGAGATACTCCGGCATCACGCACCTCTGGCGACCTCGGGTGTCAATACATCCGTGCCCTGAGCCTCTGTTCCATGCTCACTATCTGCCCATCTGTGTCACCCCTGTCTGTCTGCCCCTCCTCTTCACGAGTGGGGCCCTCTTCCATCATGTGCTTCCTTATCTCCTACACCATACTCCTTACAACAGCACTTAGCACTCAGTTTAAACTACTCTGATGCTTATTTCAGTTTCATGTTTGTTGATGCTGAAATATTTACATACCCTGAACTTGTCCTTTATTGTCTTTTACTATAAGTGACTGTTTTTTCTGTTTTTGTTCATGTATTTATGTACTTTGGAGCTGCAGAACCCTTGTGGCACCATCTAAATAAATGATAATAATAATAATAATAATAATAATAAAAAAGTTATTGGGTATTACTAATACTGATAAACATAACATCGGGCATTACTGATGTTACTGGATATTACTGATACGCTTGTTACTGGGCATTACTGATATTGATAACAAGCATGTTACTTGGTATTACTGATACTAATAAGCATGTAACTGGGCATTGCTGATGCTACTGGGCATTACTAGGGGCACTGCATGATAATGTCACAGTGCATCACCCATCTACCAGTCACTGCAGAGGAGCCAGCACTTTGGTGTCACCCCCTAGACTCCCAGATACAATCTTTACTCTCTACACCCCCCTAGTGATACCTCTGGTGTCTTCCATTGGTGTTAGAGCAGTATTTTCTCATCTTTGAAATAAGCTGCACTACTGTTATCATGATGTTTGGCAATTGAATTAGTCATTAAATAGCCTTCTCTATAACTATCTACATTGACCAAGAGATTCAGCTTAGCACCTTGGGCCTAATTCAGATGTGGTTTGCTGCAAGAGGAGACTTTTATAAGTAGACGCCTTCTGCATGTATAAGTTATCCATGCCGTGTCCTAGAATGCCACATCAGATCACCTGTGACACCATCGGCTGGCTACGTGACCGCCGCTGCAGTTCCTACAAAAAGGACAGGATTCTCTGTCTTCCGACTAAGATTCTGGCCTCAGCACTCCCCTATAATGCCTCCATTTTCAGAAACAGAGGCCATTGATGCACCCTCCCCACACCCAAGCACTTGCAGACTGTCAATCTATACCTCCCAACATCTTGAAAGGCAGATTCGGGGCTTCACAAAAATGGGACGTGACCTCTGAAAAAGAGGGCATGGCTACATGGGAACGCACCGATCATGAGCCCCCAATTTCCATCACTGTGGGAGCATGCCCAGCACTCTCTGAGCTGCTGCCATCCCCCAGGCCCTCTGTCTCCCATGAATAGATGCTGTGTGAATGCACACAGCATCTATTTACTGCTAAGCTGCAAGTTACAGAGAACCTCCCAACTGCCCACTGTGGGACATTGCTGGTGAGACAGCTGGACAGTCCAAAAAAAATGGGACTGTCCTGCGAATAAATCTCTCAACATGCACATCAATGGTGTGGTATTTTTCTAACTATGCAACAGTGAACTTTGAATCTCAACTGCAAATGATAAATCTCTTACTTTGAGCTTGAGCTCAGTAAAGTTAACTGTTAAAATAAAAAAAAATGGTGATAATGCTATAAAAGTAGAAATTTAAGCTCTGCTATGCAACATTTTATAATTGAATTTAACATTTTAAGAAACTTGAAAATTTTTTGCAAATGTTGAACCTTGGACTTTGAATGTTTCAACCGCAAAGTTGAATCATCTTAAATTCATAATTGAAATGCAACCAAATTCTAGGCCATTGAAACAGCCAAATGTGATCAAGTTTCAAACTGGTATTAATTATTCAAGCAACTCTAAATTCCAACCTGTATTCCTGTTGGTACTTCACAGATTTTCTTTTTTAAGTAGTTTACCATCCTTAAAAATAAATTATAAGTTATATGATTGTGGTGGACACATTTAAAACATGATTACATTTTGTTGCCGGAAAGGCCATCATAATGTACAGTACTTGTAATTGCAGATATCTTTAAGAGGGTTAATCAGTTTTTGAAAATGCATCTCTGAAATAACATATCTAGTCATGAAGATATTCAAGTGTTAACAATCATTTTCATTCTTCAAGTAATTGTTTTTATTTAATTGTCTATAGTCAACATCCAGAAATGCAACCTATATTTAAATATTTCTGCTGCTGACAAGGTCAATAATTAGTTCTAAGAAATATGAGCCAAGTAAATCAAGCTGCCAATCGTCAAATATTATTTTCTGGTGAGTATAAGGAGCAGTCTCCTCTACATGTTGGGGGTCATTCCGAGTCGATCGCTCACTGCTGTTTTTCGCAGCGCAGCAACAGGTTACTACTGCGCATGCGTATGTACCGCAATGCGCAGGTGTGTCGTACGGCTACAAAGTGGATCGTTGCTGAGCGATGGATTTAACGAAGACTCTATTTGCACAGCCGATCGCAAGGAGATTGACAGGAAGAGGGCGTTTGTGGGTGTCAACTGAACGTTTTCTGGGAGTGTTGCGGCGAACGCAGGCGTGTCCAGGCTTTTGGAGGGTGGATGTCTGACGTCAATTCCCGGACCTGCAACGCTGGATTCATTGCTCAGGGTAAGTAACTCTTACCCTGGTCTTGTTCTACACAAAACTTTGGGGTGCCACACCCTGCACCTAGATATAGTGCTAGGGACCCCAAATATACAGAGACGCCTTGATGCGGCTTTAGGGCTTATTCATACATTTGCGCAAATATATGTAACCGAGATCTCTGAATTCTAATATTGTGTGGGATTTAAATCTGGTTATTGTTATCATTCAGGGTGCAGGGGGAAACAAAATGCTTTTTTGTCTTGCTTAGAAATACCCCTCCCTTTCAAGCACCTGAATGATATCACTAAGCTAATTGAGCCTCTACCACTATATATGTTTGGAGGGTGGATGTCTGGCGTCAATTCCAGGACCTGCAATGCTGGATTCATCGCACAGGGTAAGTAACTCTTACCCTGGTCTTGTTCTACACAAAACTTTTTTTGCATAGCAGGGCTGCACAAGCAATCGCAGCCTTGCTATGTAATAATACACTCCCCCATAGGCAGCATCTAGTTGATCGCAGAGGCTGCAGAAAGTGCAACAAAGGGCCTGATTTGTGTAAAGCAAAAAAAGCAAGTAACTTTGTGTCTGGAACAAACCATGTTGCCATGCAAGGGGAGCAAATACATTTATATTTTCTCTGTGCATGGTAAACACTGGCTGCTTTTGCATGTACTGTAGCTAACAAATGTTAGACAGCTTTATTTTAGACTGCAATTTAGATTTCAGTTTGAATACACTCCACCCAAATCGAAATCTCTCTGCACATCTTACATCTGCCCCAACTGCAGTGCAACATGGTTTTGCCCAGTTGCTTGCTTTTTTGCTTTACTTACAAACATGAATCAGGCCCAAACTGTGGTAATCAACAACACATAACACAGACTAAAAGTCCCTTTCTTCAAATGTGTTTATAGATGTGTTTATTGATCCATTTTGGATACTCATTTGGGTGAATTCAGTAGCTGGCCTATTTGTGTATGAGAAATAAACTTGTGGATTGAAACTAAGAAAGTTTCCTGGCTCCTGTCTATTTGAAACTGATTATTTTTAAATCTATAAAAAGAGATAAAATATTGCCTTATTTGCTTCCTGGACTTTGACCATGGCTATGCCTCATCACTTTGCTTATTTATCGGCTCTTGGCTTGTATCTCGACCTCAACTTTCCTACATACTTGCCTACTCTCCCAGAAGATGCGGAAGGCCCCTTGCATCAACTGGAAGAGCAGACAGATCTCCCACATCCTGGTCGCAGCTAAGTAAAATGGCAGGATGGAGAGATAATCATAACCATTTGTGTGTCTGTTGAAAGGAGCTAAAACAATGCGAATTACATCATTTTAGCTTTATGATGTCAGACCCTGGCCCCACCCCCCAAAGTTCTTTGCAGCATCTCCTCTCTGAGCTTCTATAATGGAGAGATGAAAAGTAGGTAAATATGCTTTCCTTATTTGGTCCGCAGTTTTGATCAGTATTCTACTCCTGGCAATCTCCTTGGAAGCTGCAACCTGTGTCATTTTGAATTGCAGACTTATTTGAGGACCAAAAAACAATTCACACATACAAAAGGGTGCTGATCTATCTGGTGGCAATAAATTAATATAATTAATTGAACTGCAGCTCCCAATTAAGAGAATATTGCTAACCTCACAAATGTAAGAACAGACATAAAATCTGAAGGGCACAGTCCCCAAAAAGAAGCGCTGCTCAACTAATTTAAATTGTTTTATTTCATAACAGAATCATATATTTATTAAGAACAATTTTATATAATAAAAACATATTAAACAACCACCTAGTGGCAATAACACCAATATATCTACAAATATTTAATTAATATAAAGAAGCAATTGCTATATACCTGTAAGAGGTGCGGCGGTGCGTGTGGTGGTGCCTGCTGCCGTGCAGGTATAGTTTCGGTACTCACCAGGCGCCGCACTCTCTCACCTTCAGGTACCAGAACCTTCAACGGACCTGGCAATCTTCAGTCGGATCCGGACACGGCGATTCCCTCTCGGAGCTGACAGACGAACGAGCTGAGGAGAAAATAGTCTACCTTAAGGGGGGTATCAACCCTTCTTCCACCGGAAGAGGGGATACCCCAGGGGTGACAGCGACCTTCACCGGTTGGGTGAAAGGTCATCACTGGCACAAAGCCTCAGCCACCCAGATTTCACACACTCGCGCTCTCGCACGTAGTGTGATGAAGGGGATTCTCACGTCCGTGAGCAATCCCGATTCTGGCGCTCGGGGACAGACAAGGGACAAACGCACACAGATGCTACTCACCGTTACAAGTCTTGCACTCCGATCTTCTCCACTTACAGGTCCCAGTAAGGAGGTAAAGAGAAAACAGCCGTGCAGGGCCAAGAACTACCCTAGCGTGCGTCCGCTACACTAGCTACATAAACAGAGCCCTCAAACGAGCTCGTGTGGGTGGTGCAACACAACTATGCACAAACTTAAAACAAACAGACACTTTGCCCTGCACGGTAACAACATACATCACAATATCGGATTACAAGATCCCACGGTGCTGTCCCTTTAAATCCCTACCTACCGCTGGAAGGGGGTGGGCGCCACACAGCCTGCCCACCTCCTGTATACTTCTTTCTATGGGGCTCAGGTCAAGCGGACCTGCCTACCTAAACACCTCAGGGTGACCTGGGCCTCGTGCCCAGTGCCGCCTTTATTCGCCTCGGGGGAACACTTATTCACTGGGCCTAGCGCCCCCTGACTGCACACAGGCCGTAGGCCTGACTTCACCCACGGGCCTAGCGCCCGCCTAACTCTTCACTCGTTGGGTGACCTGGGCCTAGTACCCAGCTTCACCTTTATATATCCCTAGCGACCGCCAACTGAAGTAGGGCCTAATGCCCCCTACTGTCCCCTCAGGCCTATTGCCTGTACTTGCCCTCGGGCCTAATGCCCGCCTAACTGGCGCTGGAGGGGTAGCTTGGGCCTAATGCCCAAACCACCCAAATGGTGACCCCCAAATCTTTAGCAGGGCCACGGGCCGGGGGGGACCCCGACTGTGCGTGGCCACGGGCCTGGAGGGCCCGACTAAAGGTGCCCACAGGCCGGAGGGGCTTGACTGTGCCCACGGGCCGGGAGGGCCCGACTGATTGCCCACAGACCGGGAGGTCCTGACTCTGCCCACGGGCCTAATGCCCGAACACCCGGTGGTCTAGGGAGGAGCGGGTACAGGGCCACCTGAGAAGGGCCTACCTGACCCGCTGGGAGAGGCACCAGGGGGGAGCTTTGTCAGCTCTCTTACTTTCCACCCCTGGTGACCTCTCCGGCGCTCTCTTCTTCAATCTTCGGCCGCTGGCCTGTCCTGGCCAGCGGCGCCGCCGTCGCATCGACGCGTCCAGCCGCCGCTGGACATCTTCTTCCCGCAGCCGGTCGTCTCCTCGCCTCTTTCGCGGCCTCAGGACCTTCCACCGCGACGTACTCTTCTTCCTCTCGCCTCCGGGATCTTCGCCGCTCTTCGGCGCGGCCTCCTCTCTCGTCAGCTCCCGCCCGGCGTCTTCAGCGCTCTTCCGCGCGCTACTCGACCTCTTCGGCTCCCGCCCGGCGTCTGACGTCAGACGCCGGGGGCGGGGCCTGTGACGCGGCGAGCGCTGATTGGCTCGCCGCGCCCGCCTCTGATTGGCCGGCGCCCCGCGAGCCGCGATTGGCTCGCGGACGGCGCCGGATTTGAAAAGCCGCGGGCGGCGCTTCTGATTAGCGGCCATAACGGCGCCAAGTTTAAAGCGCCGCCGCCACGCCGCTACTTGCCGCCACCGGCAGCCTGGTGCAGGGAAACATCCGATCCCTGCACCAGACACCCGCAGCCGCACACCCAGCGCTGGGGACAGACCAGCTGCCCCAGCGCTGTCCACCCTCGCGCTCTGCAGGGGATACAGATCCCCTGAACACTGTTGTAGTGATGTGCCCTGGGACACAGGGCACATCTCCACATTTCCCCCCCCCCTTTTTCCTTTGTAGTCCCTACAAAGGTCTCCATGATGTCCATCGTCCGCGGGTCAGGGAATTCCGAGGTCCCTCCGGCGAGGTTGTGTTCGAGGGTCCAGCCCGGACAGACCATGACCCCACATCCTTCCACCTCCAGCTCCGGGTTCCTCTTCTTACCTTCTGACCTCCATCGGTGGATTCTCTGGGGAAGTGGCATCTCCTCACGGTCGCTCGACATTGGTCACAAAGGGGAATCTTCCACCACGGGTACAACAGTCACCCACTCTTGACCTCCGATATCGTCTGTGGCTTCGTCCCTGTCTTCAGGGTGTGGTACCGACCACCACCCAACAGCGGAATCCTCCGGGGCATCCGTTTCCTCCCGGGCAACAACCACCATCTGTCGCATCCCCTCGTGAGGCATCTCCAAAGGTCCCATGTCTTCCTCTGGATCGGGTCCTCCCACGACATCACGATTCTCTCCCCGTACGTCCGTCCAGTTCGGCACTTCCGGCAGGTATTCTTGCTCCAGGACTACCTCCTCCTCTTCACAGAGGGCATTCAACTGGGAGCACGACTGCACCCGATCCTGCCAGTCACTCTCGTCGGCGCTTCCGATGCCAGAGTCGTCCTCCATCTGTTCTTGGAGGGATTTGTCGGTGGACAGCTCACCGTAGTCCGAGTCCTCCTCCACCGATACCTGGACTAGGGAATTATTTTCCTCCTCAGCGTACTTGGTCCTTTCCGCTGGCACCTCTGCTTCCTCAGCGTACTCCTTCGCTTCCGCTGGCATCTTTACTTCCTCAGCGTACTCCTTCACTTCCGCTGGCATCTTTACTTCCTCAGCGTACTCCTTCGCTACCGCTGGCATTTCTTGGTACCCAGGACACACCTGGTCCACACGTCCTGGTTGTGGACAGTTCCATTGCGGGGAGATTCCGGACGTCACCGTCACTGGGTCTTCACGCTTTTCGTTGCAGCGTGGTCTCTTCACCTCCCCGTCGTCCACCTCCGCCTTATGCGTGAAAGTATTCTGCCTTACTGGGGTCGCTTTCTTGGGACAGAGTAGGTCCGCGGCATCTTCCCAGGGGCACTCACTGGCCGCATGTCCTGGTCGCCGACACTTCCAACAAGGGAGGGCCACTGCCACCTTCTCCAAGACGGGTTCCTTGGCCACCTCCTTCACTGAGGGATCTTCACCCATTGGTTCCGGCTCAGAGGAAATGGGCACCTGCGAACTACCTTCAAGCAGGGTCTTCCGCTCCATTTCCCTGGTTTCCTCCTCCCATCTCTGGGCACGACCATCCGCAATCATCCGGTCTTCATTCCACGGACAATCGGGAAGCGCATGTCCCCTCGCCTCGCAGAGCGCACACACGGGCTCTGCAGCCACCCGGTTCCGAAGTTGCTGTCGAAACTCCGTCAGCTGCTCCACGGTGGCCTTGTAGTCTGTCCTGTCTTCAATCCATGGACATTCCAGGAGCCGATGTCGGGGATCTCCACAGCTTTCACACTCGTCTTGGCTCCACTCTTCATCCCAGGGACAATGTATATGCTCATGCCCGTAGTTTCCGCAGAGCAAACACCAGGACTCCTTCTTCGCTTGGCCCTTCTGACGTCTTCAGTCCGCTTCCTGGACCACCTTCTTTGGGGACGTCTCTCGCCAAGTACACTCGTCGGCAAAGTGCCCCGTTTGCCGACATTTCTTGCAGGGCGTCACAGCGGCCTTCTTGCGCCCCTTCTCCCGGCGCTCTTCCTTTTCACGCTGGACCGACCGCTGCACCATCTTCAGGAGGTCTGCCCCAGACACCGTCACCCAGTCGCTCTGGTCCGCACACGTCCGGGGGTGAGTCTGTTCCGGAGCCGTCCACAGGGAGGTCTTCTTGGTGGCGTTCCACATCGTGTCCGTGATCCTGTATCCTTGATCCTGCTGACTACGCCAAAATGTAAGAGGTGCGGCGGTGCGTGTGGTGGTGCCTGCTGCCGTGCAGGTGTAGTTTCGGTACCCACCAGGCGCCGCTCTCTCTCACCTTCAGGTACCGGAACCTTCAACGGACCTGGCAATCTTCAGTCGGATCCGGACACGGCGATTCCCTCTCGGAGCTGACAGACAAACGAGCTGAGGAGAAAATAGTCTACCTTAAGGGGGGTATCAACCCTTCTTCCACCGGAATAGGGGATACCCCAGGGGTGACAGCGACCTTCACCGGTTGGGTGAAAGGTCATCACTGGCACAAAGCCTCAGCCACCCAGATTTCACACACTCGCGCTCTCGCACGTAGTGTGATGAAGGGGATTTTCACGTCCGTGAGCAATCCCGATTCCGGCGCTTGGGGACAGACAAGGGACAAACGCACACAGATGCTACTCACCGTTACAAGTCTTGCACTCCGATCTTCTCCACTTACAGGTCCCTGTAAGGAGGTAAAGAGAAAACAGCCGTGCAGGGCCAAGAACTACCCTAGCGTGCGTCCGCTACACTAGCTACATAAATAGAGCCCTTAAACTAGCTCGTGTGGGTAGTGCAACACAACTATGCACAAACTTAAAACAAACAGACACTTTGCCCTGCACGGTAACAACATACATCACAATATCGGATTACAAGATCCCACGGTGCTGTCCCTTTAAATCCCTACCTACCGCTGGAAGGGGGTGGGCGCCACACAGCCTGCCCACCTCCTGTATACTTCCTTCTATGGGGCTCAGGTCAAGTGGACCTGCCTACCTAAACACCTCAGGGTGGTCTGGGCCTAGTGCCCAGTGCCACCTTTATTCGCCTCGGGGGAACACTTATTCACTGGGCCTAGCGCCCCCTGACTGCACACAGGCCGTAGGCCTGACTTCACCCACGGGCCTAGCGCCCGCCTAACTTGTCACTCATTGGGTGACCTGGGCCTAGTACCCAGCGTCACCTTTATATATCCCTAGCGACCGCCAACTGAAGTAGGGCCTAATGCCCCCTACTGTCCCTCAGGCCTATTGCCTGTATTTGCCCTCGGGCCTAATGCCCGCCTAACTGGCGTTGGAGGGGTAGCTTGGGCCTAATACCCTAACCACCCAAATGGTGACCCCCAAATCTTTAGCAGGGCCACGGGCCGGGGGGGACCCCGACTGCGCGTGGCCACGGGCCTGGAGGGCCTGACTAAAGGTGCCCACAGGCCGGAGGGGCCTGACTGTGCCCACGGGCCGGGAGGGCCTGACTGATTGCCCACAGACCGGGAGGGCCTGACTCTGCCCACGGGCCTAATGCCCAAACACCCGGTGGTCTAGGGAGGAGCAGGTACAGGGGCATCTGAGAAGGGCCTACCTGACCCGCTGGGAGAGGCACCACGGGGGAGCTTCATCAGCTCTCTTACTTTCCACCCCTGGTGACCTCTCCGGCGCTCTCTTCTTCAATCTTCGGCCGCTGGCCTATCCTGGCCAGCGGCGCCGCCGTCGCCTCGACGCGTCCAGCCGCCGCTGGACATCTTCTTCCCGCAGCCGGTCGTCTCCCTGCCTCTTCCGCGGCCTCAGGTCCTTCCACCGCGACGTCCTCTTCTTCCTCTCGCCGCCGGGATCTTCGCCGCTCTTCGGCACGGCCTCCTCTCTCCTCAGCTCCCGCCCGGCGTCTTCAGCGCTCTTCTGCGCACTTCTCGACCTCTTCGGCTCCCGCCCGGCGTCTGACATCAGACGTTGGGGGCGGGGCCTGTGACGCGGCGAGCGCTGATTGGCTCACCGCGCCCGCTTCTGATTGGCCGGCGACCCGCGAGGTGCGATTGGCTCGCGGACGGCGCCGGATTCGAAAAGCCGCGGGCGGCGCTTCTGATTGGCGGCCGCTACTCGCCGCCACCGACAGCCTGGTGCAGGGAAACATCCAATCCCTGCACCAGACACCCGCCGCCGCACACCCAGCGCTGGGGACAGACAAGCTGCCCCAGCGCTGTCCACCCTCGCGCTCTGCAGGGGACACAGATCCCCTGCACACTGTTGTAGTGATGTGCCCTGGGACACAGGGCACATCTCCACATACCACTGTAATGTAGTCCATATTCATTCAAATTAAAAAATAACTTTTTTGTCCAAGTGTATTAGTCTCACTGTTCAATGTCCAAGTTAATAAGCTTATTTGCATGCAATTGTGGCACCTTGGAAAATTGTGTGTGTGCCCCTTTAAAAGCTTGAAGACAGTGTTTTCAGCTTGGAGAGTGTCATGCTGGTGCAGAAGGGATTAAGGACGAACCAGAGTCAAGTCGCGTGTCCTGTGCTGGTGAGGTAGCGAGTGCTGATTGGACAGAAAGTGAGAGAGTAAGCGGATCCTTGTGAGAAGAAGAAGGAGGAGTTGGAGAGAAGCCATTGTAGGAGATGGACGTGCTGTGAGGAGCGGAGCTGGAGAAGCAGAGACAGTTCAAAGTGGGTGGTCATGCAGGGCGGTGGAGAGCAGCGTTGCAGAGCTGAAGCAGCAGAGAACTGGGAGAGCGAGTGTGAGATGTCATAGCCAGGGACTGGACACCACCTGGACTATATATAGAGGGGGCGGATGCTGCGGCCATTTTGTTAAGCTGAATACTTAAGCGAGCAAGTGCTAAGCACAGTTTGTCACACATACTGCTCACTACCGCAGAGAAGGTGTGTTACCAGGCCCTTAATAGAACAGCCCACAGACCTGCCCCTGCTTTAATACAGTTACCAGGACAGAGACATAATTTGTAAGAAGAGCTTGAGAGAGACATTGAGTTGCTTTAAGGAGTAAAGACTGAGTTATTTGTCCAAGGAATAATTACTACAGAGGAAGCTGCATTGTTAAAGATCCTAAGATACCATCGCTAATTACATCGTTTTTGCATACTGAAACACATTGATATTTCTACTGTTAAATCCCAGGATTGACATTGTTTATAAGTGCCATTAGCCCATTACAACACTGTGACATTTGTAGGCTCTCAATCCCTTGTGCAACAAGAACAATGACACCATACCCCCATTGCAATACTGTAGCAATGTTGGATCTAAGAGCTCCAACGTAAAGACTAAGACATTCTTTTTAAGGATAGCCAGAAAAGTGGTAATTGCTATTGAAACAGTATTCTTAATAACTTTCTTCATTGTTCTCATTATTATCTACTTTTTCTTGGAATATGCACAGATTGACTGAACCATTGATTTATTGAATGTTACAGTGTATTGTGAGCTGTATACACATGTGATTTTCTTGTCTTCTTTAAAGCACCATTAGTACTGTGATTGTCCAATTTTGCTGACAGTACATTACTGTTGAATATCAATCTATCCTACCTCTCTGAGCAAGGTACAATTAACAAGGTACAGCAAAGGGGTCTGACACATTGCCATCGAACATCTGTGATACCTCTTCAAACTACTTAGATACACCTGCCAGCCTCGGGGTGTTACACAATTAATATGGTGAAGTCCAGACTTTAATAGAAATTGGTTAATATATTCTGAAGAAAATTAGTCTCCTTAGTAACATATCATATTACGCCATCTAATATCCAGCTCTCTGTATGCATTACACAGTCCAGGTTTATAAATATGCAGATCCTTCTTACCTCTACCGGCTGGTGTTCCCAAATGTGCAGCTAAGTGAAAGAAAGTCCCAAAAAGGAATAGCTGTTTCTATTACCAGACAGAAATGGATTTCAGTAACTGCACAGCATACAGATATAGAGCCTTTCCAGAGTAATTAGGGCACTGAAAACAAGGCATGGCACCTATTTAAGATGTCTGCTGGAAGATATAGAAAGGCAGCATCAAAATTGAGGCTTGGAGAGCATAGTACCCCGTGTGCATGCACCGCACGGAGCTTAAGTCCTATTTGATTTGACTATAAATTTAGTTCTGGACTAAGTGGGCTTGAACTTTGAGTAAGCCGCTGATCATCAATAGAGGTGGAGAAACATGTTACGTTGCCCCTAATTACTCTGGGAAGATTTTATATCTATATACAGTGCAATTGCTGAAAAGGCATTTCTATCTGGGAATAGAAAGAGCTGTTTCTTTTGGGGACATTACTCCACTAAGCTGCACAAGTTGGTAGGTGTGTAGTGGATGTGAGCAAGGAGGCATCTGCTATTACTTTTTTCTTACCACATTTCTCCCTTATATCAAAGAGGTTAGTCCGCACAATTCCAAAAAAGAGGAGGTTTTATTGAATATAACAGGATACACAACACACATATGTCAGTACAATAAGGTAGCAATCTAACTTAGCTAAGCTCTGTACAGCTCTACAGCACTATGGTGCTTCAATAACACAGTGACAGACTTGTGCACATGCAGATACAGTACTTTTATAGAGGCATGTAAACAAGTCTGCACCTGGAGTCTGGAGAGTCTAACCTTTAAGTTACTCATACATGTGATGTTATTTAGACAGATGAGACATGCACAATAGCACACAGTTAAGAGACAGCATATAGTGATTAACCATTTAACTACATATCAATAAAGAAAGACCACTTAAAAGATATTGTGCAAAATGACAGTGTAGCACATGTGGAAAGATGAGATGGTTAGGTACATTACCACTAAGAATTTAAATCTACATGTACCACTGCCTTATATAGATTATATTTCTTCTATATTATTCTTCTATATATCAGCTCCACAAACATTGGTATTGTGTCCACCTCTTAATCAGGCCCTCGATTCGGTACATCTCTATTATTTAATATGTTTGGATATACTTTTATCACTCCCGTTAGAGTGACACATGCAAGCTTTAGGGCCTAATTCTGATTCCCATGCAATCCATATGCAATGATGATGTTTATATAGCTAAGCAATTTTAAGCAACTGCACATAGGGAAAAATTTCAAACCCCTACAGCGCATGTGCTGATGATGTTGCAATTGTGACAGAAATGGTGACTGGGAGGTGGAAATAAGTTAATGCAAAAAGTCAGTTTCATGGGTGTGCTATGGGAGGTCACAAGCAAGTCGGTTAAAGCAGCTGCATTCCGAAATGCCCAGCCGCAGCCATCGTGGGCTAAACTCAGACAATGAAACGGCACCTGTCATAGCAAGTGTTGAAGGTGTGAGGGATGAGCGAAAGAAACACTGGCAGTATTATAGCATGCAAAGACGCTAAAAGTGGGTGTCTCAGTCCCTGCACATTAAGACACACCCTGGTACACTAGGGGAAGGACTGATACCAGCATTTGCATATATTTACAGCAAAAGATGCACGTTGCAGGGGAGGGCAAAACACTAGAAGAAGTAAAAGTAGAATGACACATGCCCACCAGCTATTCATTCATGGTCCTTAGTGAGGAGACGCTCTGACAGCTGCACCACCTTAGCTGTGGACCTGCACAGACTAGCATTTATTGCATGGGGATGCTATACTTGATTCTGGTTCTGGGCTAACCAGTACCAGTCGTTAATTGAGGGCTCTATCCTACTGTTATGATCAGGACTGCATTGACCCAATCTGACTGGGAGATGGAAGACATGTTGCATTAAGTGCTACTCTGCCAGAGCAGTGATAAATGGGTGCCCTTGGTGTGTGTGTGACAGAAAGGATGATTGAAGGAGGACTGTAGAGGTAAAATGGGCAGCTTAGCATTGCATACCCCTCAGCCATCATTCACCGTGATGCAGCCACTCCCCATGCCCCCTGTCCCCAATCAGGTCACCTCAAATTTTGATAGAAATTGAAGATGACCATATATATGCATCTTGTTAGTGTACATTGTCCACCAATTAATCAACTGTGTCTTTTCATGTAATAATTTACTAAAATAATCCTACTTGTGTTTTGTTTATTTTATTATATAATCTCTATTATTGTCACCCTCTCTCACCTTTCTAAAGTTTACTTGAAATTGTTAATGTAATATGCACACATCCAGAAATGGAAATAGGGTGAATAAATGTAGGATAACGCATTGATAAAATACAGATTTATTTTTGCTAGTGGTCATTATGACTTTACTTCACCTCGAAGTCCTTCTGTTTATGGACCTGATGCAGAGATGTACACAAACCTGATTTTTCTTGCAGTTAAGCGATTATTAGCTGTCTGTACAATGCATCTAAGTTGCATTGTGCATGTGCTGCAATGGTCTTGTAACAGTGGTTGCAGAGAGGATTTATTGATGAAGTGATTGACAGTCAGGGACCGTTTGGGGGATGTAACTGGGGAGTGGCTGTAAAAATGCAGACTTATTGCCATAGTTTCTTGGGTGGGTGACACAGTTTGCGACTGCAATCCCATACCAGTTACACGTCTCTGGAGTTTTAATTCCTACAGCCATGCTGCAAGTATATAGGGTGACTCAGATGGTCTATGTTTGACTGATGTGCATCCAATGCTTGCATCTTGGCACGCAAGTGGCGGATCAGAGAGGCTGGTTATGGGCGTCTCTATTCAAGTCTAGGTAGCTGCGACATTAGCATATTTTCACAAATTGGCAGCTGTGGATACATTTGCCTACTGTACATCTCTGAATTAGGCCCTATGTTTTTTTTCTGTTTGAGGATCATAACAGGTAATATCAAACATGCCAGAAAATAACTGCATTGATTTTAAAGTACCTGTTTAACAAGCATTATTTTCCTAAAATTATGTAGAAACAGCTGTGAAAAGAGACTTTTCATTTGTAGACTAGTTGCCCAGGGATAGTCAGGGATCAGAAGTGAGTCAGTGCTCTGAATGGGGGCTAGGTTGTTTTTGTTTTGCTTCATTTACACTGAAATTAAAGAAATATTTAATTTATTCCCTGGAAAAGCTGTGTGTGGTTTCTGACTAAGCACCTAGACACTGCACCAATTAGTGGTGGAACTTGCGAGTGATGGGCCCAAGTGGGAGGTGGTGACTGGGGAGTCCGTGGTGACAGGGAGAGACAGAGGGTGACAGGGAGAGGCAGAGGGCAACCGGGGAGTGGCAGAGGGCAACCGGGGAGAGGCAGTGGGTGACCAGTGAGAGGCAGTGGGAGACTGGAGAGAGGCTGCGGGTGACAAAGACATTGGGGGTAATTCCGAGTTGATCGCACATAGCAACTTTTTGCTGCTCGTGCGATCAACCTGACGCCGACTATGGGGGAGTGTATTTTAGCATAGCAGGGCTGCGAACGCTTGTGCAGCCCTGCTATGCTAAAAAAGTTTCACGTAAAACAAGACCAGCCCTATACCTACTTACCGTTTGCGATCCAGCGATGTAGGTCCCGGATTTGATGTCAGACATCCACCCTCAAAACACCTGGACACGCATGCGTTCGCTGGACCACTCCCGGAAAATGGTCAGTTTACGCCCCGACACGCCTTCCTCCTGTCAATCTTCCTGCGGTTGCTGCTGCAACCGCTTTTCTCGTACCCGGAGTCATTGCCCGGCAACAGTTGTTGCCGGGCAATGACGCGCGTGCACAATGAGCACGCCACACATGCGCAGTTCTGACCCGATCACACTGCTGCAAAGAAGTGCAGCATGCGATCGGGTCAGAATGACCCCCATTGTTCTCCCCAGAATTTGTTTGAAGCCAGGTGGCATTATGAGGTAGGTAGAAAGGGGAGCAGGGTAGTGGTGTTAAAGCATGGGCTGTGTGGAGGTGTGGACCTAATGTCTGTGGTGGCATCATGTCTCAGGGGCCCCTGGGGGCCTCCTTTGTCTTGTGACAGAGGGTTGGGGGGCTGCATATCTGTTCATTAGCAGCCTTGGACACACTGTACCTGGAGCAGGTGTGGATCATCAAATCGACAGTGCCTAGGTCGACAATGTTTAGGTTGACCACTATAGGTCGACAGTCACTAGGTCGACAGGGTTTCTAGGTCGACATGTGCTAGGTCGACAGGTCAAAAGGTCGACATGAGTGGGATTTTTTGGCATTTTCTGCGTACAGTGACCGGGAAGCTGAATTAGTGCACCGTATCCCCTTGCATGGCTCGCTTTACTCGCCATGCTTCTGGCAAGGTGCCTCACTCCGCTACCACTTCGCTCGGCACAGATTACCGTTCCAATCGTAGTCCACCTGGATCGTTAAGTATGAAAAAGTTCAAAAAAAGTAAAAAAAGTGAAAAACTCATGTCGACCTTTTGACCTGTCGACCTAGCACATGTCGACATAGAAACCCTGTCAACCTTCCAACCATGTCGACCTAGTGGCTGTCGACCTATAGTGGTCGACCTAAACAGTGTCGATCTTCAGACCGGATCCCACCTGGAGCGCGGTCTGCTGCTGTATGTGTGACAACTAGAACACAGCCACTCCATCCTGTGGCTGCACTGGCAGAGCAGCTGCAGGACGGGGGATGACTTGCTTACTTCTGGGGCTGGATCCACTTCACAGCAGCATGTCTTGGCTGGCTCAATATGTGTTATAGGTTGGTTCTGCTGACAGAAACAGGGCTGTTCCTCCTAACAGCCTGGCCATGGTCGTCATCTCTCCAGCACTGCCTCCCCCTCGACACTCATCTAGTCCCCAGCACTCAGGAGACAAGGAGAGATGACAGGTGAAGCACCCATTGCCCCTCCTCCTGACCTGCATCTGGAACGAGTCCCCACTCCCAGTGGTCCACTCCTCTTAGATCATGGGTGGCTCACAGAAAAAAACAGAATGTGATAATAAAACTATTTAAATCTCAGTCTGTTGTTCTTTACTGTGAGCCTGTTAATTCTTATAAGAGGCTAAATTGCATGTGTTGTCTGTGCCTTATTGTGTTACATCTGTATCATCCAACGTATCCACCTTCTCAGGTTGCAACAATTTATTCCCTATAATGACACTGTATTTTTGCTGAATCTGATCCTTTTGGTATAATACCTTACTTCAGCCTTATACAGCAGGAAAGAATATTTTTATTATCACATTCTCTTTTTTTTTATCACTCTAATATTTCACCACCTTTCCTGAAATAATTTGAATGCATACCAATTAAAATAAGTAATTTTAAAATTTTATTTGGTTCCAGTGTGCACCCTGAAAGATGCTTTTCATGTTTCTTTTCTTTATTTTAAATTGTTGGTCCCTAACCTCAAGCATTGGGGTAGCACCTCAAAGGAAAGTACATATAATAAAGGATATATTATCAACAGGAGCGGTTCTTGGTGCAAGCAAGCAGTGCCTGCGCCCGGGGCACTGCGGCCTGGGGGCGCAGCCGCAGTCACCCCACAGGCATCCGCCGCCTACCCGTACCCTGCTCCCCCTCCCCAGCTGCAGAAGATGCTGTGGGCTGTGTGGGCGTCGGCTGCAGCCGGCGCACCTGTCAGACACTAGAGGTCATTATTCACCTCTAGTGTCTGTTCGGCGCTGCTATGGGAGAGACGTCATGACGTCTCTCCCATAGAGAGCAGCGGTCGGTAAGCAGGAGCGGAGCAGTGGTAAGTGTTGTTTGTTTGTTTTTTGTGTGTGTTTTTAAGCGGCTACTAATGGGCACAGCAACAGGGGGCACTACTACTGGGGGCACAGCAACAGGGTGCACAACTACTGCGTGCACAGCAACAGGAGGCACAACTACTGGGGGCACAGCAACAGGGGGCACAACGACTGGAGGCACAGCGACAGGGGGCACAACTACTGGGGCAAATCTACACTACTGGGGGCATATCTATAGGGGGCACTACTACTTGGGCATAGCTACAGGGGGCAAATCTACTGGTGGCACAGCTACTGGGGCATAGCTACAGGGGGCATAACTACAGGGGGCAAATCTACTGGGGGCAAATCAACTGGGGTGCACAACTACTTGAGGCAAATCTACTGGGGGCACAACTACTGGGGGCATAACTGTGGCCACGCCCCTCCCCTATGAAGCCACGACCCTATTTTTTGTCCTGTTTTACCGCGGGGGGCGCCAGTGGAAACTTTCGCACTGGGCACCACAAGGTGTAGAACCGGCCCTAAGATGTACAAAGAATAGGAACCAATGAGTATTTAAGAATCAATTTATGTAATAAGCTCTTTGGATACTGATGCGGTATTGATTCAGTGTTTTGTATATGCAGTATGTTTTATGGAGTGAGTGGGATTATTTCTTTTATATAGCATGTGTTTGTCTTAAAAATCATGTTGATCACTTGTTTGTATTGTAAAAACTGTGGGACTGGATGGTGGGAAATACAAATGCACTTACTAATGTACTAGTGATGATAATAATAATAATAATAATAATAATAATAATAATAATAATAATAAAAAATTACTTTATCCCAAACTTTTTTTTGATGAAAACAATGATCTATGCCAAGTGTGACCCGACATGCATAGTTAGCCACAGAGCATCACATTAGGTGTGTGCTATTTCTCTATTCAGGAAGGCATTACATTGCCAAAGGACTTTGGTCTTCAATTGGAGTCCCTCTAGTTCCTTGAGTCACTGCAATTAGCAGTGATAAAAAAAGAACAGGAAGTTTATACATTGCTACTACTGTGTGACGTCCACCTGATTTCTGTGAGTAAGGGAAGCAGCAATGGAAACTGGATAAATTAGCCAGGCTAATGTACTGGTGAAGATACTGTAGGGGCACATTTACCGAATTTTAACCAAGAACCCATGGTAAGCACTAGATGGCAGTAATGATAGCAGTGGCAGGGAATGCTTTATAAGTTAAAAATAAGAGCTTAAATTCATAGTTTCAAATACATTTATAGCTAATTCATAGTTAATAACACCAGAACCACACACCTATTTGTATACTAACATATAAAAAAAAAAAATCCCAGATGACTTGCTAATACTACAGTTACAGATCCCATTTCTTTTTTTACGTTTTCTCCTTTGAATGCATATTGTCATTTATATGTGAAGGATTGCATCAAATACTGATAGATATGGATGAGATAGATTTCAAGTTCAACATAATGAGCATATGCTATATTGGGTATTAACTTTGGCCAATTCTAGACTAAGTAGACCTAAGGGTGAAAAGTCCCTTTGGACTGTTTTTGTGCAAACTAAATAGAAAAACACCTTACCTACAGTATATTGTGGTTTCCCTGCAACAGGGAACCTCTGGAGAAATTGATTCTCCCTGGGCAGTGTCTTCAGTTGGTATTCCCTATTTATGGTCCAGAAGATGCCTATTTGTGTAGCAATATAACCAATGCTATCATCATATAACAGAGGTTTAACCAGACTTGTTCCCTCTGTGTCACCTGCTGCCAAGTGTCCCCTTCAGGCCCCTGTGTCTCTCCAGTCCTCCATGTCTTTCCAGCCCCCTGTCTTTCCAACCTCCAGACCCTGTTATTCTAGCCTCCTACCTCTTGTGTAACCCCAGGCCCTTGTCACTCCAGCTTCCCACTCCATGTCACTCCATCTTCCTGCCCCCTGTGTCACTCCAGCCTTCTTCATCCTGTGTCAATCCAGCCCCTTGTCACTCCAGACTCCTGCCCCTGTGTCACTCCCTCCCCTGTGTCTTTTCAATCCCCTGTCACTCCAGCCTCCTGTGGCACTCCAGCCTCCTCTCCCCTGTGTCACTTCAGCTCCCTTTCACTCCAGTCTTCTGAACCCTATGTCTCCCCAGCCTTCAGCCCCTTCTATCACTCCAGCTCCATATCAATACAGCCTCCCCTGTGTGTCTCCAGCCTCCTAAGCCAACCACATCCCCAGGCATCTTCAACTTACCTTCTTCTTGACAGCCTGCAATGCTACGCTTTGTGCCCCTCTTCCTTGAGGGCTAGCCATGGAGGAAAGATGCAATGGTGACCCATGCACATACAGAGGGTACGTGTCGGAGGTAACTCTTCTGTCGGATCCTAGTCTTTGCTGGCTGTTGGTCGGCAGGAAAAAGAGGTAGTACAGAGTGTGCCTCTTAATAGATGTCAGTGCATTGTTGTCAGGGTTATTGTGGCCCCATGGCGCAACATTCCAGGCAATAGCCCTGCCATCCCATCCCTTGAGCCACCCCTGGTATTAACACAAGTGATCATTAGTGATATATTGGCAGGATGTAATGGGAGCCGAGTTTAGCATCTGGGAAAAAATCGCACAAACTCAGACATTATAATGTGCAACTTTTTCCCAGAACTCAGACAATGTAATATCATACGTCTTTTGAGCTCCGAATGCAAATCTGATCCAACTTCTCTTGAGATTTAGACCAGGACGCTTCCAACTTTTTCAGACCAACCGGGATGCGTCTTTTAGTATAACAGTTGCACAATGTTAGAGAAAGTCACCCATTAGCACCAAAAGACCTATGATTGCAGCATCACCTCTAATTAAAATGATATGGGGGCATGGCTGTGTGTAATTGCAGCTGTATAGGCATACCAAATTATGTTACAGTGTTTGGCAGCAAAACACCGTAGCATAACATGTTACATGCAGATACAGCCGTAATTATAGTATATTGGCATGCCACATATCATTTTAATTAACAGGATCTGTTTGTAATTGCATACCTTTGTGTATGAGACACATTTTCCGGGGAAAAATATGCAAACATTACATGTACAGTACATGGACTATTTTGAGAGATAAAAGTATGTTTGTTTGATTTTAAGGTTAGAAATCATTTTAAAAATGCTTATTTGTTGTAAATGTGCAGTAATTGTGTTCTTGTAATTGATTTTCAACATTGACAAATACAACTCACCCATAAAAAAAAGCAGCTCTATTTATGTTCAACTTTGTAGAGCAGTTCTGGGTGAGTTTTAAACTCGGACTCATTTACATCAGATGAGTTGTTGTTAGGGTCTCCTGCTCTGTGCTGCCACGTCGTCATGGCAACCGGGAGACAAGTGCTAGCGGAGTAACCTGAGAGTAGCTGATACTCCGGTTCGGGTCTTTTGCTGTGCAGTGGTTACAGGCTCTGTGCACGGCAGGGGATCCGGTGCTGGTTTTTGTGCTCACAGTCTGTGAGGTCTGAGTGGGGCGTGGACAGCACCTGCTATATAAACCCTCTTCTCAGGTTAGGCAGATGCTGCTGAATCTTTGTTGGTTAGTCAGTTCCTGAAAGCTAGCTAGTACTGTGTAAACTTTGTATTTGTTTGTTGCTTACTGCAAATAGGCCTTGGGATTTGGTATTACACTCTGCCAATCCAGACCTAGCAGTAAGACTGGAGTCAGTCGTTTAACCTGCTGGGGTTCTTTTGCTACTCTGTGAACCTAGCAAGTTTGCGGCTGTATTCTCAGACTTGCCTGCCAAAATCCTTTCTCACTGTGCAAGGTGTTCAGGTGTCAGTTTAGTGGCAGTAAGCTGAACCAGTGCACTGCAAGTAAGGACTAGGATTGTGGAGACTCTCCTTGTGTCTATTATTCCATCTCTGACCAAGGAGTTTACTGCCACACCCGTTGGTAACCCTTTAGGGTTTTTGCTGTTGCCCTTAGCAACAGCATTTCGGGTTCTCTACGTATTAAATCACTACATCTCGCTTCTTTCCATCTGAGCATTCCTAATACTAGGGAGACATCCAGTTTCTTAGCCTTTGGGCTTCTCTGTTCATTTTGTGTTTATTTTGTTACCCTATCACCTTCTGTGTATGTAATGTCAAATTCCCCAGTCTGTCTGTGAGTTCATTTGTTTTGCATCCCTTACCGTTCAGACACCAGTACATTCCTGCTGGCACTGGTGTGCATAATATATTCAGCAGCCTAATACTCCTGTTGAAATTTTGTGGGAATATGGAGCATACCCCTCAAAATACTTTGCAACAGGTGGTCGATCAGGTGCAGGTCCTGACTCGACAATTTAATGATTTGTCCATTAAAATGCACACCTCGCAGGCCGCTGGCGGAGCTCCCGCAGCAGCAGTACCTTCAGGGGTTAAGGAGCCGAAAGCAAATCTCCCGGATCGTTTTTCTGGAGATCGCTCGCAGTTCTTTTGTTTCAAGGAGAGCTGCAAGCTATATTTCCAGCTTAGGCCTCAGTCTTCTGGGTCGGAGATTCAGCGGGTGGGCATAGTGATTTCCTTGCTACAAGGAGACCCACAGGTCTGGGCATATGGGTTGCAGCCTGACTGTCCGTCGCTTAAAAGTGTTGATGCTTTTTTTACGGCACTGGGCATGTTGTATGATGACCCTGACAAGACGGCCTCAGCCGAGGCTCAGATTTCGATCCTTAAGCAAGGGCGAAGGCCAGTTGAGGTTTATTGTACGGAGTTTCGGTGGTTGGCCCATGATACCCAGTGGAATGACCCAGCCCTGAGACACCAGTAACGAAGAGGTCTTTCTAACCAGTTAAAAGACTAACTGGTACAATATCCCTTGCCTGATAGCTTGGATCAGCTCATGCAGTTATCCATTCGGGTGGATAGACGGCTGAGAGAGCGCAGGCTTGAAAGGGAGACCGAGGTTTCCTTCTTTCCCAAGGGAACCTCAGACTCTGAGGAATTTTCCGAGGAGCCTATGCAGATTGGGGCTACCCGCCTCTCCTCGCGTGAGAAGACGCGAAGGAGACAGCAGGGGTTATATTTGTACTGTGGGAATAAAGGTCATGTGGTAGTATCATGCCCAGAAAAGCCGGAAAACTTCAGGGCCTGAGGGTGATGGGAAATATCCTGTCAGGCCAGAAGTCGGAATTTCCCAAGAAGACTTTTATCATTCCGGTGACCTTGAAGATCCTCGGTCAAACTGTCAAGACTGAGGCCTTTGTGGACAGTGGGACCGACGGGGTTTTTATGGACCGCCAATTCGCCCTGAAACACTCTGTTCCCTTAGTACCCTTGGCATCGGAAATTGAGATTTGTGGGTTAAACGGGGAACCATTATCCCAGGGTAAAATTCCCTCTTGCACTAGCCAGATTTCTTTGTTTATTGGAGCCACACACTGAAAAATTGTCCTTTTATGTGACTGTCTGTACTTTTGCCCCATTGGTGTTGGGGTTACCCTGGTTAAGGGCCCACAATCCTCAATTTGACTGGGTCTCTGGGGAGATTCTTAGTTGGGGTACTGATTGTTTCAGGAGTTGCTTGAGCCTTCCAGTCAGGCTTTCGCAGCTAAGTTTGCCAGGATTGCCAGGATGTTATGCAGATTTTGCGGACGTGTTCTCCAAAAGAGTTGCAGAGGTACTACCTCCCCATCGCCCCTATGACTGTGCCATTGATTTGTTGCCGAATGCTAAGCTTCCCAAGAGCAGGTTGTACTCCCTGTCACGTCCTGAGACTCAGGCTATGGCAGAGTACATTCAGGAGAACTTGGCTAAGGGATTTATCAGACCTTCACAGTCTCCAGTTGGGTCGGGGTTCTTCTTCGTGGGTAAAAAGGACGGTTCGTTGCGACCCTGTATCGACTTCAGGGAATTGAACCGTATCACGATTAAAAACTCATACCCACTGCCTCTCATTTCGGTCTTGTTTGACCAGCTTCGTACTGCCACCATTTTTTCTAAGATTGACCTACGCGGTGCGTACAATCTAATCCGAATAAGAGAGGGGGATGAATGGAAGACTGCCTTTAATACCCACTCAGGGCATTATGAATATTTGGTGATGCCTTTTGGGCTCTGTAATGCCCCGGCAGTCTTCCAGGACTTCATGAACGATGACCTCAGGGAATATTTGGATAGATCCTTAGTTGTATACTTAGATGACATCCTAATCTTCTCCCATTCCCTGGAGGAACATCAGAAGCATGTACGCTTAGTCCTCCAGAAACTCAGAGACCACCGGCTGGGGGCGAAGTTGGAGAAGTGCGAATTTGAAGTTCAGCAAATCGCATTTCTAGGATATATTATCTCCCCAGAAGGTTTCCAAATGGAGGGTTCCAAGGTACAGGCAGTCCTGGATTGGGTGCAGCCCACTAGTTTGAAGGCGCTTCAGCGTTTTCTGGGCTTTGCAAATTTTTATAGACGATTTATCGCTGGATTTTCGTCTATAGTGGCGCCCTTGGTGGCACTCACTAAGAAAGGGGCGGATGTTGCTCACTGGTCTTGTGAGGCCAAAGCGGCTTTTGCCCGTCTCAAAAGGGCATTTGTCTCGGCCAAGGTGCTGCGACTCCCAGATCCAGAGCTTCCTTTTGTGGTGGAGGTGGATGCCTCTGAGATGGGTATTGGGGCAGTGCTCTCTCAGATGGGGGTGTCTGATAATCGCCTTCATCCCTGTGCTTACTTTTCCCGTAAATTTTCGCCTGCCGAGATGAATTATGACATGGGTAACCGGGAATTGTTGGCTATTAAGGATGCACTCGAGGAGTGGAGACACTGGCTTGAGGGGGCTAAGTTTGTGTTCTCAATTCTCACCGACCATAAGAATTTGGCATATTTAGAGTCAGCGAAGCGCCTCAATGCCAGGCAGGCACGATGGGCTTTGTTTTTTGCTCGCTTTAATTTTTTGATAACATATCGCCCTGGGTCAAAAAACATCAAGGCTGATGCGCTCTCGCTGAGTTTTGCTCCAATCCAGGAGACCACCGAGGAGCCATTGCCCATTGTGTCCCCATCATGTATTAAAGTGGGCATTACCCAGGACCTCTTGTCATTAGTCCTTAGAGCACAGGAGCAGGCTCCTCCAGACCTTCCGGTAGGTCTTTTGTTTGTGCCTCCTAGGTTAAGACAGCGAGTGTTCCTGGAATTCCATGCCAAGAAGTCGTCAGGTCACCCGGGTATTGCCAGAACTCGGGAGTTGCTATCTAGGGCGGTGTGGTGGCCCTCGGTGGCTAGGGATGTGGATCAGTGGGTTCGGGCATGTGACATGCCCGAAATAAGACTCCTAGAGGGGTTCCTGTTGGCCCATTACATCCACTCTCTATTCCATCTAAGCCATGGACCCACATTTCAATGGATTTTGTGGTGGACTTGCCCAAATCCTCGGGGATGACAGCCATCTGGGTTGTCGTTGACAGGTTTTCGAAGATGGCGCACTTCGTTCCATTGCTTGGGCTGCCATCGGCCAGATGCCTGTCTGAATTATTTATGCTGCATGTTGTGCGCCTCCACGGGTTGCCACTTGATGTGGTCTCTGACTGCGGATCCCAGTTTGTGGCCAAATCCTGGAGGGCATTTTGTTCCGATCTCCAGATTTCTGTCAGCTTGTCGTCAGGCTACCATCCGCAGTCTAATGGGCAGACTGAAAGGGTGAACCAGTCCTTGGAGCAGTTCCTCAGGTGTTATGTCTCCAAGTGTCAGACTGACTGGGTGGCTCATCTGTCCATGGCGGAGTTTGCCTATAACAACGCGGCTCACTCTGCTACAGGGATCTCTCCCTTCCTTTGTGTGTATGGGCATCATCCTAAGGCCAATTCTTTTGACCCCCTGGACTCCACGCCTGGTGGTTCCTCTGTGGTTTCGGTCCTTTGGAGGAAAGTGAAGAAAGCCCTTGTGTCTGTGTCATTAGTGACCAAAAGGGTTTTTGATAAGCGGAAAAGACCCTGCAGCTTCAAATTAGGAGACTTCGTCTGGTTGTCTACCAAGAATTTGAAGTTGAGACAGCCATCTCATAAGTTAGGTCCCCGGTTCATCGGTCCTTATAAGATCACTAGGGTTATCAATCCAGTGGCATTTCAGTTAGATCTACCCCGTTCTTTGGGTATCAATAAAACATTTCATTGTTCCCTTTTAAAACGGGCGATTAGTAATCCTTCTTCCAGTGGAAGACCTTCCCCTCTTCTGATACGTGGCCAGAGGGAGTTTGTTGTTGAAAGGATTCTTGACTCCAAGATGGTTCGGGGTCGGCTGTCATTTTTGGTGCACTGGAAGGGGTATGGCCCGGAGGAGCGGTCGTGGGTGCGCAGTTGTGATCTTCATGCCCCCAGACTGTTACGCTCTTTCTTCTCGCAGTTCCCCGATAAACCCGGTGGTAGGGGTTCTTTGACCCCTTGTCAGAGGGGGGGTACTGTTAGGGTCTCCTGCTCTGTGCTGCCACGTCGTCATGGCAACCGGGAGACAAGTGCTAGCGGAGTAACCTGAGCGTAGCTGATACTCCGGTTCGGGTCTTTTGCTGTGCAGTGGTTACAGGCTCTGTGCACGGCAGGGGATCCGGTGCTGGTTTTTGTGCTCACAGTCTGTGAGGTCTGAGTGGGGCATGGACAGCACCTGCTATATAAACCCTCTTCTCAGGTTAGGCAGATGCTGCTGAATCTTTGTTGGTTAGTCAGTTCCTGAAAGCTAGCTAGTACTGTGTAAACTTTGTATTTGTTTGTTGCTTACTGCAAATAGGCCTTGGGATTTGGTATTACACTCTGCCAATCCAGACCTAGCAATAAGACTGCTGGGGTTCTTTTGCTACTCTGTGAACCTAGCAAGTTTGCGGCTGTATTCTCAGACTTGCCTGCCAAAATCCTTTCTCACTGTGCAAGGTGTTCAGGTGTCAGTTTAGTGGCAGTAAGCTGAACCAGTGCACTGCAAGTGAGGACTAGGATTGTGGAGACTCTCTTTGTGTCTATTATTCCATCTCTGACCAAGGAGTTTACTGCCACACCCGTTGGTAACCCTTTAGGGTTTTTGCTGTTGTCCTTAGCAACAGCATTTCGGGTTCTCTACGTATTAAATCACTACATCTCGCTTCTTTCCATCTGAGCATTCCTAATACTAGGGAGACACCTTTGGGCTTCTCTGTTCATTTTGTGTTTATTTTGTTACCCTATCACATTCTGTGTATGTAATGTCATATTCCCCAGTCTGTCTGTGAGTTCATTTGTTTTGCATCCCTCACCGTTCAGACACCAGTACATTCCTGCTGGCACTGGTGTGCATAACAGTTGTATGTTTAACATGGGGAAAACATCTGGATATGACTTTTTACCGGGCACTCTTGTTCATTGTAGAAAACTTCCAACTTATCATGTACCCGGATGCTATTAGATTGGCCGAGTTTGAAAATGTCCAACTTTTGCGGCAATATCGGACATTTCACAAACTCGGCTCAAACTCGGCTCTCATCACATCTCGACTATAATGTTTCCACCTCAGTGAATCTACTTTCTTTGCCACTATAGAAATTGCTATAATCCTTCTTAATAGCCAGTTATTTCTCATAGTTGCCAGACCTTTATTAGAACATGTGTGTTATTTATATTAGATCACTTGCAGCCACTATCACAGTGTTTATGACTTAAGCAGACCTTTGATAAGTGTTCTTTATAGCAATCACACAAAGAGTTATTGTGAAAGCAAAATGCAAGGTTCTATCTGAGAACAGAAAAATAACACCAGGCATGAAATTGCTTGAAGTCAATAGTGTTACATGAATACATTTCTAGCCATGACCAAAATATTACCATTTTAAAGCATACTGATGAATTAGACACAGTGCATTCAACTGGCTTGGCGGTCGGATGCAGTGGCGCAGCTTAGATATTTTACTCTTCACATTATGTCCTGGAACTTGTATCAAATGTCAGCATTTAATATGGATTATTATCTAAATTTCCTAGATACGCTTTCAGATTGTACATATTAAGTATTCAGAAAGAGACATTAATGCTGTTTTAGCATTTTTCAACAGCTTAGTCTTGTAGTACAATAAGATGGCTAAACTTAATATTGCATTTTCTTTGTTTATATTTTTGATCTATTTTGCATACATATGTGCACCAAAGATATGCATCTGTGCTCATGCTGACTGAGACACATTTTGGATTCATGACTCCTTGTGCTAAGGGGTCAGGACAGGAGTTAAAGGGTTAACGTGACCAACGTACAATAAAGAAGTGTTCATGCCAGGTGACCACAAGACAGAAACAGACGTGCTTGCTTGGCAGAGTAAAACTTGCAAGTGCTCCCCCGCGGTTTAAGATACCAACTAATGATGATCAGCAGATTCTTTTAATTGTCTAAATGCATCTGAATCACTCATCAAACTAATCATCTCCAAAATTTCCGGATACCCCGACTCCCCCTGTAATGATTCTATCCACATTATGTAATCACAACAATACTGACTTTCGCCTGTACCATGGCATCTGCCAGAAACCTGCTAAGTTACATACTTAGGAAGTTGCATTTCAGCTTCTTTTACAAAAAAAAGCTAATTTTAAACACTACACACAAAGACAAATGTTGCATATATCATGTGTACTTTACAAGACTTATTTTTGGAGGGGCTGATACAGGGAGTACTATGCCAGTTGGAGCAGCGGATTTTGCATGTCTTTGCGCTGCACATGCACCGAGAGAGTATGCACAAATGCACAATCGCAGAGTCAAATGCATTCTCCACGTGTCAATCCTTACAGCCAGGTGGAACAGCAGTAGGAAGGTCCACTCCCACATGGCCCAGTTCAGTAAGGACATGTTCAGGTAACTATAGCCCATACCAATCAGTCGCTTTGTGCTGGATTGGGTGAAAGAAACTGAACCATTTGGAGCCCAGAACACTGGACTAGCTCTCTGCAGCAACCTCTGCCACTGCGGAGCTTGTATTGCATGTCACGTCCGTCCACATCCAGGGGGTTTCCTGTCCGAATAGGGGGTGTCTGTGACAGGTGTCACCAGGAAGATGACGAGAGAGAGACTACAGCCTACTCATATGAAGCGGGGATGGGGTAAAAACAGGAACAGTCCGGGTCATATGGGAAGGCTGTAATCTTTCCCTCCCCGTATCCCCAGTGCCATTTGTCACAGACACCCTTCCCCCTGGACAGGAATCCCCCTGGACTGGGATGGACAGGGATGCACACTAAAAGGTCCACAGTGGCAAAGGTCACTGGAGGGAGCCGGCCCAGTCTGGCATTCCAGGGTCCGGACCATTATGGTTTTTACCTAAAGCTTCAGGTCATTTGCCCCAGCTACAGTACAACACAAATATAGCATGATGATGATGATGACGACAGGCAGCAACATGACATCATCAATTCTCACTGTCAAATTATGGACATAGCTGACATCACTGCTGTCATTAAGCACACCTACTGTATTTGTGGCAGTTTGCAGTTCAGAAGGTGCGCTCAGGGAGAATGGGTTTTAACTTTTTTATGCTCCTAATTGAATGCAGGTCTGGTGACAGCAGCATAAAAGGGGAACACCCACACAAGGGAGTTCAATCATGGAGCCACAGCACATCAATATGGAGAGACCAGGTCTATTAATACTTTATTAATATTTTTAACTTCACTAACCACCTGGTTGCCACCATAGTGCAGTAGACGGGGAAAATCACCACTGTGCATGCACAAGGCTCAACACAGCGTAAGTGTAATGATGTCTGATGCATCTGCATTTCAGAGGTATTCCCCACTATGAGCAAGTAGCTTACAGCATTGGAGGAAAACTGATGGATAAGAGGTAATGTATGAGAGGACACAGAGGACATGGAAAGGGAACACTGGACAGGGAGAGGTGATGTGAGAGGGGACACAAAGGGCAGGGAGAGGTAATGACAGAGGAGGCACTGAAGACAGGGACAGGTGATGTGAGAAGCAGGGTCATCTTAACAGCATTGTGGGCACCGGGCAAAAAAATCATAACTTACCCATCATGTGCTCTCATGCTATCTCTTCTAATGCTTCCATACAGTTAATGGCTGTCAGCAACTCTGATCGGAGGTTAGCTCCAGCCATCCACCAACCACCATGCTGACAGCGATTCACTGTCTGGCTGCTGGCTGGGAGGCAGGTTAAGAGAAGGCTGCCTGGCCACTCTGATTGTGTGTAATTCAGGATATATAAATATACTGTGTGTGTGTATATATATATATATATATATATATATATATATATATATATATATACTGTATATACATACAGTACTGTGTAAAGGTTATAGGCAGGTGTGGATAAAATGTTTATGGACCTGATGCAGAGATGTACACAAACCTGATTTTTCTTGCAGTTGAGCGATTATTAGCTGTCTGTACAATGCATCTAAGTTGCATTGTGCATGTGCTGCAATGGTCTTGTAACAGTGGTTGCAGAGAGGATTTATTGATGAAGTGATTGACAGTCTGGGACCGTTTGGGGGATGTAACTGGGGAGTGGCTGTAAAAATGCAGACATATTGCCATAGTTTCTTGGGTGGGTGACACAGTCTGCGACTGCAATCCCATACCAGTTACACGTCTCTGGAGTCTTAATTCCTACAGCCATGCTGCGAGTATATAGGGTGACTCAGATGGTCTATGTTTGACTGATGTGCATCCAATGCTTGCATCTTGGCACGCAAGTGGCGGATCAGAGAGGCTGGTTATGGGCGTCTCTATTCAAGTCCAGGTAGCTGCGACATTAGCATATTTTCACAAATTGGCAGCTGTGAATACATTTGCCTACTGTACATCTCTGAATTAGGCCCTATGTTTTTTTTCTGTTTGAGGATCATAACAGGTAATATCAAACATGCCAGAAAATAACTGCATTGATTTTAAAGTACCTATTTAACAAGCATTATTTTCCTAAAATTATGTAGAAACAGCTGTGAAAAGAGACTTTTCATTTGTAGACTAGTTGCCCAGGGATAGTCAGGGATCAGAAGTGAGTCAGTGCTCTGAATGGGGGCTAGGTTGTTTTTGTTTTGCTTCATTTACACTGAAATTAAAGAAATATTTAATTTATTCCCTGGAAAAGCTGTGTGTGGTTTCTGACTAAGCACCTAGACACTGCACCAATTAGTGGTGAAACTTGCGAATGGTGACAGGGAGAGACAGAGGGTGACAGGGAGTGGCAGAGGGCAACCGGGGAGAGGCAGTGGGTGACCAGTGAGAGGCAGTGGGAGACTGGAGAGAGGCTGCGGATGACAAAGACATTGGGGGTAATTCCGAGTTGATCGCACATAGCAACGTTTTGCTGCTCGTGCGATCAACCTGACGCCGACTATGTGGGAGTGTATTTTAGCATAGCAGGGCAGCAAATGCTTGTGCAGCCCTGCTATGCTAAAAAAGTTTCACGTAAAACAAGACCAGCCCTATACCTACTTACCATTTGCGATCCAGCGATGCAGGTCCCGGATTTGATGTCAGACATCCATCCTCAAAACACCTGGACACGTATGCGTTCGCTGGACCACTCCCGGAAAACGGTAAGTTGACGCCCCGACACGCCTTCCTCCTGTCAATCTTCCTGCGGTTGCCGCTGCGACCGCTTTTCTCGTACCCGGAGTCATTGCCCGGCAACAGCCGTTGCCGGGCAATGACGCGCGTGCACAATGAGCACACCACACATGCGCAGTTCTGACCCGATCACACTGCTGCAAAGAAGTGCAGCGTGCGATCGGGTCAGAATGACCCCCATTGTTCTCCCCAGAATTTGTTTGAAGCCAGGTGGCATTATGAGGTAGGTAGAAAGGGGAGCAGGGTAGTTGTGTTAAAGCATGGGCTGTGTGGAGGTGTGGACCTGATATTTGTGGTGGCATCATGTCTCAGGGGCCCCTGGGGGCCACCTTTGTCTTGTGACAGAGGGTTGGGGGGCAGCATATCTGTTCATTAGCAGCCTTGGACACACTGTACCTGGAGCAGGTGTGGATCATCAAATCGACAGTGCCTAGGTCGACAATGTTTAGGTTGACCACTATAGGTCGACAGTCACTAGGTCGACAGGGTTGGAAGGTCGACAGGGTTTCTAGGTCGACATGTGCTAGGTCGACAGGTCAAAAGGTCGACATGAGTGGGATTTTTTTGTCATTTTCTGCGTACATCACTGCTAACATTAAGCACACCTACTGTATTTGTGGCAGTTTGCAGTTCAGAAGGTGCGCTCAGGGAGAATGGGTTTTAACTTTTTTATGCTCCTAATTGAATGCAGGTCTGGTGACAGCAGCATAAAAGGGGAACACCCACACAAGGGAGTTCAATCATGGAGCCACTGTATATACATACAGTACTGTGTAAAGGTTATAGGCAGGTGTGGATAAAATGTTGCAAAGTATGAATGCTTTCAAAAGTAGAAGTGTTAATAGTTTATTTTTTGTAATTAACAAAATGCAAATAGAATGAACAGAAGAAAAATCTAAATCAAATCAATATTTGCCTTTGTCTTCAAAACAGCATCAGTTCTTCTAGATACACCTTCACACAGTTTTTTGAATGAACTCGGCAGAGTCGTTTTTCCAAACATCTTGGAGAACCACAGATCTTTTGTGGATGTAGGCTTGCTCAAATCCTTCTGTCTCTTTATGTAACCCCAGACTGAATTGATAATGTTGAGATCAGGGCTCTGTGGGGGCCATATAATCACTTCCAGGACTCCTTGTTCTTCTTTACACTGAAGATAGTTCTTAATGATATTGTCCCAATGTTTAAGGTTGTTGTCCTGCTGCAGAATACATTTGGAGCCAATCAGACCCTTGTATCTTAACTGAGTTTATAGTCTCCCTAGGTATATTTATTTGTCAGAGTTCACAGGCATCTAACAATGGCTGTTAGAAAAGACCAGTAAGCTGAAAGGGTTCATTTGAATTCTTTAGTATATTCATAATTAAATATACAATTTTCATCTTTATCACGGATGGATAGCCTATTTCAAATTCAATGTTAGGGGAAGAAGAGAACAGAAGGATGAACACTCTCCGGTGCCATAAATCAACATTTCCTAAAATCATACTAGTAATGGCCCCTCTTCCAACTTCCATGTATTTAAATAATGCACCTTAACAATTCACTCATCACAGACCTGTTGTCCTGTTGGTTCCAGAGTCATTCACTGTGCAATAGGGCTAGAGTAAGTCCATGCAGTGGTATCAGACTGTTGTACAGACAGCTTCATCAGTTAGCAATTAACTTCTCCTTTCATTTGTTGACTGCATATGCTGCGCATTTTGGATGTGTGGCCTATCAGCTCTGCTCCAGTCAATGTCAGCAATTGCCGAGGGCAAGTAATGAAATGCCAACTCACACAACAGGGCACCAGACATTCCGGCAGTTGCTACAAATTGCTAGATTGCCAGTCCAGCCCTGAGGGCTATATAATAATGTGAGAAGAATAACAAACACAACATAAGCAAGACATCACAGACTGAGAGCTAGATACAGGGATAAGGTGTCAAATAGCCAAAGAAGAGATACTGTATGAGATTCTTGTCACATGAATAAGACTGTAGTATTAAGCAAAGGTCATCTTTCTATGAATTTAAGTTCATACATCCAACTAGTTAAGTTAGTGAATTTGTCATCTTGCGTGTCAAGCAATTACACAGTCTACTCACCTGTGCAATAAAAAAAATGAAAACATTGCACTTGAAAACATTTTACATTTGTGAGATTAAATTACTGTACATTGCTTTTTGCAATATATATATATATATATATACATATATATATATATAGTACTGAGCAAAAGTTTTAGGCACGTGTGGCAAAGAATGCTTTCAAAATTTGAGGTGATAATAATAGTTTATTTTTTTATCAATTAACAAAATTAATTAACAGAATAGAAATCTAAATCAAATTAATATTTGGTGTGACCACCTTTTGTCTTCAAAATAGCATCAATTCTTCTAGGCATACTTACACAATTTTTTGAGGAACTCGGCAGGGAGCTTGTTCCAAACATCTTGGAAGAACTAACCACAGATCTTCTGCAGAGGTAGGCTTGCTCAAGTCCTTTTTTCTCATCATGTAATCCCAGACAGACTCGATGATGTTGAGATCAGGGCTCTGTGGGAGAAGAAATACAGGCAGGTACTTATCCATCATGCAATACCATCAGGAAGTCATCTGATTGGCTCCAAATTTATTCTGCAGCAGGACAATGACCCCAAACATACAGCTGATGTATTTTAGAACTATCTTCAGTGTAAAGAAGAGCAAGGAGTCCTGAAAGTGATGATATGGCCCCTACAGAGCCCTGAGCTCAACATCATCCAGTCTGTCTGGGATTACATGAAGAGAAAAAAGGACTTGAGCAAGCCTATATCCACAGAAGATATATGGTTAGTTCTCCAAGATGTTTGTAACAACCTCCCTTCTGGGGTCCTTCAAAAACTGTGTGCATTGTTTTGTTCTGATTGATAATTCCTTTAAATTTCAGGTGGAATTTTTATAATTTACCGGTGGTACTTCTGCTAATTTTGTCCTTGAAGGGATTTAGCGTGTAACTAATAACTTGACACAGTAGATATTGAAGAATCATGATTCATTCATGTATACTTTAACATTTCATTCCATGTAGTATACAACGTGAAATACCACGACATATTAAATATTTTTGTTGTATTTCTATATACTATTGTACATTGATTCCTGTTGTTAGTGTAGACTTTATATCATGCATGTTGTGTGTTTTTGCTACTGTGTTACTGCAAACTGATAGCACCATGCTGCTGAAGGTGATGACCCCTAAAGAAAACGATTATATATGCTTCCTGTGCCTAATGGGCTGCTTAACTCCAAAATAATATGTTTCTGTTTTTGCTATACGTTTTGTGATTGTTTACGCAAAAATATTTTTCTAAAGAATCAAAGCTTGTTACATTATGACGGCTCAGTAAACCCTGAATATTCCCTTACAACATGCTTGTTAACGCTCTCACGTAATTCTAACAGATGGTAAGAAGACAGGACTTCCTCTGCAAAGTCTGTGCCAGCTTGCGATCAACTTGTCATATTTATCCATATGTTTTATTGTACCAAACTGAATTATGATTCTAGCAGTGTTACTAGTTCTGGCAACTTGTTCATTTCCGTTGTTTTCTAAATATTTTTGAGAATATTTTATAACTGTTTGTAGAATAAGACACTTTATATATTCTAAATAATAATGTGACAGATTGTTTTTAGCATTTTGCAATATGATTTATACAGTAGATACATGATTTCCTCTGTTAATGCTTTCCGATTACATATAATTTGATAGTTTATGTGCTCCTCTTTCTGCAAAATGAATGAGTACATTAATATTAATCTTACTTGCCTACTCTCCCGGGCTCTCTGGGAAGTTCCTGTATCTCGTGTGGCTCTCCTGGATGCCCGGAAAGGTAGGGAAGTCTACCCCTCGTGACCGTTGGCTGCTACGCACACCCCAAGAGCAGGGAAGGTACGATGGTTTTATGATTGATTTGCTCTTATTAGGGGTCTGGTATATAATAACGGCATTTGGGATCCCTGCGATCAGGAGGCCGATGCTGGAATCCCGTCAGTGAGCGCAGCAAGTCCCCTTGCCATACTTGGGGCCCGGGGGCATGCTATGCTCACCACACCATTTTATTCCCCCTCTAGTGGTGCCATGGACCACCACCCGAGTGGGATCTGGGGGCTTTGGTCAGGATTCTGACCGGCGGCATTTCGCTGGCTGTAGGGATTTCAGCACCATTCTCCTGACCGCTGGGATCCCGAGTAAATTAACTGCATCCCCTTATTAGAGTTAGAAATGTTTATTTTATTTTATTTCAATAGCGTTAAAACAATAACAATGTTGTAGAGAGGTCACACAATCTATGAAATTAGATCTGTTCAGATGAAAAAAATTGTTAATCTGTTGGTTTGGGAGAATTATGAATTTTAAATTCATTGTGCTGCCATGGTTACTTTATCTCTTCCAGACATTGCCCGTCCCAGTTCATAAATCCACTCTAACCCAGTTATATAAGTAGTTTGTCGTGCAAACATGGCTATCTCCTACCAACATTTTGTTTTGGCTAGTGGTGAGAAGGTTCTGTTTGGATTTCATACTGTTACAAATAATGGGGCAGTATTAACCTGGAGAAGGCATAAGGAAGTGATAAACCAGTGATAAATGCAAGGTAATAAATGCACCAGCCAATCAACTCCTAACTGTTAATTTACATATTGAAGCTGATTGGCTTGTGCGTTTTTTACCTTGCATTTATCACTGGTTTATCACTTCCTTATGACTTTTCCAGGTTAATACATCTGCCCCAATATGTGTAATATTCCATGGCTTGTTAATACATTTTTGTAGCTAATGCAATTGACAATTCCCTTGTCTATTTTCTATACATGAGTAGTGCAGATGGGATGTAGTCAAAATCCCAGCAGTCGGGATCCCGACAGTCAGAAGACCGACAGCAGAATCCTGATGAACAAAATCCCTACGGATCTGGGAGGTAAGTATTTGGTGTAGGGTTAGGTACTAGGGGGAGGGGGTGGTTTAATCGGCAGGGCAGGAGAAAGTTTGGGTTGGGCTGTGGGAGAGGAGGGTTTGTCTGTGTGATGGGTTAGGGTAAAAATACTTACCGGTATGTGTTGGGATTTGGGCCATCGAGATTCCGATGTCAGTCTATTGACTGTGGACATTTTGACAGCCGGGATTTTGCACCCAACCCATGCAGATAGTTTTCAGTAAGATTCTAATTCCCATTGTATTTTCATCTTATGTCGTGTAACTGCCTAACATGGACAGCTGCAGGGGCAAACACTGGATTTCTAGAGGGGGTTTCCAAATGCATTCCATAATCTTCCACTCTGCAGAACACTGAGTCTGAGGGAGTGGTAGAATAACCTAGTACCAACCTTGGATATTAATGTACACATTTGTCTATTTATACACTGGATACTGTATGTAATACAGTATTAACATTTAACACTATAAATAGTCTATTATATAGGCTGTAGCAAACATATTTATCTACTAAAAATAAAATAAGGGGCCAGAAAAAGGTTAAGCATCCCATAATAAATAAATACAAACACATAACAGAACCAGTAGGAGACAGAACTGCACTTTTTAAGCTCACATTGTTTCACCTCATGGTAAGGCTCTTGTCGCCTCTCTCACAATGTCCCCTAAACTGCATGTTGTGGTGACAGCTCTAGTAATCATATCATATACAGATGCTATTGTTATAACTTGAGCCGCTGCCGCTGGCCAAGACAAACATATACCAACCCTAACCCCCCCCCCCCCCCCCGCATTTGCCTATGCATTGCACTGCATTTGTCTATTGGCGCTTCATATAACTATGAGTATGCAAGCAGTGCCGACCATAGCATCCAGTGCAACTCTTAATGCACCCATGGAGCCAGTGACGTGCAGTGAGGTCAATGGCTGGGGAGGCACCAAGTAAAGCCCCATCCTCAGGGCTAGATTATATGACAGGGGGGTGGATAAAGTGTGCTCCCTGGGGCACGTGCTTTGATGTCCCACCACCCCACCCCAATGAGTCCACCACTGCAGCTCCCTGCAACCCTGTCACCCATGAGGGTTTCTGATGTGGGTGTGAGCTGCCCCCCTGCCCACATTAATTCCATTCACTCAACAACCTCACCCCCTCTTCCCCCTCACCTGGGTCCATGTTCTCCATGTAGAGGTGCCGGTGCTGCTGCGGAGGCTGCTGCCTGGAAGAGGACTGAGGAGGAAGGAAGAGTGCGCCGCCCAACACACTTGGCTCTGCCCCCTGGCGGGGTAATGAAGGAGATCACCATGCAACTCAACTACTGCATGGCTGCTCTGCCCAGTGGTGTAACGTAGGAGGTCACCGCACAGCTGTTACTGCTGCTGGGGTTACGCTCCCACCACCAGCAGCGCGAAGAAAGGGGGATGAGGAGAGCTAGGTGATCACTGATGCTGCCGCGTATAGCTGATTGGACCAGTGGATCCACCACTGGATCCGCTGTCCAATCACATCTGTCCCTGTCAGCGAGGCATTTATACTAGTGCCACTTTCTCCGCTTTTTTCAGTGGGCTTTTACAGCCCAGTGCTTGGCCCCACCCCCGAATCATCCGCATTCCCGTTGTCAACGGGAGTCACTCTTATCATTGCCTCCTAAACTATTTAAATCTATTAAATGATTAGAATAATATAACAAAGATACTTATGACACAGAATATGTGTCATAAGTATCTTCTTTGTATTATTTTAATCATTAATGACAGGGGAGGCAATGCCTCCCCTGACTGCATGTCCCTGCCTGTAGCATACTCCTTACAGAGATGTAATTCCCTGTAAGGCGGCCCCGCCCCTTCCGCATGATGCCATGACATCATGGACTCAGGGTGTGTGGCCAGCACAGTAAAGCCCTTTTATGGAGTTCCCTATCATAATTATGACACCCACTGTAAAGGCCAACCCCCTCTAATCACCCTCCAAACCCCATAAACTCTTTTGTGAGCGGGAACAGGGGGCGTAGTAAAGAAAACACACTTCAGAGATGATTGTGAGTGGCTGAAGAAGAGGCAGGGTACAATTGTACAGTCAGGTTATCAAAATCATTGGACACTTCATAACAGGAGTCATCTGACCCCGCTGATACAGACTATGGCCAGCCGCCAGGCATAACCCGTTGTCAGGTACTGTACAGGATCTTATATACAAGAATCCAGCAGGATACTTAAGGGAGCAGGCAGAGGTCTGTAAGAGCTATGCAAATATCCAGCAGGTTTGCTTAAGGTAGCAAGACAGAGGCAAAAGTCAAGTTCAACTCCAGGGTCTGATTCACAAACACCCAGCAAATATGCATAGGTAGAAGGACAGACGCAAAGGTCAAGTTCAGGTCCAGGGTCAAAATCACAATTATCCAGCAGAGGTTTCTACAGGGAGCAGCAGAAACAGCAGTCCACAGAAGTAAGCCAGGGTCAGAAGCCAAAATAGCAGAAGCTATCAGAGAAATGACTAATCACCTAGCAAGAGCTGCTAGGTGAAGAATTCTTTTTATTCAGATTGGGGGTAGGGATCTGTGCAAATAACTGTATCGTCTTCTGCTTCATCTTGCAGAAATTCTTTCCAACCTCCTGCAAATGATGACTGCAAACTTCGTGGAAGCATAGCATTGGACCAGCTCAAGGAAGCACTGCCACCAGAACTGGAAAGCAAGCTGTAATATGTGACAACAACTACTCCTAATACTAATAATTATTATAACTTTTTTACTTAATTTAGACAGAGAAAAGTCTATGGATAAGAGTTGACAAATGATAAGTAAAACAATACACAGTAACAAGTTGGTAGTAACTCTGGGTTGTCTGGGTAATTTTTCTGTAAGATGGATAGATTTTTTTGGAAACACCCTGGGCCCCTTTTACAACATAAATACAGTGACATTTTATTAATTTGTTCAAGGTTATGTTGTTAATATAAAAAAGAAAAACACCCAGCACTCTATCCCCTAGTAATCACCCAGAACTTGTTTAGTGTAGAGGATGTTGCCTTTTACAGATGCCTTTTACTTCCCCATTACCGGTTGAGTCCTGGTTGTCCATGATATTGAATACAAGGAAGACACTGGAACAGGGGGAAAAAATAAAATAACAATGCCGATCTGTTGAGTGATCACCAGGCACCTTACCACTTGAGGTTCTCTTACTATCTTGGTCCAGCTCAGTGAGTATTTACAAGGACGGGTAATACTGCACATGCAGGTTGGTATAAAAAAAAGTCAGATGTTATGTAGACACAAAGTTAATAGTGTAGTTCAAATGAAAGCCAAGTCATATATTTCTGATTAAATAATAATAATTTTATTTATATTATCTTTGACCTATCGGAAGAGGTATGACATAAACAATACACATATCTGACACTCTCTCCAAATAGGATTGTCACTGTATATATCACGTGTCTACTTCTGAGCAGTTACTGTCAGTCTGTCTACAATGCTTTGACATCACAAGGGGAATTTCTCAACATTCTCCCTTGTGTACTCCAAACCTTGGACAACTTCAGCTTGCACAACTCTGCCTGAATGCCTATCAGACCAAATACGAACGCTCCAAACACTTAACTCTCTGACGAGGCCTGGATTTACCATTTCAGCTCCCACAACTACAGCAGTATTTAGGATTCCTGTTTTTACCACTTGGTTCCAGATTCGGATCTGTTATATTTGTTCAGGAGCTGATAGAAATCTTTATGTGTATCAGCAGCTGCAGACACCCAGGTATGCCTATGGCCGCACCCCTTACTTAGAAATGTTATCCAATAAAGGATAAGAAAACATTGCAAAATTAGATATTAAAGGTACTGAGCATATCAATACAAAAAAACAGTCTGTTTTGGCTAAAATAATATCAACACACGTATATAATAAAGGAAATAAAATGTATTCATGAATACTCTAAATGTCATTTAGCACATAGTAAGCAATTAATTGCATTAAAATATAATAAAAGATATGGGGGCAGCTGTATTAAGCCTGTAGACAGCATAAGGAAGTGATAAACCAGTGATAAGTGCAAGGTGATAAACGCACCAGCCAATCAGCTCCTAACTGTTAATTTACATATTGGAGCTGATTGGCTGGTGCATTTATCACCTTGCACTTATCACTGGTTTATTTAATTCCTTATGCCTTCTCCAGGTTAATACATCTGCCCCATAGGTTCAATTGCTCTTTTGACATATAGCATAGACTGAAGAAGATGGCTGAGTAGTGGACTACAACTGGTGTTTTCCTCCTATGAAGAAGAGCTCAGGCAATTATACCACCCAAGATATTACCTGGCCTCCTCAATGTTTCACATAAAATTATATTTTTTATTTTTTGCTGCAAATTCCTATGCTTATTGTTAATTTAAAAAATAAAAAAATGATGTATTCCATAAACACAATATAAGTGCATTAACAAAAAAAAATGACAATTAGTAAAGCAATTAAAAGCTGAAACTCCTGTTTTTTTTCCCTTTGTGGCCCAATTGTTTAGGTTTGTAATCCCATTGATTTTTGGGGAAAAAAAAGTACATTCTCCTGCTGACTGCATTTACCAACATGTTCAATAATGATGCGGTCATCAGATTATTATTGGTAATGGGGGTCAGTTTAGTAGCACACACTATAATGCCAGGTCAGTTGCCAGCATTAAATAAGCTTTGTAGCCTTTCTGTAGCATATGCCTGTATACAGTATATAGCAATTCATAGACCTAAAAGAAAAAGGGTGAGTCAATTTTTACATCAGTCTGTTACTTTTCATTTCACAGATGTGCAGGGAGAATAAAACAAATGACTGAATAGAGAAATAAGATGTGTTTGCCAAACCAAAATTCTAGGGTTACTTATCGGTGAAAAAATAAACTTAACTTATGCACCTCAGTTCATATATCATATTGCAATAGCTGTACTGAATGCTATAATTCATTGTACATTTTTAAAACTTAAACTATCACCACATATCATGTTATTCTGACAGACGTATTAATCACGTCAGTGCTCAGTGACAGAGCCGCCTTGCATTTATCCATATATAGACATATTCACATGAACATTTGCAATTTATTTGTCGGTTTCTTCTAAACTAGATCATTGCAAAATGACAAAATAGAATAAAGTGCTAAGACACTTCCAGCGTAGATTTTATACACCAACCTGTTTGATGGAAGGGGTTTTATACTGTACTCTCAATGTGTGAACCTAAAATTCAGACTTTAGATTTTCTGATCTTTTTATTATTTTTATCTTATTGTTTCCAATTCTGTAAATCATGGCAGACACTATGGGTCGTACAAGATGATTAAAACCTTTTATATAAACATAAAGTATAAATGAAATACAGGTAAATAGTGTAAATGTAGATCGGTTTTATTCTATACAGTAATTATTTACTGGTATATATAAACAGCAACTGGAGACTGACGAAATTGACTTCCACAACACACCTTTTCAGTACTTTTCAAATGTAAGAAAAAATATATTGTCTGTTAAAGTCATTGTGAGAAAATAAACACATCAATGTTAATGCTGGTATGTAATATATAATTTTCACTGTTCATTGTGTAAAGACTTATGATTCTGTCTGGCCCAGAGTTGGTCACTTCCTGCTGCCACCTACTGGTTATGTGTGTCCACTGCATCACATATCTTTACAGTGCTCTGAACAAGTGCATTCTGTAAATAGTTTGATCTGTAAAACAAAGGAGACAAACCAGTGTGGAAATAAGAACTCCATTTAATGAAATTTAATTAAAGCCGATGACAATTTTGGACATCCTTTTTAATTATTTACACTAATTTTATAATTTAAACTTCAAAGATATAATGCAAACCTATTCCCTCCTGTTATCAGAACCCTCTTCTCTCACATTTCAATTACAGCCTATGTAGTGAATGTCTATACCTGCATCTCCTCTTACTCATTACTGTTTATCTCCTCCAGTGGCTGCCCGCCTCTAGTAGTATGACGACTACTCCTTTCTTCCTTACATCTCGGCTGTAGTGTGTACTGAGAATTGTGGTGCTAATTATTACCTGTGCTCTATTTTAGTTTTTCTATTACTGGAATGTTAACTCCTGTGTACCATGTATGTGTAATGTTTGCCGTATGTAGGGCGCTGCAAAACACTTGTGGCACCTTATAAATAAAATGTAGTAGTAGTAATAATAATAATAATAATAATAATAATAACAACTGTGATCAGGTGTTTTATTTCATAAAACTTAACATTTAGCATTTAAATCAACTTGTGCATGGCTCTAGTGCACATGTAAATTATGAGTCTGTGGCTAGAGTATTTACCACTATCACTTTGCTTCCAGCTTGACTCGGCAACCATACTGCTCATGCGTGAGTATTGGCTTGCTGCTTCCTAAAGATGCTCCGTATGAGGGCTGTAAGACCTGCAGATTGCACGTCTGGAATATACAAAGGAGGCTCCAGTGGTATTGCGATATCCCTGCTAGCCAGATATAGGGACCGCTGGTGAGTAGTGATGCCCCCTAACACCCCCCCCCCACACACACACACACACATCTATTTACAGGACTGGCCGTTGTCACCAAGCTATGCCTACTAGAGCTTGGTAAAATTGACAGTTTAGTATCCCACAGAGAAACCCATAGCAGATATCAGATGTGGTCTCTCCTTCCTAAATCCTTGGGATACTTAACTTTTGCAGGATTTTGTGCAAACTTACTTTCATCAATATGCTCCTGTATAGCACATGTAAAGGACCAATGTGCTTAGTACATAGTTTTTTTTTCATGCAGTATAATGTGAGTAGGAGCAGTATAAAGAGCATATGAATCAAAGAACCCTAGTCTACAGTTAGCCCTTAAAAGTAAAGTACCATTTTAAAATAGAGCCTCCATTAGATGATAGCTTATGCTGCTATTGGAGTGGTTCAAGTAGATCACATTAAAGGATAATAAACAGTAGTTTGAGGTGCACAGTACACTGCTTTGTCATTTGCTGGAAATGAGTGGAGCCTCCGTTATTTATACCCCACTTCCAGCTCTCTGTGACCTGCTCTTCTTCTCGTTCTTTACATTCCCTGTGATACACATAGCCCTGATTGTGTCCAAACACCCATAGTGAGGGGTCATATTGAGACAAAAACTAATATAAACCTACTTAGACTCACAATAACACCAAACATTTTATGTGACCTGGGAGGTCAAATGACTTTGCAGAAGTAGAGAAAAAATTAGACTTACAAACAGATTCCAGCTGCTCCGTTTGTTTTGTCTGCAATGGCATGTTTACTTTTTGTTTCGTGTCATTTAGGTCCCAATAGACCTATTCAACATGAATTAGAACATAGGGGAGAAGTTAGACAAAAAAGTTGGACAGAGGAGAGAGGCGGGAGAAATCCATTCCAAATATGGCTTTTGGTGCAGATGTTTCTACGCCGGTTACATTTTACACTTAATTCTTGAATGTCATGTTTTATAGAATATAACTGTTTTACTTATGTGAAATATTGCACCTGGCAGCAATATTAATGTGCAATATAAAAAAAAGTTTAATCCTGCAAAAATTCCATGGCAACATTAATAATTCAGCTATTTAGACCTAAGCTTCTCCAGATGTTGATAAACTACAACGCTCAACATGTTCTGGGATTCACAGCAGATAACTTGAAGTTGCCATCCACTGTATTTTATTCATCACTGAACCATACTATAGGAATGGCTTCAATTTAATACATAGATAATTCCTGGGCAAAGAAAAGTATTAAAATAACAGGTTGGGAGTTTGGGATGTATCGGAACAGGGGTGGAGGGATGGAGCAGCAGTCAAGGCCAGGGGCAGGGCTGGATAGGGAATGCGGGCGGAATGGGCAGCGGCATATTGAGGTGACAATGGCATATGGGGGGTGATTCCGAGTTGTTTGCTCGCTAGCAGATTTTAGCAGCATTGCACACGTTAGGCCGCCGCCCTCTGGGAGTGTATCTTAGTTTAGCAGAATAGCGAACGAAAGATTAGCAGAATTGCGAATAGAAAATTCTTAACAGTTTCTGAGTAGCTCCAGACCTACTCACAGATTGCGATCAGCTCAGGCCGTTTCGTTCCTGGTTTGACGTCACAAACACGCCCTGCGTTCGGCCAGCCACTCCCCTGTTTCTCCAGACACTCCCGCGTTTTTTCCTGGCACGCATGCGTTTTTCCGCACACTCCCAGAAAACGGACAGTTTCCGGCCAGAAACACCCACTTCCTGTCAATAACACTACGATCACTTCACCGAGGAAAATTCTTCGTTCGGACGTGAGTAAATCTACTAAGTTTTGTGATAAAATACTTAACGCATGCGCACTGCGTACCATGCGCATGCGCATTTTTGCCTTAATCGCTCCGTTGCGAAAATCGGCAACGAGCGAACAACTCGGAATGACCCCCATGGTTCCTTAACTAGTGATTTATGTGGTAAAAGTGTCAATTGGAAGCTCATTCTTTGACTTGAATCATACGTTTCATTGATATGGAGATGGGAGAGAGATTTATAACACGACTTTGAAAAATTGTCTTCATCTGGCTTGTGAAGAAATGCCTTTTGCCTAAATTAGAGATTCTGAATTCGGTGGAAAAGGCAGATGTTTCTCTATCATTTTATCTGAAAAAAGTAAGATAAGTGAAAATTTTTATTAACCTCTGTACTGTAGAATTGAAATATTCTCATTGTATTCATTTATTACATAATAATAAAACTAATAGAAAGTGCTAAATGTGTCGATAAATGGGGCCCTTAGGGGGTCTATGTACTAAGCCTTGGAAAAAGATAAAGTACCAGTTAATCAATTCCTAACAACTATGTTACAGGCTGGGTTTGAAAAATGATAATAAGGAGTTGGTTGGTTGGTTGGAACTTTATCTCAATCCACTTCATCTTTCTCCAAGGCTTTTGGTGGTGACTATCTTTGTTATATGTTAATTAAATTGGATTTTAATGTTGTAAATAATAATTATATGTGTATAGATGTATTTTATGGTTAATGTAGTATTAATAACCAGTGAAGGGTTAATGTGGGAGTGTCCATTATGCAGCTGGCTGTGGGGTGATCTCAGGATTTCCACGGCAACCCAATAGAAACTATAAATAACACTGAGGCAATGACAGTGACATTTGAGTCTGAGGTAACTCACTGGACAGGCAGAGGCCTGCTGGCTCCCCTACATCCTGGTGGAGAAAGGGGGAACAGCAGCTCCTTAGGTAATGGCACGAGGTAAGGCAGCATCCGCAGCGCTGGGGGAGCAAGCCAAAAACAGGCAGGGAAGCTGAGTGACCAATCCTCCCAGAGAGGGAGGAAGCTGGCTGCATAGAAAGTGAACAGAGGGGCCAGCTACTCAGTGATTGACATCAGTTTCTTCTTCTCAGGCAAATAGAAGTCCCAATCCCTGACAGTCACAGTCTGAGAGAGATTCAGCGTCACAGAGGTTGGAGCCTACATGAAACACGCAGCCCCACTGATCCTTCAAGGGACTTCACATACATTGATTCAATAACAGAATTGCCTTAATCAGCAAATAATACCTTTAAAGCAGGTACATGACTTATAGCAATTCACACTTATAATAAAAGCTAGGTGGCTGAGAATACCCTGAAAGTGAAGGAAGATCCTTGAAGTAATCAACATGATCAAAAGAAATCCAGTGAGAAACTGGCTAATAGGAGACCACTGACCACAGTGGATTCAATAGAGAGAGGAGAGTTTACTGCATTCGCTATATAGCATAACCATTTCTGATAACTGGAGCAATACCCATCTAAGCAGTCTGCTATGAGATAGGCAAGACAAACTTTAGTGTCTTTAAAAAATGATAACCTTTCTGTTAAAGTAATCAGGACAAATCTACATTTTCTTCATGCAGCCAAATACAGGCCTCTAGTCAGCTCAAGAGCAGTACAGGCCAGCTCAGGATAAATGATTCTGTAACTACACAGCACATACCTGAGAGACAAAGGGGTAAATTTACGAAGATGGGATTTTTTTAGAACTGGTGATGTTGCCCATAGCAACCAATCAGATTCTACTTAACATTTATCTAGCTACTTCTAGAAGATAATAGATAGAATCTGATTGGTTGCTATGGGCAACATCACCAGTTCTAAAAATACTCCCACCTTAGTAAATTTCCCCCATTGAATCCTACTATATTTCTTCCACTGTTTATGTTATCTAAAGTGCAATCTGTGACCAGAAGTATAAAAATTTCTTATCTCTGCTTATTAATAGCTCAGAAAAACCAACCCCATCCCCCCCCCCACACACATACACACACCACCCTAGCAGCTGTTTATCTAGCTACGCACTGCCACTGTATCTTAATATCATTGTTTAAGTCAGATTTGATATATTGTTCCCCATATTTACTTTGGGTTGGGATTGAAATGCAGGCGGTTGGGATGCCGATGGTCAGAATACCGACCGTGGCATTCTGATTATCAGAATCCTGACAGGAGAAGGTAAGTATACTTACCTTTCCTCACAGGCTTCTAGTATACGTATCTTCCCCAATGACCTCCTAACCCTAACCCTTCCTTCTGGCAGCCTCAACCTAAGCGTCCCACCCTCACAGCCTATGCCTGACCCCCCTCCCCTCATGGCCACACCCTAACCCTCCCCCCACAGCCTAAACCTAACACCAATCCCCCTCCCTCCCCCATCCCCCGTGACTTACCTCTCCGGCAGCCAGACTGGTGACCCTATTCAGGATGCCGGTGTCAGCATTCCGAGTAATGACTGGATTCCAGCATCGGTATTCTGACTGCCGGGATCCCAACCACTGGGAACCTGCCTCTCAGGGATGTGCGGTGAGGTAAATGGCTCATGAGGCACTGGCTAGTACTAAAGCCAGATCTACACACAATATATGAGCCGAAGGCTTCATGTGGGCATTATACACAGGTGCAGCACTGTATACTGCTGGAAAAAAGGTCAGTTCTGATCAGAGATGTCTAAAAACGCAGCCAGGGGCAGGGCCGGCATAAGCATATAAGCGCAAGAGAATTTGCTGTGCTATATAAAAAAACTGTTAATAAATATATATTTATTCTTTCACATATATAAATATGTATACTGTATCTCTTCTTCCTCCCACACACCCCACAGTCTGTATCTCCCCAATGATTCTATGCTGCATTCCCAGCTCCCCCGCCCCATCCCAAAGCCCTCTATCACCTCACCAATCCACTCTTACCCCGGGGAGAGACTCATTTGCCATGCATCCAGACCCGAACACGGCACAGCAGGAACCATGCGGCCCTCACATCCCACCAGAAGAGGCCGGTGCAGGATACAGGAATCCTTGTCAGCGGAGCTGGACCTGGAAGAGCAGGCGCACACTCACGCCGCACTCCCAAGTTACACAGTCACTATACGTGAGAGGCTCCTGTCACTCTGAGGCTGTGCCCACATCGCCTACAGCCCACTGCCCTATTTGGATAAGACAGCTCATATACCTTCCATGCACTACGTGGCATATCCTTGGGGCCCCTCTGATCCTTGGGGCCGGGTACAGGTGTCCCCTCTGACCCCCCCTGTCGCCGGCCCTGGGCAGGGGAGGCACTGCCTCACCTGCCATAAACTTTTTACTCCAGAATTTTGACTATAAAAATGATTAGAATAATACAAAGAAGATATTTCTAACATATTATTTTTATTTTTCATATACTTTATATAGTCACAACTGTGGCTTATATGTTAGTATGACAGGAAAAGCTCTGCCTCACCTCACCGCACGTTACTGCTGTCTCTACTGCATTGTATTTTTATGTCTATTTTTCTGTCAAAAATGTAATAAGAAAAGTTATTTAAAAAATAAAGAACACAGTATTACATATACACTGTACACATACAGAAGCTGCTGAGGATCTTCTTTCTACATTGCTCCAGCCGGTATTGCCACTCTATATTTGGGATGCTTAGCAAGCTCTGCAGACTACACACTCCAGAGAAGACTATAAAATTGGATTGCACCAGCAGCCGGGAGGGAAACTGCCTTCCATTGTATGTGAGTGGACATATCACCCTATGGGAATAAGGAGCATAAAATTGAATTACTGTACTTACTGATAAAGCTCTGACATAGAAAGTAACTATTTCCTGGCCAGGAACAGCAAAACAGAAGGCAATGATGCCATATCCTAACATTTATTAACCCCATAAATACTGAGAATCGTGGCAAGTGACTGTGGCAGCACCTATCTAAGCAATTTACTAACAATCACTATTGCTTTGACTAAAGGGGGGCACACATGGAGAGACCCGTGCTTAAATTCTAAGCAACCTGACTAGATTGCTTGGAAATTATGCACAGATCTCTCCGTGTGTAGGGTGCCGGCGACAGTGATGCGCGGTCCCGCACGTGGCTACCGCCAGCTCTAGATTTGGCATGCAGGCATGTCAAATCCAGCAGATTGCTCATTTCACCGATGGGTGAAATGAGCGCCCCCCCCCCCCCACGCTCAGCACACATCGCGCTGTGTGCTGAGTGGGGGGGGAGAGATGTGTGCTGAGTGGTCTGTGGTCTGTGCTAGATCGCTCAGCACATCTCCCCTGTGTGTACGGGGATTAACATTATATAAGCTTGGAATCCAGACCATTAACAAACAGTGACTGTCTTTTTTATATATCTGCTTGGATTCTATCTGACAAACAGACATAGCCAGCACTTTAAGCCCTCATGTCTGCGCTTAAGTATTCAGTGGCATTTAGGAGATGTAATTTTGCTTTTTAATATTGTGTTTTAATACATTAACACCAGACTGTGTATATGTAATAGTGTGTTCTTTATTGTGTGATCATTTTTTTAATAATATATTAATGTGTAATAAAACACTGGTTCATCAGTGTTATCATATAAGACTTGTTTTTGTAGTTTTAAGGACTGACTACTCCCTTGTCGACAGCTGCAGGTGAACTAGGTGATTATTATAGCTATTATTGAGCCTCATCTCCCCGTTTTTTTCTTTTTTGCCTTAGTACATAGGCCCTCATTCCGAGTTGATCGCTTGCTAGCTGCTTTTAGCAGCAGTGCACACGCTAGGCCGCCGCCCTCTGGGAGTGTATCTTAGCTTAGCAGAAGTGCAAATGAAAGGCTAGCAGAACTGCGCGTAAAAATTTTCATGCAGTTTCTGAGCGGCTGGAAACGTACTCCTACCTTGCGATCACTGCGTTCGGCCAGCCACTCCCCCGTTTCTTCAGCCACTCCTGAAAATGCTCAGTTTCCGCCCAGAAACACCCACTTACTGTCAATCACACAACGATCAGCAGTGCGACTGAAAAGCGTTGCTCGCCCTTGTGTAAAACTGCATAGTTTTGTGTAAAAGTATTTTGCGCATGCGTACTGCGGCCCATACGCATGCACAGAAGTGCCGCTTTTTCAACTAATTGCCACGCTGCGAACGAAATCAGCTAGCGATCAACTCGGAATGAGGGCCATAGACCCCTTAATATGCAAGTAGTTTCCTTGTTTAGATTAATATGCCTTCTTTTTGCTTTGTTTTGCTTAACGTCAAAAACTTTTCCTTCAGATAACTGAAAGATTATGTACTCTCTTCTCCATATAACATGCTTGAATGTTTATTCCATCAACCCACAAACTTCATTTCAGAATTTTGATGGCTATCTGTCACTTCACTAAGGCTCATACCTCTGGTATCTTCTTAAATTTCTATTTTTTGGGCTTTGAAAATATGGTGAATAACTCTAACATGTTTCATCAGCACAGGTTGAAGTTCACCCTCCAACTTCAACTTGAGACAACTTCACTTCCTCACAGACAAATTCAGCTTTATTGCAAGTTCCACCTGGATTGCCCAAAAACATTTCCCCATAAAGGAGTCTTCACAAGACTTTCAATATTAATTTTCTGTAAGGTTCTGCTTTCCACAGCAAAAATGCGTTACTTGGTCACGTTCACATCACTACGATCATATGGCGACAACAGAGTTTAATCCTGTGAAGCCATCAATATCTCTGTAGACTTCTGTAAATCCTGTACCTTTGCCTCACAGGCCATATAATCACCATCGTTATTTGACAGGGGTTTATCACAAACTTTAGACACAGTATTGTTATCTGGAATTGTAAACCTTTTGAAGACTTCACTCTTCAGTTATAACTGGAAGCTGAAGGTCACAGCAAGGTATCTCACCCACTTCTGCAGTTCCCATCTTTCTTGAACATCTTTGTTTCAACAATTTACTGTTTTTGCTTTGTCAAAGTAAACATCTCTTTCTATATCTCACTGCAACATATGACTTTAAAAAGAGTTACCATACAAGGAGTCAATAATCTTTAGACCACCTCTTTAGACCCCATGGATCTGTGCTTGGACCATTGCTTTTTAATATCTTTATTGGTGACATTGCAAATGGCATTAATGGGAAAGTATGCCTTTTTGCAGATGACACACAGGTATGCAACAGGGTAGACACACCAGGTGGGGTAAAACAAATGACTGAGGATCTAGATAGACTAGAGGAATGGTCAAGAGTGTGGCAATTACAGTTAATGACAAAACATTGAAAATCATGCACTTTGGTCTCAAAATTCCAAAGGCTAAATATAGTATTAATGGCACTACACTGGAAACTACTGAGGAGGAAAGGGATCTAGGAGTCACTATTTCAGGTGACTTAAAGACAGGTAAGCAATGTAACAAAGCAATGAGGAAGGCTAGTCAGATGCTTGGCTGCATTGGGAGAGGAATCAGCAGCAGTAAGAAAGAAGTAATAATGCCATTGTAAAGGCCATTAGTAGGCCTCATCTAGAATACTGTGTTCAATTCTGGGGGCCATATCTTCAAAAGGATATTAATACATTAGAGACTGTACAAAGAAGGGCAACTAAAATGGTGCATGGCCTACATCACAAAACATACCCAGAAAGACTAAAAAAATCTCAATATGTATAATCTGGAGCAGAAAAGGGAAAGGGGGGACATGATAGAAACTTTCAAATATATAAAGGGTTTTAACAAAGTCCAAGAGGGAAACATTCTCCAAATGAAGAGAAGTAATAGGACACGAGGACATGCACTGAGACTGGATGGGGGGGAGGCTCAGGGGAAATTTGATGAAAATTTACTTCAGAGAAAGGGTAGTGGACAAGTGGAATAGGTTCCCATCAGAGGTGGTAGAGGCTAAGACAGTAGAGCAATTTAAACATGCATGGGATAGACATAAGGCTATCCTTACAAAGAAATAAGGATCAAATAAGTTTTGAGATAAAATTATGGTTAAAAAAGGGCAGACTAGATGGGCCAAGTGGTTCATATCTGCCGTCAAATTCTATGTTTCTATGTTTCTCTTAGGGCATTGCGTTTCTTCTCTATGGCCAGTTGTTGAATCGTGTTGAATTCGTGCTGAGCCCTGGTCGCTTCCTGCTGAATCTTGTTAACTTTTTTCTGAGGCCTTCAGAATGTTCTCCATGTTATCTTGTGGTGTAGAAGTAAAACAGAATCTAGTTTGCCTTATCATCATATGATGACACCACCAAGAAGAACTTAGGACAACAGTCTTCATTCTCAAAACAAATTGGGTGTCTGTCACTTTCAATTTTAAATGTACTTTTTTGCTATTAGCACATTTCTTTTTATTTCACTTGTAACACTTGGCTTTCAAAAGTATTTTCAACACATCAAAACATATTTCTTCAATTGGGAGTACAGTAACCAGCATATACAGTACCATGGCACTTTCATTTTAGCTGCTTTTTCCATAGGTGTCTCCACACAACACTTGATTAGGCACAGCGTGTATTTAATGAACTAGAAAAACAGACGTGAGCTTCCAGCAAGATAAACAGAATTATTTTCCATTAATCCTTTCTCTGCATTGACTTGACAAACACTTGCTACTGTTTGCAAAAACACTTCAACAACAGTGTAACAATTATTTCTCTTCTTCTCCAAGGACAAAAGTGCACACTGCAACACTTTTTTTTTTAACAGTTCACGACAAACTTTGCTATTTACCTCCTAAAAGTGGAACCTGTCTTGTTGTGTTGAATATGCTGACAGTAAGCATCCATATTTCCATAAAGCTGTTGAAATCCACGTTTTGTGTAGACCTTTTGCAAGCCAATTCTCCACCAGTTGTGAGGATGTGTGGTATTCAGCTTGGTAGAGGAGTGTTATTAGTTTATTTTTAGCAATTAGCAAAATGCAAAATGAATGAACAAAAGAGAAATCTAAATCAAATCAATATTTGGTGTGACCACCTTTTGTCTTCAACACAGCATTAATTCTTCTAGGTACACTTGTATACAGTTTTTGAAGGACCTCGGCAGTGAGGTTGTTACAAACATCTTGGCGAACTAACCACAGATCTTTTGTGGATGTAGGCTTGATCAAGTCTTTATGTCTCTTCATGTAATCCCAGACATACTCGATGATGTTGAGATCAGGGCTGTGTGGGGGCCATATCCTCACTTCAAGGACTCCTTGTTCTTCTTTACACTGAAGATGGTTCTTAATGACATCGGCTGTATGTTTGGGGTCATTGTCCTGCTGAAGAATGAATTTGGAGCCAATCAGACGCCTCCATGATGGTATTGCATGATGGATAAGTATCTAATGAATATATTCCGCCACTACGTGACAAATTACTAGGTGCTGGCTGCTTATTTACACAAAATACTGTCTTCTTAAAATATTCATCACCTTGTAACAGCTGCAGCTATAATTAAGGACCACTTAATAACACAAAAACAAATATACAGCGCTGCTGTATCAAGGTGAATATTATATACAGGTTGGGTATCCAATATCCAAATATTCAGAAATACTGATTTTTTTGAGTAGGACTGAGATAGTGAAACCTTTGTTTTATGATGGCTCATTGTACACAAACTTTGTTTAATACACAAAGTTATTAAAAATATTGTATTTAATGACATTCAGGCTGTGTGTATAAGGTGTATATGAAGCATAAATGATTTGTGTGAATGTACAAATACTTTGTTTAATGCACAAAGTTATTAAAAATATTGGCTAAAATGACCTTCAGGCTGTGTGTATAAGGTGTATATGAAACATAAATGAATTCTGTGCTTAGACGTGGGTCCTATCGCCATGATATCTAATTATAATATGCAATTATTCCAAAATACGTAAAAATCTGATATCCAAAATACTTCCGGGCACAAGCATTTTGGATATGGGATACTCAACCTGTAACAATACTATAATTATAATAAAAAAACATGTATTTATTATACAATCTTAATACACTCGGAAGGTGTTAGCAAATATTACATCATAATTAAAATAATTACAATAGTGCTCCTAAGCAGCTGGGTTTAAACTGAACTGGTTCTTTCAGCAGGGCATCAGAGGCCTGGTGTGTGTGTGAACAAAGTGCTCCTGAGGAAAAGTTGCTACCTAGTGGGCAGAGGAAACCCACCACCGTGTTTGTCAACTTTTATCAGGTGAGAGATAATCAGAGTCTGCCCAGTGAAACCCATACCTATTTGGAGCGCTTACTCTGGACTTTGTACCTGCACTTCAATATGATGAGTTTAAATATGAATATGATACCCTATGAGTTTTGTTAGAAACTTTATTCACCGCTTGTGATATGTCTGAACAGACAACAGACAGGTCAGAAAATCTGACCAACTAATCCATCTGAGAGCTAATTAATGAACAGCTCAAAAACTGTTTCTGTCTGGAATATTGATATACTGTCTATTATCCTAACCTAACAATTCAGTTAAAGATGGAACTTTGGAGCTTTGAAATTATTGTTGCCATTTGTAGCAAACAGTTGACTATTACTCTGCTGAAAAACCCAGTTCAGTTTAAACTAGAGATGAGCGGGTTCGGTTTCTCTGAAACCGAACCCGCACGAACTTCATGTTTTTTTCACGGGTCCGAGCAGACTCGGATCCTCCCGCCTTGCTCGGTTAACCCGAGCGCGCCCGAACGTCATCATGACGCTGTCGGATTCTCGCGAGACTCGGATTCTATATAAGGAGCCGCGCGTCGCCGCCATTTTCACACGTGCATTGAGATTGATAGGGAGAGGACGTGGCTGGCGTCCTCTCCATTAGAAATTAGATTAGAAGAGAGAGAGAGATTGTGCAGAGTCAGACAGAGTTTACCACAGTGACCAGTGCAGTTGTTGTTAGTTAACGTTTATTTATTTTAATATATCCGTTCTCTGCTATATCCGTTCTCTGCCTGAAAAAAAACGATACACAGCAGCAGCCAGTCACACAGTGTGACTCAGTCTGTGTGCACTCAGCTCAGCCCAGTGTGCTGCACATCAATGTATAAAAGGCAAAGCTTATAATAATTGTGGGGGAGACTGGGGAGCACTGCAGGTTGTTATAGCAGGAGCCCCCAGGAGTACATAATATTATATTAATTTAAAATTAAACAGTGCACACTTTTGCTGCAGGAGTGCCACTGCCAGTGTGACTAGTGGTGACCAGTGCCTGACCACCAGTATAGTAGTATATTGTTGTATGTATTGTATACTATCTCTTTATCAACCAGTCTATATTAGCAGCAGACACAGTACAGTGCGGTAGTTCACGGCTGTGGCTACCTCTGTGTCGGCAGTCGGAACTCGGCAGGCAGTCCGTCCATCCATAATTGTATTACAATATATACCACCTAACCGTGGTATTTTTTTTTCTTTCTTTATACCGTCGTCATAGTGTCATACTAGTTGTTACGAGTATACTACTATCTCTTTATCAACCAGTGTACAGTGCGGTAGTTCACGGCTGTGGCTACCTCTGTGTCGGCAGTCGGCAGGCAGTCCGTCCATCCATAATTGTATTATTATTATAATATATACCACCTAACAGTGGGTTTTTTTTCATTCTTTATACCGTCGTCATAGTGTCATACTAGTTGTTACGAGTATACTACTATCTCTTTATCAACCAGTGTACAGTGCGGTAGTTCACGGCTGTGGCTACCTCTGTGTCGGCAGTCGGCAGGCAGTCCGTCCATCCATAATTGTATTATTATTATAATATATACCACCTAACCGTGGTTTTTTTTTCATTCTTTATACCGTCGTCATAGTGTCATACTAGTTGTTACGAGTATACTACTATCTCTTTATCAACCAGTGTACAGTGCGGTAGTTCACGGCTGTGGCTACCTCTGTGTCGGCAGTCGGCAGGCAGTCCGTCCATCCATAATTGTATTATTATTATAATATATACCACCTAACCGTGGTTTTTTTTTCATTCTTTATACCGTCGTCATAGTGTCATACTAGTTGTTACGAGTATACTACTATCTCTTTATCAACCAGTGTACAGTGCGGTAGTTCACGGCTGTGGCTACCTCTGTGTCGGCAGTCGGCAGGCAGTCCGTCCATCCATAATTGTATTATTATTATAATATATACCACCTAACCGTGGTTTTTTTTTCATTCTTTATACCGTCGTCATAGTGTCATACTAGTTGTTACGAGTATACTACTATCTCTTTATCAACCAGTGTACAGTGCGGTAGTTCACGGCTGTGGCTACCTCTGTGTCGGCAGTCGGCAGGCAGTCCGTCCATCCATAATTGTATTATTATTATAATATATACCACCTAACCGTGGTTTTTTTTTCATTCTTTATACCGTCGTCATAGTGTCATACTAGTTGTTACGAGTATACTACTATCTCTTTATCAACCAGTGTACAGTGCGGTAGTTCACGGCTGTGGCTACCTCTGTGTCGGCAGTCGGCAGGCAGTCCGTCCATCCATAATTGTATTATTATTATAATATATACCACCTAACCGTGGTTTTTTTTTCATTCTTTATACCGTCGTCATAGTGTCATACTAGTTGTTACGAGTATACTACTATCTCTTTATCAACCAGTGTACAGTGCGGTAGTTCACGGCTGTGGCTACCTCTGTGTCGGCAGTCGGCAGGCAGTCCGTCCATCCATAATTGTATTATTATTATAATATATACCACCTAACCGTGGTTTTTTTTTCATTCTTTATACCGTCGTCATAGTGTCATACTAGTTGTTACGAGTATACTACTATCTCTTTATCAACCAGTGTACAGTGCGGTAGTTCACGGCTGTGGCTACCTCTGTGTCGGCAGTCGGCAGGCAGTCCGTCCATCCATAATTGTATTATTATTATAATATATACCACCTAACCGTGGTTTTTTTTTCATTCTTTATACCGTCGTCATAGTGTCATACTAGTTGTTACGAGTATACTACTATCTCTTTATCAACCAGTGTACAGTGCGGTAGTTCACGGCTGTGGCTACCTCTGTGTCGGCAGTCGGCAGGCAGTCCGTCCATCCATAATTGTATTATTATTATAATATATACCACCTAACCGTGGTTTTTTTTTCATTCTTTATACCGTCGTCATAGTGTCATACTAGTTGTTACGAGTATACTACTATCTCTTTATCAACCAGTGTACAGTGCGGTAGTTCACGGCTGTGGCTACCTCTGTGTCGGCAGTCGGCAGGTATCCAATACTAGTATCCAATCCATCCATCTCCATTGTTTACCTGAGGTGCCTTTTAGTTCTGCCTATAAAATATGGAGAACAAAAAAGTTGAGGTTCCAAAATTAGGGAAAGATCAAGATCCACTTCCACCTCGTGCTGAAGCTGCTGCCACTAGTCATGGCCGAGACGATGAAATGCCAGCAACGTCGTCTGCCAAGGCCGATGCCCAATGTCATAGTACAGAGCATGTCAAATCCAAAACACCAAATATCAGAAAAAAAAGGACTCCAAAACCTAAAATAAAATTGTCGGAGGAGAAGCGTAAACTTGCCAATATGCCATTTACCACACGGAGTGGCAAGGAACGGCTGAGGCCCTGGCCTATGTTCATGGCTAGTGGTTCAGCTTCACATGAGGATGGAAGCACTCAGCCTCTCGCTAGAAAACTGAAAAGACTCAAGCTGGCAAAAGCACCGCAAAGAACTGTGCGTTCTTCGAAATCCCAAATCCACAAGGAGAGTCCAATTGTGTCGGTTGCGATGCCTGACCTTCCCAACACTGGACGTGAAGAGCATGCGCCTTCCACCATTTGCACGCCCCCTGCAAGTGCTGGAAGGAGCACCCGCAGTCCAGTTCCTGATAGTCAGATTGAAGATGTCAGTGTTGAAGTACACCAGGATGAGGAGGATATGGGTGTTGCTGGCGCTGGGGAGGAAATTGACCAGGAGGATTCTGATGGTGAGGTGGTTTGTTTAAGTCAGGCACCCGGGGAGACACCTGTTGTCCGTGGGAGGAATATGGCCGTTGACATGCCAGGTGAAAATACCAAAAAAATCAGCTCTTCGGTGTGGAGGTATTTCACCAGAAATGCGGACAACAGGTGTCAAGCCGTGTGTTCCCTTTGTCAAGCTGTAATAAGTAGGGGTAAGGACGTTAACCACCTCGGAACATCCTCCCTTATACGTCACCTGCAGCGCATTCATAATAAGTCAGTGACAAGTTCAAAAACTTTGGGTGACAGCGGAAGCAGTCCACTGACCAGTAAATCCCTTCCTCTTGTAACCAAGCTCACGCAAACCACCCCACCAACTCCCTCAGTGTCAATTTCCTCCTTCCCCAGGAATGCCAATAGTCCTGCAGGCCATGTCACTGGCAAGTCTGACGAGTCCTCTCCTGCCTGGGATTCCTCCGATGCATCCTTGCGTGTAACGCCTACTGCTGCTGGCGCTGCTGTTGTTGCCGCTGGGAGTCGATGGTCATCCCAGAGGGGAAGTCGTAAGCCCACTTGTACTACTTCCAGTAAGCAATTGACTGTTCAACAGTCCTTTGCGAGGAAGATGAAATATCACAGCAGTCATCCTACTGCAAAGCGGATAACTGAGGCCTTGGCATCCTGGGTGGTGAGAAACGTGGTTCCGGTATCCATCATTACTGCAGAGCCAACTAGAGACTTGTTGGAGGTACTGTGTCCCCGGTACCAAATACCATCTAGGTTCCATTTCTCTAGGCAGGCGATACCGAAAATGTACACAGACCTCAGAAAAAGAGTCACCAGTGTCCTAAAAAATGCAGCTGTACCCAATGTCCACTTAACCACGGACATGTGGACAAGTGGAGCAGGGCAGGGTCAGGACTATATGACTGTGACAGCCCACTGGGTAGATGTATGGACTCCCGCCGCAAGAACAGCAGCGGCGGCACCAGTAGCAGCATCTCGCAAACGCCAACTCTTTCCTAGGCAGGCTACGCTTTGTATCACCGCTTTCCAGAATACGCACACAGCTGAAAACCTCTTACGGCAACTGAGGAAGATCATCGCGGAATGGCTTACCCCAATTGGACTCTCCTGTGGATTTGTGGCATCGGACAACGCCAGCAATATTGTGTGTGCATTAAATCTGGGCCAATTCCAGCACGTCCCATGTTTTGCACATACCTTGAATTTGGTGGTGCAGAATTTTTTAAAAAACGACAGGGGCGTGCAAGAGATGCTGTCGGTGGCCAGAAGAATTGCGGGACACTTTCGGCGTACAGGCACCACGTACAGAAAACTGGAGCACCACCAAAAACTACTGAACCTGCCCTGCCATCATCTGAAGCAAGAAGTGGTAACGAGGTGGAATTCAACCCTCTATATGCTTCAGAGGTTGGAGGAGCAGCAAAAGGCCATTCAAGCCTATACAATTGAGCACGATATAGTAGGTGGAATGCACCTGTCTCAAGTGCAGTGGAGAATGATTTCAACGTTGTGCAAGGTTCTGATGCCCTTTGAACTTGCCACACGTGAAGTCAGTTCAGACACTGCCAGCCTGAGTCAGGTCATTCCCCTCATCAGGCTTTTGCAGAAGAAGCTGGAGGCATTGAAGAAGGAGCTAACACGGAGCGATTCCGCTAGGCATGTGGGACTTGTGGATGCAGCCCTTAATTCGCTTAACAAGGATTCACGGGTGGTCAATCTGTTGAAATCAGAGCACTACATTTTGGCCACCGTGCTCGATCCTAGATTTAAAGCCTACCTTGGATCTCTCTTTCCGGCAGACACAGGTCTGCTGGGGTTGAAAGACCTGCTGGTGACAAAATTGTCAAGTCAAGCGGAACGCGACCTGTCAACATCTCCTCCTTCACATTCTCCCGCAACTGGGGGTGCGAGGAAAAGGCTCAGAATTCCGAGCCCACCCGCTGGCGGTGATGCAGGGCAGTCTGGAGCGACTGCTGATGCTGACATCTGGTCCGGACTGAAGGACCTGACAACGATTACGGACATGTCGTCTACTGTCACTGCATATGATTCTCTCAACATTGATAGAATGGTGGAGGATTATATGAGTGACCGCATCCAAGTAGGCACGTCACACAGTCCGTACTTATACTGGCAGGAAAAAGAGGCAATTTGGAGGCCCTTGCACAAACTGGCTTTATTCTACCTAAGTTGCCCTCCCACAAGTGTGTACTCCGAAAGAGTGTTTAGTGCCGCCGCTCACCTTGTCAGCAATCGGCGTACGAGGTTACATCCAGAAAATGTGGAGAAGATGATGTTCATTAAAATGAATTATAATCAATTCCTCCGCGGAGACATTGACCAGCAGCAATTGCCTCCACAAAGTACACAGGGAGCTGAGATGGTGGATTCCAGTGGGGACGAATTGATAATCTGTGAGGAGGGGGATGTACACGGTGATATATCGGAGGGTGAAGATGAGGTGGACATCTTGCCTCTGTAGAGCCAGTTTGTGCAAGGAGAGATTAATTGCTTCTTTTTTGGGGGGGGTCCAAACCAACCCGTCATATCAGTCACAGTCGTGTGGCAGACCCTGTCACTGAAATGATGGGTTGGTTAAAGTGTGCATGTCCTGTTTTGTTTATACAACATAAGGGTGGGTGGGAGGGCCCAAGGATAATTCCATCTTGCACCTCTTTTTTCTTTTCTTTTTCTTTGCATCATGTGCTGATTGGGGAGGGTTTTTTGGAAGGGACATCCTGCGTGACACTGCAGTGCCACTCCTAGATGGGCCCGGTGTTTGTGTCGGCCACTAGGGTCGCTAATCTTACTCACACAGCTACCTCATTGCGCCTCTTTTTTTCTTTGCGTCATGTGCTGTTTGGGGAGGGTTTTTTGGAAGGGACATCCTGCGTGACACTGCAGTGCCACTCCTAGATGTGCCCGGTGTTTGTGTCGGCCACTAGGGTCGCTAATCTTACTCACACAGTCAGCTACCTCATTGCGCCTCTTTTTTTCTTTGCGTCATGTGCTGTTTGGGGAGGGTTTTTTGGAAGGGCCATCCTGCGTGACACTGCAGTGCCACTCCTAGATGGGCCCGGTGTTTGTGTCGGCCACTAGGGTCGCTTATCTTTCTCACACAGTCAGCTACCTCATTGCGCCTCTTTTTTTCTTTGCGTCATGTGCTGTTTGGGGAGGGTTTTTTGGAAGGGACATCCTGCGTGACACTGCAGTGCCACTCCTAGATGGGCCCGGTGTTTGTGTCGGCCACTAGGGTCGCTAATCTTACTCACACAGCTACCTCATTGCGCCTCTTTTTTTCTTTGCGTCATGTGCTGTTTGGGGAGGGTTTTTTGGAAGGGACATCCTGCGTGACACTGCAGTGCCACTCCTAGATGGGCCCGGTGTTTGTGTCGGCCACTAGGGTCGCTTATCTTACTCACACAGCGACCTCGGTGCAAATTTTAGGACTAAAAATAATATTGTGAGGTGTGATGTGTTCAGAATAGGCTGAAAATGAGTGTAAATTATGTTTTTTGAGGTTAATAATACTTTGGGATCAAAATTACCCCCAAATTCTATGATTTAAGCTGTTTTTTAGGGTTTTTTGAAAAAAACACCCGAATCCAAAACACACCCGAATCCGACAAAAATAATTCGGTGAGGTTTTGCCAAAACGCGTTCGAACCCAAAACACGGCCGCGGAACCGAACCCAAAACCAAAACACAAAACCCGAAAAATTTCAGGCGCTCATCTCTAGTTTAAACCCAGCTGCTTAGGAGCACTATTGTAATTGTTTTAATTATGATGTAATATTTGCTAACACTGTCCAAGTGTATTAAAATTGTACAATAAATATATGTTTCTCTTACGTCCTAGAGGATGCTGGGGTCCACATTAGTACCATGGGGTATAGATGGGTCCACTAGGAGCCACTGGCACTTTAAGAGTTTAATAGTGTGGGCTGGCTCCTCCCTCTATGCCCCTCCTACCAAACAGTTTAGAAAATGTGCCCAGAGGAGCCGGTCACAGCTAGGGGAGCTCCATAGGAGTTTTTCTAGTTTTGTTGTTTTTTTATTAAAGTTAGGTAAAGGGAGGCTGCTGGCAACAGCCTTCCTGCTTTGTGGGACTTAGGGGGGTAGTAGTGTCCAACCCTGAGAGGTTAATGGCCGTTATCTCCGCTGACAGGACATTGAGTTCCTGAGGGTGATGATCGTTAGCTGCCCGAGGCGACTGCTCACTCTCGCAGCATGCCGCCACCCCCTAACAGAGCCAGAAGATTTCAGTGGCGAGTGAGTCACCGACCCCCACATCAAGCGGGTAGCCGGTGTGAAGATGGCGGCAACAGGGTGTTAGCACAGTACTAGCTGCGCTACCGCGTTAAAAGAACCGGCTGATCGTAAGATTGACACTACGCTCAAATCCATATACACTGCTTCAGGGGTGGCATTGCGGCCCGCTATTGCCTGTGCATGGATTTCTAAAGCTATAGTAAAGTGGTCAGGCACGTTACTTGAGGATTTGGATTCAATGGATAGAAGTGACATTGAATTATTTTTACGTAACATACAGGATTCTGCGGGTTTCATGGTGGAATCCATGAAGGACCTGGGTACGCTGACTGCAAGGGTATCTTCCATGTCTGTCTCAGCTCACAGGGATCTCTGGCTACGCCAATGGACTGCAGACGCGGAATCCAGGAGAAGTGTGGAGAACCTACGCTACACAGGTCAGGCTCTATTTAGGGAAGCACTGGATGCGTGGATCACCTTTTCTTCCCTCAGCTACGCCTTCTACAAAGAAACCCTTTTCTTCATCTGCATCACAGTCCTTCAGGACCGCTAAGACAAAAAAGTCCAAGCCTCCTAACACCTTCTTTAGAGGTGGTCGTGCAAAATCCAAAAAGCCTGCACCTGCAGGCTCCCAAGACCAGAAACCGGCTTCTGGTTCCTCAAAATACTCAGCATGATGGTGGACCGCGAAGCCTGGAAGATGAGTTTGTGGGTACGAGGCTCAGACGTTTCAGCCATGTCTGGGTGTCATCCGGCCTGGATCCCTGGGCACAGGATATTGTGTCCCAGGGGTACAGACTGGAGTTTCAAGAACTTCCGCCGCACCGATTCTTCAAATAAGGCTTGCCAGTTTTGCTGGCAGACAGGGCTATCCTACAGGAAGCCATCCAAAAATTGGAAAAGTCACAGGTCATTGTCCCTGTTCCAACTCATATACAAATGAAGGGGTATTATTCAAACCTTTTCGTGGTACCGAAACCGGATGGTTCAGTCAGACCGATTTTGAACTTGAACTCGTTAAACCCTTATCTGAGGGAGTTCAAATTCAAAATGGAGTCTCTGAGAGCGATGATCTCAGGTCTGGAGGAGGAAGTGTTTCTAGTATCCCTGGATATCAAGGATGCGTACCTCCACATTCTGGTTTGGCCACCACACCAGGCTTATCTCAGATTTGCACTGTTGGACTGTCACTATCAGTTCCAGGTGCTGCCATTCGGCCTCTCCACGGCACCGAAGGTGTTCACCAAGGTGATAGCAGAGATGATGGTTCTCCTCCGCAGACAGGGGGTGAACATAATTCCATATCTGGATGACATGCTGATAAAAGCATCGTCCAGGGAGAAGTTGTTACAGTCCATTGTTCTCACGACTCATCTACTCAGGGAGCACGGTTGGATCCTGAACCTTCCGAAATCACATTTGAAGCCAACAAGTAAATTGTCATTCCTGGGAATGATCCAGGACACAGAGGTGCAGAGAGTGTTTCTACCAGAGGAGAAAGCTTGGTGATTCAAACAATGGTCTGGGATGATCAGTGCATTCGCCTTCTGGGGAAGATGGTTGCCTCTTACGAGGCTCTAAAGTACAGAAAATTTCATGCTCGGTCAATTCAACTGGATCTCCTAGACAAGTGGTCGGGATCTCACCTACACATGCACCAGAGAATACGTCTGTCGCCAAAAGCAAGGATTTCACTCCTCTGGTGGCTGCAACTGCCTCACCTTCTGGAGGGCCGCAGGTTCGGGGTTCAGAAATGGATCCTTCTAACCATGGATGCAAGTCTCAGAGGTTGGGGCGCAGTCACCCAAGGAGAAACCTTCCAAGGAAGGTGGTCAAGTCAGTAATCCCTTCTTCCAATAAACTTCCTGGAGCTAAGAGCTGTGTACAACGGTCTTCTACAAGCAGCACAACTTCTGCAAGATCAGGCCATTCAAGTGCAGTCGGACAATGTAACAACGGTGGCCTACATAAACCGACAGGGCGGAATGAAGAGCAGAGCTGCAATGTCAGAGGTAACAAGAATCCTCCTCTGGGCAGAAAGGCACACAGTAGCACTGTCAGCAATCTTCATTCCGGTAGTGGACAACTGGGAAGCAGACTTCCTCAGCAGGCACAATCTCCATCCAAGAGAATAGGGCCTCCATCCGGAGAAGTTCACGGAGGTGACCTGTCGTTGGGGCGTACCTCAAATAGACATGATGGCCTTGCGTCTCAACAAGAAACTTCAGAATACTGTTCCAGGTTGAGAGACCCACAAGCAGTTGCGGTGGATGCCCTGGTAACACCATGGGTGTTCAAGTCAGTGTATGTGTTCCCTCCACTTTCTCTCATTCCAAAAATTCTAAAGCTTGTAAAAAGAACAAGAGTTCAGGCGATCCTCATTGCTCCATACTGGCCAAGGAGGGCTTGGTACGCAGATCTGCTGGATCTACTGCTGGAAGATCCAAGGCCTCTTCCTCTTCGGGAGGATCTTCTACAACAGGGGCTGTTTGCTTATCAGGACTTACCACGGCTACGTTTGATGGCATGGAGGTTGAACGTCAGATATTAGCTCGGAAGGGCATTCTGAACAAGGTTATTCCTACCCTGATACAGGCTAGGAAATGAGTTACTTCTAAACATTACCATCGCATTTGGAAAAAGAATGTGTCTTGGTGTGAATCCAAGACGTTTCCTGTGGTGGAGTTTCAATTTGGTCGGTTTCTCCTGTTCCTGCGAGCAGGTGTGGATATGGACGTGCGTTTGGGATCCATAAAGGTCCTGATTTCGGCTTTTTCCATTTTCTTTAAGAAGCAATTGGCTGCCCTCCCTGAGGTTCACTTTTTGGGGTTCTGCACATCCAGCCTCCCTTTGTGGCACCGACGGCACCCTGGGATCTTAACGTGGTGTTGCAGTTCCTGCAATTGGATTGGTTGAAGCCCTTATAGGAGGCTGAGGTCAAGTTTCTCACGTGGGAGGCTGTCACTTTGTTGGCCTTAGCTTCTGCTCGACGGGAGTCGGAATTGGGGGCATTGTCCTGTAAAAGTCCCTACTTAATCTTCCATGAAGATAGAGCTGAGCTCAGGATGCATCAGCAGTTTATTTCAAAGGTTGTGTTGACTTTTCATATCAACCAACCTTTTGTGGTGCCAGTGGCTACTGGCTCCTCAATTGCATCAAAGTCCTTGGATATTGTGAGGGCTTTGAAGATCTATGTGAAGAGGTCTGCCCGTCACAGAAAATTGGACTCTCTGTTTGTCCTTTATGATCCCAAGAAAATTGGGTGTCCTGCTTCTAAGCAGACGATCTCTCACTGGATCAGGTTCACTATCCAGCATGCATATTCTACGGCAGGATTGCCATGTCCAACATCTGTTAAGGCCCACTCTACTCGTAAAGTGGGGTCTTCCTGGGCAGCTGCCCGGGGTGTCTCGGCCTTGCAGCTTTGCCGAGCGGCTACTTGGGCTGGGTCGAACACGTTTGCTAAGTTCTACAAGTTCGATACTTTGGCCTCTGATACCTAAAGTCTGGTCAATCAGCTCTGCAGGAGCCTCCACGCTCTCCCTCCCATTCTGGGAGCTTTGGTACATCCCCATGGTATTAATGTGGACCCCAGCATCCTCTAGGACGCAAGAGAAAATACGATTTTAAAATCCTTTTCTCGTAGTCCGTAGAGGATGCTGGGCGCCCGCCCAGCGCTTCGTTTTCCTGCACTGTTTCCTTGGTTTTGTACTGCTTTGTTCTTAGTTAAGTACTGCGTGTGTTTACTGGGTTCAGTAATGTTTCAGCTGTTGCTGGGTTTTCGGGCTAGTTAGCCTGGTTTGCCTTGTTTGTGTGAGCTGGTATGAATCTCGCCACTATCTGTGTATTTCTTCTCTCGAATTATGTCCGTCTCCTCGGGCACAGTTTCTAGACTGAGTCTGGAAGGAGGGGCATAGAGGGGGGGGCCAGCCCACACTATTAAACTATTAAAGTGCCAGTGGTTCCTAGTGGACCCGTCTATACCCCATGGTACTAATGTGGACCCCAGCAGCCTCTACGGACTACGAGAAAAGGATTTAACGGTAGGTAATTAAAATCCTATTTTTTTAATTATAATTGTGGTATTGTTATATAATAATCACCTTAATACAACAGCACTGTATATTTGTTTGTGGATAAGCACCTGCCTGTATTTCTCAGCATTGAGGATACCATTAATCCTGACCAAATCCCCAACTCCATTTTCTGAAATGCAGCCCCAAACTTGCAAAGAACCTCCACCATGATTCACTTTTGCCTGCAGACACGCATTATTGTACCGCTCTCCAGCTCTTCAGTGAACAAACTGCCTACTGTTGCAGCTAAATATTTCAAATTTTGACTCATCAACCCAGAGCACCTGCTGCCATTTTTCTGCCTCCCAGTTCATATGTTTTTGTGCATTGTTGAGTTGCTTGACCTTGTTTCCATGTGGAAGGTACGGCTTTTTGGCTGCAATTCTTCAGTGAAGACCACTTCTGGACATAATTCTCCGAACAGTAGATGGGTGTACCTAGGTCCAACTGGTTTCTGCCAGTTCAGAGCTGATGGCACTGCTGGACATCTTCTGAGTTCAAAGGGAATTAAGCATCTTTCATATGATGTATTTCGTTTCCTTGGCTGACCACTGCGTCTATGGTCCTCAATGTTGTCCGTTTCTTTGTGTTTCTTCCAAAGAGCTGGAACAGCACATCTAAAAACCTAAGTCTGCTTTGAAATCTATGCCTGTGAGAGACCTTGCAGATGCAGTATAACTGCTTTGTGTCTTGTTGCTGTGCTGTCTGACCTGTGACATGAAACTGTCTTCTCAACCTCACCTTTGTAGCTGTTCCTCAAATTGTTTTATGCCTGCTACACAGCTGTTTCTGCTTCAGTTAATGATTGTGTTTCAAACTACATGTGAAAATGATGATCAATAATATATATGGACATGGATTATATATATATATGGACATTTTGCCAGGTAGAGCCCAAATTATTCTAGGTAGAGACCCTAATATCCATTAAGCCAGGTAGTGACCACATCATACCAGGTAGAGCACCTGATCTACTGTACATTATACCAGGTAGCCCCTAATACACATTATGCCAGATAGAGCCTACATGATTCCAGGTAGATGCCTTGATACACATTAGGCCAAGTAGAATCCCTGATACACATTATGCCAGGTATAGCCCCTAATACACATTATGCCAGATAGAGTCCACATTATGCCATGTATAACCTTTGATACACATTATGCCAGGTAGAGCACACATTATGCCAGGTAGAACCCCTGATGTACCTTATGCCAGGTAGAGGCCATGATATACCTTATGCCAGGTACAGCCCACATTATGTCAGGTAGAGCTCCTGATATACATTACGCCAGGTAGAGCCCACATTTTGCCAGGTAGAGCCCAAATTATTCTAGGTAGAGACCCTAATATCCATTAAGCCAGGTAGTGACCACATCATACCAGGTAGAGCACCTGATCTACTGTACATTATGCCAGGTAGCGTGAAGAGGGTGTATGTGTGTGTTACCTGACTAAACTACAATGGCCAGAGCATGAACAAACAACCTCCTTTACATCTCTAGCCCACACCCACTCAGCGTGGGGGTGTACTTACCTTTAAAAGCAGTCTGCTGTGTCCCATCTTCTGTCCAAGCCACCTGTCTCACTTAACTGATGCATTACTGGGAGGAGGCATGGCTATGCTGAGCCTGCTCGGACATCCTGGGACCACAGCCATGCCTCCTCCCAGTAATGCATTTGTGAAGTGTGAAAAGAGACAGCCGGCTAGCACAGAAGATGGGACACAGCACCCTGCAGCAGTAGAACAGACTGCTTTTAAAGGTGAAGCCGCCCATGGGAGGTAAGTGCTCCCCCGTACCCGTGCCTCTGTCACATTTTTTTTGGGGGGGGAAACTGCCCCCTTGCTCCCCCCATTCATATGCCTCTGGCGCTGTACAAGTAGCCAGGCACTGTGGCTACTGTCACTTGCGCAGACACACAGGGTGGCACCACGGACCTGAGGGTGTTGCTGCGCTGTGTGCCAGGCACCGCTAACACACATAGCTATGGCCCTGGGTGCTACTCTGGTCATTTTTTCCTGTACATTCTAATCAGACTAACCTTTCATCCAGGTAACAATATAGAGGCAGATTCAATCCAATGCGAGCTGCCAACGTCAGAATGTATTGCGCAAATATCTGCCAGTTAATGCACACAGATTCTGCTCTATAGGCTGCAAGCAGAATCAGCCATTTATATTTAATGCACAGTAGCCACAAAATCAGGTTCCTGAAGCTTCTGCTCTGAATTGAATTTGTATCATTAGGGTAAAACCATCTACACAGCCCTTCGCTGCAGCACCTATCAGAAACACAACTCTCAAAACTGTTCTAAGTCTAATGGAGCATAGGTTTTCCCAATGTTCTTGTTTATAATCATGCTTCCCAGTTAAGATTCTTGACTGACTGGTTGCAAGCTCAGTATGTTTATGCTAATTCACTCCTTGAATCACTGTTTATGCCTACGATGCCTACCATTTCTATCTATTATAAATTCTTCAGTGAGGCTCTAGATCATGACCTGGTCAGCCAGGGGATGCGCCAATGGATGACACAATTCCCTACTCTTTCTATTAATGACTAAAGGGGCATACACACTGGGCATTTTTGCACAGGTACAGTATATACACAGCGATGATCGTGAACATCGTTGGCAGGAAAATAGCTCAGTGCATACACACTGAGCTATTTTCCCTGTGCCCAGCAATGTGCACGGGGGTGTGAAGCACTTTCCACAGTAGGAGACTGTGGAAAGTGCTTCAATCGGCTGTTCAAACAGCCCAACGGATGGCGGATGGCGATGATGCGGGAGAGCGCATCAGCATTCACCGCTCATCGCCCGGCCATGCACACTGGCCGAGTTTAAGCTCAAAGTAGCTCAAAACATCAAAAGTGAGCTACTTTGAGGTAAAAATCGGCTAGTGTGTATGGGCCTTTAGTATAAGGATTGCTGAGACCGCGCACACTGCTTACTGCTTATACATATAATAAGCTTTCTGCAGCGGTGTACACTGTGTTCCACAGGGAATACATCGGGGTGTAAAGATGGATCTTGATCTAGAGGCACCAACAGGCTAAAGCTTTAGACTGTCCCAGAATGCATTGCGGGGCCTCCTCTATAACCCCGCCTCAAGGCACTGTGAGCTCAGTTTTAGAGTTGGTGCCTGCATGAAGCAGGTCACTTAACAGGGGTGCTGCACTAGGCAGCCCCGAAAAAGCTTTTTAGAAGACTTCAAGGGCTGCAGCACTTCATATGTCAGTGTGACATACTGTGCTGCGGCTCCATCACCTCCCCAGCAGCGTTGCATACTCCCGCTGACTCTGTTCCCGGGTACTTGCGGTGGAGACGCTCCGGCTCTAGGCACACGGTTGCAGACACTCCTCTGGTTCACGTGGCTGCTACATAAGGGAGGAGGTAAGAGGGTCCCCCAGGTGGGACCCGCCATTAAATCACGTTTCGATCGCAATCTAGGGAGACGGACTGCGACACTGGCGTGGACACTGTCACCAAGCAGGGATCCCACTATATCCACCAGGGCATAGGAGTACAGGTCGGATATATGAATATCCATTTTAACAAGACTCCATAGTACCAGGTGGTGAAGTCCAGCATAGGGTAGCCAGCGCTTGACCTGTAGCCTCTCCCCTGGCCCAGGGGGCCATCTACTGCTGGTGTTCCCACCCTGGAGCTGCCTCACACTCTCCCTCACTCCCTGACTGAGACGCTGGGTGCCATTTTCTAAAATAGATGCGACTGGTCTCCACGACTGCAGGGCAAGGTCTCCTTTGTAAACCCACCTGTACATCAGCGCCGTGGTTTTACAAACACTGAAGTATTCTACATGTCGATATTAAGACAGCGTTAGTTAAAAACAAGTGTACCTGTGTCAGAATATATTGTACGAGTATTATGATATATACATCCGGTCTCAGACTGCACATATATATATATATATATGTGTGTTCATATAATAATCCAATGCAATTTTATTGTCATGTAAATAATTATCTGCATTGCAAATGTGACTATGTGTGCCTGTTTCTGCTATGTGATTTCACTGCGGTGTATTCCCGATATATCTACCACTGTATACTGTACCCTAGGGGACTGGGTGCATCTGGGCCAATATATATTGTGACACAGTATTTACCTATTCGGTGTATTCTACTGTGTACTCAGACACATAATACCAGATTTATTCGCAGGTGTTGTGTACTGGGTACTCAGTAACATGCTAATGAATTTATGCGCAGGTATTGTACTCTGTCTGACTTTATCGTACTAAACCGCTCTCTGTTGCATTTGTGTATAATGTTTAACATGTAGGGCAGTAAATCTGGGGACGCTCCTGCATCCTGCAGAGCATGCGCAACGGATTTACCTGAGGGGGAAGTTTGTGTGATGGTCTGTTTACTATGTCTCATATATCTCCCAGTCAGTCCGCAGCTCCTGTAATCAATCAGGAGCAAACTTGGGCTGCATTCTCAAACCTCCTCGGTACTCTAGTTGAACGCTTTATGCCCCCTATGGGACCACTTGTAACATTACAGTCACTGATATCCCCATGGTTACTCCGCTTTGGGCGGGAAAATTTTACCTCACGGATTGTAGCATATGACTCATTCCTTGGTAAGGCAAAACCCTATTCTAGGTCACTCTCAGGTCTCTGGGTCATCTAAGCGGGCTGCTTCCTCCTCCCTGTCCAATAATCTCTCTGATATTTTATCTGAAGAGAGGGGGATCATGCTGTCCTGTCAGTCCCTATGGGGGTCATTCCGAGTTGTTCACTCGCTGCTGGTTTTCGCAGCGCAGTGATCAGGTGAAAAAATTGAATTTCTGCGCATGCATATGCCCCGCAATACGCACGCGTGATGTACGGGTACAAAGACCTTTGTGGTTGTGCTCAGGTTCTAGCGAAATTTTTCTGCGCACTCGCGGCCGCTAGAAGATTGACAGGAAGGGGGCGTTACTGGGTGTCAACTGACCGTTTTCAGGGAGTGTTTGCAAAAATGCAGGCATGCCCGAAAAAATGCAAGCGTGGCTGGGCGTTCGCTGGGCAGGTGTATGACGTCAAACACGGACACGAATAAAAGATATGGGTGCAGGGAGTTGGCGCTGGAAGGGGTAGGAAATGTAGCTGATGATTCAGCTGGGAAAATATGGATATTTTTGAAAAAATGAAGAAAGATACTTATCTGGGTATTTTCAGTGTGTTTCTAATTTCTGAGAGAAGGATGACGTTTCCTCCACGGATGATGCAGTCAAACGGCGTGGTATTATGAAAAACACAAAGTGGCAAATTTTGAGTTTTTGGGAAGTCTCAGTGGGGATGATGTACACTTTTTTCTTACAAGTGGGAGGATCTTTGGTAGGTGAATCGTACCTCATTTACACTAAGTGGGTGTGGTTTAAAGCACATAAAAGTTTCTTTAAAAGGGGATGCTGGAATTTTCAGCGTACCTAACTTACAATAAAGGATGTAGGTATAAACACATCAAGGTATCTTTGTAAGCTGGGAGGTGAGCACTAGGCTGATGCCCTGTGGGTCTGACAGGGATCACCGGGGGTGGGATTTTTCACTCCCTCACTTTGGAGGCAGAGATGTTAACACATCTGGTCAGTATAGCTTTCTGCTTCGCCTCAATAAGTACATCCAGCCCAGTGTTCGAATCTGGGCTGGAGCTGGCATGGTCAGGAACGCTACTGCTACTGCTGCTGCTGCTGTCCCCTTGCACGTTAACGTGCAACGTTAACGTTAACGTGCAAGGGGACAGCAGCAGCAGCAGTAGCAGTAGCGTTCCTGACCATGCCAGCTCCAGCCCAGATTCGAACACTGGGCTGGATGTACTTATTGAGGCGAAGCAGAAAGCTATACTGACCAGATGTGTTAACATCTCTGCCTCCAAAGTGAGGGAGTGAAAAATCCCACCCCCGGTGATCCCTGTCAGACCCACAGGGCATCAGCCTAGTGCTCACCTCCCAGCTTACAAAGATACCTTGATGTGTTTATACCTACATCCTTTATTGTAAGTTAGGTACGCTGAAAATTCCAGCATCCCTTTTTAAAGAAACTTTTATGTGCTTTAAACCACACCCACTTAGTGTAAATGAGGTACGATTCACCTACCAAAGATCCTCCCACTTGTAAGAAAAAAGTGTACATCATCCCCACTGAGACTTCCCAAAAACTCAAAATTTGCCACTTTGTGTTTTTCATAATACCACGCCGTTTGACTGCATCATCCGTGGAGGAAACGTCATCCTTCTCTCAGAAATTAGAAACACACTGAAAATACCCAGATAAGTATCTTTCTTCATTTTTTCAAAAATATCCATATTTTCCCAGCTGAATCATCAGCTCCATTTCCTACCCCTTCCAGCGCCAACTCCCTGCACCCATATCTTTTGTTCAGTTCTACCCTTTTGGATTATTCTCTGGGATTAATCCAGTGGTGCAAGAGAGAGGCAGCAGGTATATTCACCCATCAGGAGCGCCTCATTCATTCTACCAAATCTTTGTTCAAACGGACACGAATAGGCTGAAGTGATCGCAAGCGCTGAGTAGGTTCAGAGCTACTCTGAAACTGCACAAACTGTTTTTGCAGAGTTCGGCTGCACATGCGTTCCCACTTCTGCTAAGCTAAAATACACTGCCCGTGGGCGGCGGCATAGCGTTTGCACGGCTGCTAAAAACTGCTAGCGAGTGATCAACTCGGAATGACCCCCTATATTAGCTGTCCTACAAATCACTGATGATAAGAGGATTCCCCTACTGTGGTTAAGCAAACTGATATGTTCACACGGCAGAGGGTAATTAAAACTCTGTTACCACAATCTGACCATTAAATGTACATCAGACAAGACCCGTGGTCTAATCCAGGGAAGACATTCCCCTTGTCTACAATGGGCATTAGCTCGATATCCTCCCCCTGCAGACTTATATAACGAGTAGGTAATTCACTGCTAGTGAACTCATGTGTCACACATCGGGTGTCGTCCACTCTACCTCTCACCACTGTCCCCTCACTGTAGGAACTGACAGATAAGCATGCGGGGGGATGCCTGAAGTCTATTACTCCCTTACGGGTGTTGTACATAGACCACGATTGCGTCCTCTTGGGGCTGGAAAATAGAATGATGACTGGATCAGGCATTAGAGGAAGAGCTGCCCGAGGATAAATCTGACAATGCCAGACATTCCCTGTCTCACAATACCACCGCCACCTTTTTCTACACCAGGAGGTGTCCCCTGAGGCGGGTGTGTTGGCTGCCAAGGCGTCAAATACGTCTGTCCTGGCTCGCCATATTCTGTGGTTGAGGTCATGGATGGTGGACCTGGACTCCAAAAGTCCTTGGAGGAATTCCCCTTTTACTGGGGACATCTTATTTGGTGAAGACCTAATTAAAAATTGGGTCTGAATCGGCTGCTACTATGACTGCTTTTCCATAAAATGTCTAAGTCACAACAATAGACAAACACAGTCTGCTGAAACTAATACCACACAAACAATTATATGTTCTCATGTTTTTATTGAACACACCATGTAAACATTCACAGTGCAGGGTGGACAAAGTATGTGTACCCCTAGGCTAATGACTTCTCCAAGAGCTAATTTGAGCAGGAGTAGGCCAACCTGGAGTCCAATCAATGAGACAAGATTGAAGGTGTTGGTTAAAACTGCCCTGCCCTATAAAAACACACACCAGTTTTGAGTTTGCAATTCTCAAGAAGCATTGCCTGATGTGAACCATGCCTCGCAGAAAAGAGCTCTCAGAAGACCTACGATTAAGAATTGTTGACTTGCATAAAGCTGGAAAGGTTTACAAAAGTATCTCTAAAAGCCTTGATGTTCATCAGTCCATGGTAAGACAAATTGTCTAGAAATGGAGAAAGTTCAGCACTGTTGCTACTCTCCCTAGGCGTCCTGTAAAGATGACTGCAAGAGCACAGCGCAGAATGCTCAATGAGGTGAAGAAAAATCTTAGAATGTCAGCTAAAGACTTACAGAGATCTCTGACACATGCTAACATCTCTGTTGACGAATCTACCATATGTAAAACACTGAACAAGAATGGAGTTCATTGGAGGATACCACGGAGGAAGCCACTGCTGTCCAAAAGAAACATTGCTGCACAGAGTACATATTACTGAATCCTGTTTTACACAGCTCTAACGTATTCAGGTGCATTGCGAAGAAAACCACAGTAAATGTATACAGATTCATATGCAATAAACACTTAACTTTACTATTCATACTGAACAAAGTAGATAGAAATTTAGTGCTGTATAGCCCGTACTCAGTAGAGTGGGATACAGGGAGACTCACCTCGCTTCCAGGATCGATCAATATGTTAGCGAACGCTGAGTGGATCCAGACGCTACTAGTGTACACTGTCACTCTGGGAACCTCAAGTGAACACAGATGCTCAGTGAACACAGACGCACTGGTCACACAGCCAAATGCTGCAACCGGGTCTCCATGCGGTAGCGCTTAGTGAACACAGAGGCAGCAGCCTATGCTGCGACCGAGTCCCCTCGTGATAGTGTCTGGGATGGAAGCGAGGAAACAGTTCATGGTGGGAGACTCGGCGGAAACTGGTCATGAACCGGGGAGGAGGGGCGACCAGGAGAGCGTCTATCTCCCCCTGCTGACATCAACCCTAGGGATCGCGGCCTCATACTATTCCTGGTGCCTAAGATCCCTAAGGCCTAGCGCTGGTGCACCCACGGTGGCAGCCACGTCAGCTACTGTTTGGTAGTCTCCTCCCAATACAGTGCGGCTGTGTCTGTATTCCATCTACTAAGCAGAATCGATGCCTTACCTTCTCTCTGTGCTCCGGCCACAGCCTGGTAACGTCTGCTGGACCTGCTAGTATATCCAACACAGACGCCCGCTGAAACAGCACTGTACTCGTGGGTAAGCGTTGTCGCGGCCCGGCGGAGAGTTGTTGGTGAGACTATTTCTAAGCGTATAAGATGCTGTTTAGAAAAGATCACTCAAAAAATTAGTAAGACTAAAAAATAACATAAGAAAGCTTAGGGCTGCTAAAAGGAACAGCAGCCCTCTGACCATGGTCCGGCTCCTGCCGCACCAAATAAAAGACTGATTTGCCTGAGCCAGTGGGCGGGGATATATGGATGGGCCCGTTGCATTCTGGGAGGCCTGAAAGCTTTTGATCATTTGGTGCCAATCTGCTGTCGCTCCATCATATCCCATTGTTATCCTGTGGATAACCTGTGGACCCTGCCATAGATATATTCTGTGGACAGATGAAACCAAAGTTGAGTTGTTTGGAAGGAACACACAACACTATGTGTGGAGAAAAAAAAGGCACAGCACACCAACATCAAAACCTCATCCCAACTGTGAAGTATGGTGGAGGGGGCATTATGGTTTGGGGCTGCTTTGCTGCCTCAGGGCCTGGACAGATTGCTATCATCAACGGAAAAATGAATTCCCAAGTTTATGAAGACATTTTGCAGAAGAACTTAAGGCCATCTGTCCACCAATTGAAGCTCAACAGAAGATGGGTGATGCAACAGGACAACGACCCAAAGCACAGAAGTAGATCAACAACAGAATGGCTTCAACAGTACGCCTTCTGGAGGGGCCCAGTCAGAGTCCTGATCTCAACCTGATTGAGATGCTGTGGCATGACCTCAAGAGAGCGATTCACACCAGACAACCCAAGAATATTGCTGACCTGAAACAGTTTTGTAAAGAGGAATGGTCCACAATTCCCCCTGACCATTGTGCAGGTCTGATATGCAACTATAGGAAACGTTTGGTTGAGGTTATTGCTGCCAAAGGAGGGTCAACCAGTTATTAAATCCAAGGGTTCACATACTTTGTCCACCCTGCACTGTGAATGTTTACATGGTGTGTTCAATAAAAACATGAGAACATATAATTGTTTGTGTGGTATTAGTTTCAGCAGACTGTGTTTGTCTATTGTTGTGACTTAGATGAATATCAGAACACATTTTATGGCCAATTTATGCACAAATCTCGGAAATTCCAAAGGGTTCACATACTTTTTCTTGCAACTGTATTTCTTGATGTGATATTTTCTGTCCAACACTGAACTTCGGAAACCCAGTGGTGTTGAGTACAGCACAGGACAGTAACAGTGAACAATAAGTGAAGAAACTGTCTGTTACTTTTTCCATGAGAGTACAGAAATATGGAATAGGAGGGGGGCAATCATGATGGAAGCTGGAGTTAACATGTTTTGTTTTAGGATGTTCTAGAATGATGCCCCTGTTTACATATCTTACTATGCATCTGATATACAAGTGCAAGCTTTTTTTTTGCAAAATTAAAAACTTTGTACACAAACACTTTTTGTAACATATGTAAAAAATCAAGTACAGTAATATGTTTATACTTTTTTAAATTGGACAGAGATAATTTTTCAAGACAAATTTCCTTAAGTACTACAAGCAATTCTAAATGTGTATTTAATGAACATAAACATAAATAAAATAAAAATCTATGTCAACATTATGAGATTTGATATCTGTGGGAGAAGTGAATGCAATCAGGGACAAAAAGAAACATGCTTTGAATATGAATCGCTGATCTGGCTGAAAATATGATCAGCCGCACATAGAGAGATGTATTCGGGCTGATTCAATTGTTTTGTGGACGCCCAAACATGATGGGCCACCAAAGCTATTCAAGTGTCCCCCCGTTGGCTGCTCAAGCCCCCTGTGCGTATCCATTAGTACCGGGTTTAGCTGCACCATTGGCTAAACTCGTCTAAATTCCAGGTTAGGGCACTCAAACAGGAGTTTTCGCACATTTTAGCTCGCACCTCAGAAGGCTCCGAGCTGAAATGTGTCCCCCCAGCGCACCCGAATAGAGCAACAATGGAGCACCATTTGGCGCCATCTAGTGGCAACCATTGACGCAATATTGCTGAGGGCGTCGCCTAAAAGTAAGGATTCTGAGAATATTTCATTCATAAAATTATCATATATGCGTTGCTCACTATCCGCAAATTTGGCAGACAGGTGACTGCTATTGGCCGGCGCATGGGGTCATCTTGAATCCATGGTAAGAGAGCCCTCTGTGAATTTATTGTTTTGTTTGAGCACTAATTGGCATTAACATTGCAATCTGGCTTCCTATATGAGAGCTGGAATGGCCTGAGTGTTGCTAGAAATATAACTTGGTCACATTGTAACATTTTGACATAACAGTAAAAGCAAATATGTCACATGGAAGTCCTGCCTACTAATAGATTTGAATAGGGTTCCCATTTGTCCCGGTTTCCCTATAACAGTCCCTCTTTTTTTTTCATTCAGAAATCTTTAAAGGGCAGTACTTATTATGCCATTTTTTTTTAGCTCTTATTGCACCCAAATGAACAGTATAGGTGATATTAAATATTATAATCAGTTCATTTTATTTTAAACTGGGAGTGTCTGATTTTATGGCCTTTGAGAATTTAAGAACACAGGTTATGGAAATGCATAATTTGGAACACCATATACATTATTGCATGGTTTACTTTTTCACCTAAAAGACTACCTCTAATCGAATGCAGTTAGCATACCGGCAGTCAGAATACCGGCAGTCATGTGACCGATGCCGGAATTCCAACACAACTTGAAATCTTGTCGCCGGAAAAATTAACGCTGACATCTCGAAGGTAAGTATCGGGGGCCACTATTAGGGTTAGGTCCCAGGGGAAGTTAGGGTTAGGCCCTACAGGGGAGGTTAGCTATAGCCGCCAAGTCTTAGCCCTAGCTGCCACCCCCGGTGTCTTAGACTTAGCCTCTACCCCCACTATCTTATCCCTATCCACCACCCCAGGCATGTTAGGGATAGGATAGGGGTGAGGGGAGGAGTAAAATAATTACCAGGTCCCCTGTCGGCATTTCAATTGTCGGGATGCTGGTATCGGTCATGTGACCGCCGGCTTACTGACTTCCAGGATCCTGTATCACGCCCCTCCTAATATATGTCAAATATAACATAGCAAAGACATTTTTTGCTACCATTAAATAAAGTGTAACTACAACTCAATGTTTGATATACATTTAAGACCACATATAGTGAGTAATGCGCTTCTGCTTTGCAGTAAATGTAGATGGTGTAGATAGTGCATTGATTATTTCCACATATGGCAATGTATAAATGAAGTAATTTTGTGTGTAAAGCTGGGTACAAACTAGACGATATTTCACCGGATCCCGCAGAAATGAGCGTCATATCGGGTACATCATCTAGTGTGTACCTATGATATGCGCGATCCAGCAGGATGTTGCTAGTGATTACATGCTGCAGAATGCAGCATGTCACATGCAACCAACCCATCGAACCCAGCATCTGCAAGTGAGTATGCCCTTGCTGCATGCCGGGTCCCATTGCCGGTGATGTCAGGATGGGTACACATTGCTAAATGCTTCTGGATCCCACCAAATACCTACTTGAAGTGGAAAGTCCAGTGGCTTGATGACACAGTTTGCCTAGAATTGTGTCATCGTAACCTCTCACAATTCTGTGTACTACACCTTTGTAGTGTGGGTGGAGGGGCCACAATGATGTAGTCTTGGCACTAGACTCCCCAGACCTCCCACCTGGACATGCCCTTTGGCATTCGCCTGAAGGGCAAATAAAAAATTCAGCAAATATGACAGCAAGTATGATTAGAATATCTCCATCTGCAAAAGAAAAAAGGGGGTAAATTTACTAAAACTTCTAGAAAGAAAAAGTGGAGGTGATACCAAAAGCAACCAATCAGATACTAGTCATTCTTTTCTAGACTGTACTAGATATATGATGGGTTGTGATGGGCATCACCTCCACTTTCTCTTTTCAGAAGAATAAGTAAATATACCCTATCGCTGTTGTCTTTGTAATCAGATTAGCCACTTGCTTGCCATGGCTGTATCGTTTGCGACCAGGCTGTGAGTTATTTGACCTGGTCATAAACAATGCGACCAGTCAAAAACATAGAGTTGCCAATCATCCCTCCCCTCCCCCCCCCCCCCCCCAGCATCTGCCGTGAGGCTGATTAATGCTGATCGGTTAGCACTACATGACCCCGCCACCCGGTGGCTGCACCGAGGACCAGCCGCTCAGGGATTGTTACTTCCCCCAACCCCCATCCTCCCAGTATTTACCTTCTGTCTGTAGTCCATGGGGACAACAAAGTTGCGATGGTCCTGTGGTGATTGTCGGGATGTTCCGATGTTTGAGAACCAAATATTTTACAATTATTATTATTTTTTATAAAATAATTTTGGATAAGCTTTAAATATATGTTCTTGACCTAATTCAATCATAAAAGAAAAACCCTGACAATTTCAGAGTGTTTTTTTTTTTTTTTTGGGGGGGGAGGGGGCAAATATGCCATTTAAGTGGTTTAGCCAGTATTCCCTATAAAGGCCAATTACATGGATGTCAGGCATCAGTATTTCACCAGCTGTCGGGATTCCAGCAACGTTCTCCTGAACGCCGGGATCCCGACAGCCGGTATATTGACTGCATCGCTTTCTGTGAAATGTAGTCACAGTGAATAAGTAAAACAAATACTGCCTTTCAATGATTCTTTCAGTTAAGAATTGGTAATGCATGGTATTAGTAAAATATTTCATTATATTTTCATTACAAAGGGATCTATACAAAAAATTGTGAGTTGTTTAAGGGCATGTCTGCTGTAATACTGCATGTGAATAATGTAGCTTTATGACAAGATAGGATACATGTTTCTATCAGTTGTTCTGCCCACTTAGTTGTCTAGGGAGGCAAATAATTGCATTATTATATTTTTTCAAAGAAAACATCCAAATGGGTTTATTTTGAATGAATTTTAATTGATTTTATGCTCCAGATATGCTACTTAAATGCCTGTCCATTGTCTGGAATAGGATTTTAAAATAAGAGAGAAAATCTCAAATTAATTAATCTCCAGAAAACAGCAAGTACAGGCATGGCAAATAAGGATCACTTGGTTTTCCAGCTTCCTGAATGCATTAATGTGAGAAAAAATGCCTTTGGCATTTAAAAAATAAATAAAAAATGGAAAAATCAAAGATGCCCATCTGGACATAGCCATATGCAAACCAATTTTTTTTCTTTAATGCACTACATGCTTAGTTATTTCAGCAGTCAAAATATTCACTGTCAGTTAAAAGGGAATTTCTTACAGTATGCTGACAATGGAATCATGAGAGCAGCCTTTTTAGTCAAGAACTTTGCCAAGACTACAGGAGCGGTATGTATCTCATGACTCCAGAGAGCAGAATATAGTGTCTATGAGTGACTGTGGAGCGTACAGTCTAGTAACAATGGGCAGATGTATTAACCTGGAGAAGGCATAAGGAAGTGATAAACCAGTGATATGTGCAAGGTGATAAAGGCACCAGCCAATCATCTCCAATATGTAAATTAACAGTTAGGAGATGATTGGCTGGTGCCTTTATCACCTTTCACATATCACTGGTTTATCACTTCCTTATGTCTTCTCCAAGATAATACATCTGCCCCCCAGTTTGGTAAGTGGGTAACACAACACTAAAAACTAAAAAGAAAATGATCACTGAATGTTAACATTTCTCCAGGGAAATCATGTAGCTCAATATATAGTTAATAAGTGTGTGTGTGTGTGTGTGTGTGTGTGTGTGTGTGTGTGTGTGTGTGTGTGTGTGTGTGTTTATATACACATAAGCATACATACTCAGACACACAGTGGCAAGAATAAGTATGATTGTGCTAAACCTGCTAAAGTGTGTGCTGTATGTGCAGTATTGCTTGACCTGTTACCCCTATGTGGCAGTACAAAAGCTAACTTATATTAGGTGTGCAAATGACTGAATTTGCTTTTGGCTGGACTAATTATGCATTTTAATGTACTGCAAGTATTTTTTCATTGATGTGTGTACTTAATTGTCAGACAATTGTCAGGGGTCAAATGTAATAGAGTGAGAGTTTCAAAAAGTGAGAGATTTGGTAAGGTTTTGCAGTTTAGATGATTGTCACTTTAAAAAAAATTAAAAACCTTACCAAATCTCTCACTTTCTGAAACTCTCACTCTACTACATTTGGCCCTATATATAGAAACATAGGACAGTATTTAAGTGATATACCATGCAGGGCCGTCTTAACGGCAGTGTAGGCCCCTGGGCACAGCAATGCATTGGGCCCCCTACCCATGCTCCAGCGGTAGGGGTGGGGGGTGCTATCAGTGGCAGCTTTGATGTCCCGTGGGTGGTAGGGGGTGTTCTATCTTCCGCTCAGCATGTAGGACCTGGAGCAGTAATTTCTGCTAATTGCTCCTTTACTGCACAGATGGGGCGGGAGGGAGAACACTAAACTGTAGAAGAGGGCATTGGGCTGAATGAAGGGGCCCCGGTACATGACTTCCGGGGTGGTAGGGGGTGTTTAATACACAGGGGAGGGATGGATAGTGGAGTAGGCTTAATATTCATCATTTTCTGGTGGGAGGGCAGCTTGCTTGACTGCAGATATCTCAAGTTCCTGAAAATATATTTCTTTGTTTTGAATGGGATAAAAAACTAGAGATTCCCACCTTTCAGAAGGTTTTGGGGACTTGGGGATCAGAGTTCAGGAGCCAGAGCAATCCTCCAATTAATATATAAAACTGTATACCAGGCGCGTGGAGCTGGAGCAGGGACCAGCTGCTGGAAGGCTGATATCTCTGGTTCTGGGCACAGTAGAGACAAGCTGCCAGCGTCCAGCAAAAGGGGAGAGTCCCAGCTTTTGGATTATACCCTCAGAAAAACTCTAAGTCAGACAGAACCTGAGATATCTGGCTGGGAAGAGCAATTAACAGGCTCGGATGGGGACCACTGCTTTCACGTTGGATATCTCCGGTTCCCCAAGGCCGATTTTCAAAAATCTGGTACCCCTGGAAAGAGGGGACCCTCAGCTATCAGCCTAGGGCCCTTATACTCCTGGGGCCCTTGGGCAAGAGCCCATTGAGCCCATACGGAAAGACGGCCCTGATACCATGCCCAATCTCCTTTCTAAAGTGATCCCCGTTATCGCGCATTTCACGCAAGAAGATTGACAGAAAGAAGGCGTTTATGGGTGTCAACTGACCGTTCTCTGGGAGTGGTAGGGAAAACGCAGGCGTGTCCGGCTGTTTGGAGGGCGGGTGTGTGACGTCAATTCCGGCACCAAAAAGACTGAAGTGATCGCAAGGGCTGAGTAAGTCTAGACCTACTCAGAAACTGCACAAAATGTTTTTGCAGAGCTCGGCTGCACAGGCGTTCGCACACTTGCAAAGCGAAGATACACTCCCCCGTGGGTGGCGACTATGCGTTTGCACGGCTGCTAAAAACAGCTAGCGTGCGGTCAACTCAGAATGACCCCGATAGATAGATAAATAGATAGACAGATAGATGAGAGAGAGAGAGAGAGATTAGATATATGTTGAAGTTCAGAACATGGCATAGCATAACTAAGCTGCTTCAGAACATCATTAAACTGCTCCCAAATATTCTAAAACGTGTACCCTCGTGGGGGATTGCTTTGCTTCCCACGCTTTGGGCACGGTGGCTTGCTTTGTTTGCCACAGGTTACTATTCCCAATAGATATTCACATGGATAGTGGGGATAATTCAGACCTGATCGCTAGGCTGCGTTTTCGTACAGTGGGAGATCAGGTCTAAACTGATCTTTCGTATGCGCCGCAATTCGCAGGCGCGTCGCACGGGTACATAGCGGATTGCCGCTCGGCGATGGGTTTGTGCGAAGGATCCATTCGCACGGGCGTTCGCAAGGAGATTGACAGGAAGAAGGCGTTTGTGGGTGTCAACTGACCGTTTTCTGGGAGTGGTTGGAAAAACGCAGGCATGTCCAAGAGTTTGCAGGGAGGGTTCCGGTCCCGGACAGGCTGATTTGATCGCAGCGGCTGAGTAAGTCCTGGGCTGCGCAGAGACTGCACAAAACCTGTTTGTTCTGCTCTGCTACACATGTGATCACACACTTGCAAAGCAAAAATACACTCCCCTATGGGTGGCGACTATGCAAACGCAGAACTGCAAAAAAAAACCTAGCGAGCGAACAAGTCTGAATTAGGCCCAGTGTTCTTAAACAATTTAGTTATGCTACCCCAGTGGTCCCATGCTCTGAATTATCTCTCTCTCTCTATCTATCCTGCTGTCTGTAATCTTCACACACAGACGCGCACACACACACACACACACACACACACACAGACACACAGACACAGACACACACACACACACACACACACACATAATATGTTGTGTGTGTGTGTGTGTGTGTGTGTGTGTGTGTGTGTGTGTGTGTGTGTGTGTGTGTGTGTGTACGTGTGTGTGTATAATAATGTTTGCACAGGTTCACAGACAGCAGGAGACTGATACTTGAATGATAAAACAAAGTATTACATACTGTATAAGTGACCTGGAATTGCAAATATGCACTATCCGTATTTGCACAAGAAACAGAATACAGCACAAAAGCTTTGAGGAGTGACACACGTTCATATCATAACTACATTCAAATGTGTGCCGTATGTGTTTGGGCTATATATCTCTTTTGTGCAGAATGTAATACTATGGCAAGAGCATGCAAAGACTTGGGAAGCAGCATATCATCCCCTATTGGCTGCAGCCTAGAACAGTGTCAGGATCCCCCTGTCTGTGCTGTGACACAGAGCCCCCGCCGTGCCTGTACGTTCAGCAGCAGCATAGATGGAAGAAGGTGGACACACTCGTGTCTCTCTCCTCCCCCGTGTCTCCCAGACGTGTACTGGGTGGAGACAGCAGGCAATGAATGAGTGGGATGCTCTGTGTGTACCTCCTCAGAATAACTATAGGACTAATGAGTTCCTTTGAGTGACTTGCTGCCAGTGGGAGGAGGCGGCTCAGTGAGATGAAGGCTGGGGTCAGACTGTCTCGTCTGCATTAGTCTCTCATCACTGTCTTTATCTGACCCTGATCAGGTCATGGCTGCTGCTGCTGCCTGTCGCCGCTGCCTGCTGCTGTTTTACCCTGCTCTTATGCTGCACATCCCTGGGAGCACAGCAGTCAGTGTCATGTTACCACCACAGCAGTATACATCATCGTATTCACATCACTGAGTACATGTGACATGGGGATTCGGTGAATCCCTGTAACGTGTACTGTACTAACCTAGCTAATTGCTGCCCTGTACATGGCAGTGACTGGGGAATACTGAGAAGGGACCCCCTTTGGAGAGGAGCGATGCCCATTACTGTGCAGACATACCAGCAATGCTGCCACTCCTGCGCTGATAGTTATCTGTACAATGTATGTAAATGGATGGTAAGCAGAGAGCCGCCCGCAGGTATAGATCAGTGCTGTAACATCCACTGACACAAAGCCCCAGCAGCACTAAGACATCATGGAGGAAGAGAAAGGACAGGGATAGAGTGGCTGTAATAGGGGCAGACACCAGCACCCAGCATAATGCCGTACTGCTGATAGCACTGTCTGCTACTGAGCTGGGGGCTGCGGAGGTTCCAGTACAGCAGATGTGCAGACCACCCTGTGCCCACATATGTATTCCCGAGCCCCGCAGAGCTCTGAGCTATACCATCAGCAGACTAGCCTATCCCGGGGAGACAAGCTGTGGTAGCAGCATGGGGAGAGAAATGGAGTGGGAGGAAAGGCTGGGATTAAGCTACAAAGCAGATCCAGCGTTCCTGGGGTCACTACGGGGACTTACGGGGCAGGCAAGGATACAAAGTAACAAGTATAGGAAAAGGCTGCTTGCTGGGGATACAGATGTTCCTTCTGATATTTGTGCTGCTGTGCTGATTGGATAGTTAGAGAGAGCACATTACCATACATGATCTGCAGTGCGGACAGCACATTGCCATTGCATAGTCTACAGAGAGAGGTAGCGGAGCACCTGGATAAAAGTGTTACTGTATTGAGATATGTTAGGCGGTGACCCATGTGTACCATGCTGATGAGCCTGCCATTGCACTGCTCAGTCAGTATATAGTGTATATACAGCGAATACAGAGAGAGAGAGAGAGAGGGAGAGAGAGAGATGTAACTGGAATATAGATGTCCCTGTATAGAGATGTGTTAGGTAGTGACCCATGATGTTATAGTACCGTGCAGATATCATTCAGAATATATTATAGTAGTGTACAGCAGCCTGGTAGTGCCCACACAGTCAATAGGTGCCCCCGTGTGTGTGATTATCAGCTGGGGACCCGGCCAGTGTCAGCCTGCAGCAGCTCTTTGTCTCAGGTCTGTGACCTCCCCTCTCTGATGGCTGCGCATGATAGGATCAGGGAGATCCGTGCAGACTGGCTCCACGCATCCAGCACCAGCAGCCGCCTCACTGCTATCAGACTCGGGAGGATTTAGTGTTAAAAAAAACCCTAGGAGGAGGGGTGGTGGGGAAGAAAATAAAGGAAACGGAAGCCAACCAAAAGAGTAATAGTAGCAGCAGCAGCACCAGCAGAGGGACCCTCCTCCTCTGATCACCCCGGCTTCTCCTGCTCACTGCACACTCATATTATATAGGGAGCTACAGTCTAGGGAGCCGGAGACTGGAGGACTTATTGGGACCATGCATTCCTGCCTACCCTGTACTCTGCCCATGTGTGCCACCTCTCCCGGGATTATCGCATTCACCGGCTGGATTCTTCTATTCACTACCTTTGTGCGAATATCTTTGGGATCCTCATTCCTGACAGGTAATGAGGCAGATGGTCTATGACAGATGACATAGGCACCGGCATTCCGCTATCCCCTTATTGCCGGGATACACTTATTAGGGTAGTCGGGAGATAATTTAGTGTCTGTATGTTTATTTATTTAATTATTTATTTATTTATTTATTTAATTAATTGTATATATGGTTTTTATATGGATATGCTGGTGCTCCTTTTACAGTTGTTCAGAAAAGCCCTCACGCAGATTGTTATAATAACACAGCATCACGGAGTACTGTATTGTGTATTTTGGCTTTGTTTTTTTTGTACTATGAAACTATAAGCAAGTTATTGAATGAAAAAGATTTTTCATGGCATTTGTGGTGCAATTTCTAGTTAATAGCTGTCTAAGCTCAGATCCAGGTGTCCCTGTGCTTGGCATCAGTGTGCCCAGTCTTGCATTCTGCAGGCAGAATGACCTGTGCTGTACTCCGGGGATCTGGGAGCTATTGCTCATCAGACAGGTGTCTGTAACTACTGCTATCTGTACCCATTACCCATACAGTATCCTACTCACCCCATCACCTTTATTTATGCGAAGCAGTTGTCTTATATAGAAAAGTGGAATTAGTGCTGGATATAATTACATGTTTGCAGGCAGGTGAGGACCAAATCATTGGAAGGACATATTTTAGTGACACCTGGTACATAGAAAAAATAATAATATTAAAGCTGAACTCTAGGAAAGGCAAACAGTATTGAGTTTCCAAAAAGTGATCCCAAACGTAGATAATACTAATCTGATCATAGGAGGAGGGAGGAGTAGCAGGGAGCTGTTTATGGGGTACATCCTCACTTCTGCTTTTGAAAAATGAGCCATTGATGGAGTGTAATTGGTGATAGATCAAAATGTCTCATGTTAGTGGATCACCTCTGTCCTAAATACCTTGTCTTTTCTTAACTATACCATATGTCTGTATAAAGATATATGAACAAAGACCAACATGTAATAACTAGACACAAACTTTTTTTTCTTTCGACAGGATGTGTTTTTCCAAGTAATTGAAAGTTACCGTAGATCAGTCAACTTGGCTGTCGCTACCGCTATGCACATCCTTTGCTGTATGCTATACGCCTTCTGTTACACCAGTATCTTACTGCATAACCTTGTAGCATACGTAGAAATACCACATTAGCTTGTTGATTACACTTCGTACAGTTTTAGTGGCTTTTGTTTGTTTGGATTTTTTTGTGAATTTCCAAGGGTAAAGGAAAATTGGGTTTCTTGTTGTGAACCATAAGTAATAGTAACTGATTCACTTTTGCAGAATTTCAGGACTATTCTCAGAAATAGTTATCGCTTATGAAAGTAAAACGAGCGTTCTACAAATAAGCCCTCTGTAAACGTGCTGGTCCCTCTAGTGTTTAGGCACCCTTATAGGCATCTTAACGGGGGAAATCATTTATTGACTGTTGGCATATAGATACCTAAATGTATATATAATTGTAGCAATTTGGGTCATTTTGGGTTTTTTCCCCCTAAGGCTCTGTGGCGAAATGTGAAAATGAAGGCGAATCCCTGCAAATTCCATTCATCACTGATAATCCGTGTATCTCCTGCCTGTGTCTGGTAAGTGAGAGAATATCATTTTATTGCTGGCCACGGCAATGGTTGAATGCCCCGGCAATTCTTGGCTGTTCTATTTGTTTCCCAAGTAATAGATGGTCAATAGTGCCAGAGAATATTTGCATGGAAGCCTTCTAGCTGTGCAAATGGACCATGTGATATTTGTTAGTGCTGTTTAATTCTATTTTTATTTCAACATTGCTCTTGCTATCACATTAATAATATATGCTTCCATTGGCATTTAATTAGTTAAAATATATGTTAATTACCTTACCAGAAGCACAGCTCATATGTGGCAATTTCATATTTCATATACAATTATTGGTTACAATTTATCTAATTAAATTTGGTGATAATGTGTCTTTTTGTTAATTTAATATGCAACACTTTTATAGAACTTTTTTTTACTTGCAAACTACTGTTTATCTTTAACACTGCATTTACTGTAGAGGAATAATTAAAAAAATAAAGTTCTAACTACTATTGAAGTTAATTTATTTCTTTAGACCTGAGTATTTGATGAGAGTAGTCATGATAGGACTAGTCTGATTTAAACACTGCAAAGGGATTAGAGATTTCAATCTGGAAATTGGTGTAAATAAGGTTTTGGTAACACAATATACCTCTAAGCTGTTTTTTCTGGTTTATCCTTATGTAAGCTATGTACCTGTCTCAGAGATAATTCCAGTGATCATTTAAATAAATGAATCATTTCCATCAAAAGGCTGTAATGATCTAAGGGATAAGTCTTTGGACAGACACTGTATTCCATGAAAAAGGCACAATTTATGTTATTATTGTACACTGTAATGTTTATATAGTATCTCAATGACAGTTTATTTAGAAAATATACATGTAAGGGTTTTGTTTTTTCACTTAGGTTACTAGCACTCCAGTTTTAATGTCTAAAGTATAGCTTGTTAATGTACTTCATTTCTAAGTATTATTGTCATGTTTGTAATATTTAGTGCAAGTTAGAAAATAAAAATAATATATTTTTGTTACAGTACAAACAGTGTGATTGGATTATAAATTCACAGTGTACCAATTAATAATACTAATTATAGCTATCAAATTCATATCACAAACACAACCTAAAAGCTTTAGCACTTAAGATACATTGTGTACCTTGACAGACATCACATAATGCATCAGTTTATGGATATTTTTGCACAATTCACACATTACACCAGACTTCAGGGTTATATTATAAGAAGATACACTCCTAAATTCTTTTCATTAGCTTTGGTATGATACCATAGTAAGTTTGCTTTATTTTGGTTTCAAAGAAGTAGCTTACTAATCTATTAGTCAGTTTGCTTTTATACTTTATTATCTTATGCCATTATCCTATATCCACTTCAATGTGCTGTAACTTAATTGATTAGTTTTCTAAAGGCAAAATAAAATGGGAGCAAGTATCACATACTGTATATCGCACAGTTCCTGAGTGTATTGATCATTTGGTTAATCATCTGTCATGTAATCAAATGCTGTTTTAGCTAAGTTGTTACACTTATATGACAGAATAGTGTGCATTTTATAGTAATATCTTAACAGGGCACATACAAAGTGATTCAGAGGTGTGAATACGTTAGCTATTTATGTAAATTTCAGATGTCATTTGATCTGTGCATGTGCAGGAACCGCAGTGCGCTTGTGCAGATCTATTTCAGTGACATCACTTTTAGTGTCCCCAAAGCTGCATGTTGACCCTGTTTTCTGGGAGTGCCAAAGCCAGTGGCTATGTCCCTGCACAACGCTTCACTGACCCCGGCTGCCTGATTTTGCCAGACATCCTAAGTAACCCCTGGGTTACTCCAATGTTCAATTTTCATGTAGTTGATTCGATGCTGCATCTTCAGATTCAGCAGCAGATTATAGAAGCTCCAGTGGGCGTCTTTTTAAGATGCCTCCTGGGGCTTTTGCATAATTTCGCACAGCCGCTGAGTACAAAGATGCATTGGCTGTGCCATTAGCATACAACTATGAATTAGCCCCATGATCTCTAGAAAATGTATTGTACGGTGTGAGTATATGTATATGTGTGTATAAAACAAGTATATTTTATTCTTTCATTCATGTAGTTATATACCCAAAAACACCCACACCTCTTTAGACTTCTAAATGAAGAATATAGGCACTTACAATGTAATGGACCATTAAACATTTGCCAGTGATTTATGGTTTATATACAAAATGCTTTACCTTGTGGTCAAGGGCATCAGTGGAAGTTACCATATTGGTTTGCTAGTCATAGAAAGGTACACAAGTCTATAGAAAGGTAATGAAACAGCGCCACCTAGATTAACAGCACAAACCCAAGAAAAGGAAAACTAACCACAAAAAATTAAAAACATGAAAAACCCAAACATCTGTCACTAACCAAAGAAAGAAGAATGGCTAGCAATAACCCATGTAATGTAAGTTTATGTAGTTTTGGTCCATAGTAGAGGAGAAAATTTGAAAAGTAGAGTTTTGCTCCACATATAGCCTAACAATAATAAAATGGTAATGTTTCAATGTTTATGCATTACAAAGTTAATAGATGACAAAAGAAAAAAAAAAACTACAAGCATAGTAATCTTTTGTGCCAGAATATGGGACATTGGTTCCCCATTGCATAAAGTTCAACTTCACGTGGAGAGTACAGTTTTCAATGTTTAGAGCAGGTGACTTGAATAAACTCCTATTATCAGTGGCAACAAACAATGAAAGTAAACACCAGGTAAAAGCACACAAATACTGTGTAAACTCTGACTGTACTAAGACAAAATATATTACTTTTTTAAGAAGTATTCACCTTGAAGTTATGAACAAGAAACAATATCTCTGGTACAATTACAAGGCACTTATCTACATTTTGTGATATAATACACACCTTTGTGAACATGGCAGTACTTTCCTTAAACAATAGAGTTCATATTTAATCAAAAATGATTAGGATTATATAAACTGACCTTCAGATTTTTTAACCCATTGTGGACAATTCTGTTTTCAGCAATGTGCGACTGAGTACATCACCGAGAATTATAGTACCCCAACATTACACATTTTTCTGTGCAACTCTCTTGGCTTAGAGGGAAAAAGTACATTGTTTGTTACTGCTAATTGTATTGCCCGAGTTGAGTTTTGGAATATGTACCAGTAACTTTGCAAAACACATCAAGCAAATAACACATATCCCTACATTCGTGTACAGAATACCCAGCTCAGCTCTGCTCTTCCATACGGCCATGGTAGCCTACTTACTACTAGCTTAGTATTTGCCCATGTATGCTGGTCTGCATGTGGAATTTTGTCCTGCCCAGAGTTTTCTGTCTCCATCTGCTACTGTCATTGTTAGTATCTAGTATCTGTCGCCATATCGACAGCATTCATTACATGCATGTTTTTAACCATTGGCTTTGTAAAATACTCACCAAGAGTTGCATCTGCAGTGTGATCTGGGATGCATTGCAGAATGCGATTACTATGGCAGTATGTATCATCACTCTACAACCACAAAGACAGGGGCTCTGAAAGTAAACCATCCCTGCGATATGAGCGGTGTGGTGCACCTGACCAGGCATGCATGGTGGCTATTGCTGAGGGGGGAGGGAAGGTTCGGGAGGGGGGGGTCTCCAAGCTTAGATTGTGATATGTAACCCAAAGGCTACATCTTTAGATGGCGTTAGCTGCGGGGGTCAATCTCTAGAATGCTTCACATTCCAGTGCTGGGTATACCTGGAAGTATCACCTGGGCCGTCTTAACAGCAGTGAAGGCCCCTGGGCACAGCAATGCACTGGGCCCCATACCCATCCTCCAGTGGCAGCTTTGATGTCCCGCGGGCGGTAGGGGGGTGTTCTATCTTCCGCTCAGCATGTAGGACCTGGAGCAGTAATTTCTGCTGATTACTCCTTTATAGCACAGATGGGGCTAAACTGTGGAAGGGGGCATTGGGCTGAATGAAGAAGCCCCGTTACATGACTTCCAGGGTGGTAAGGGGTATTTAATACGTAGGGGAGGGGTGGATAGTGGAGTGGGCTTAATATTTATTATTTTATGGTGGGAGGGCAGCTAGCTTGACTGCAGATATCTTAAGTTCCTGAAAATATATTTATTAGCTTTGAATGGGATAAAACCTAGAGAGTCCCACCTTTCCGAAGGTTCTGAGGACTTGGAGATCAGGCTTCAGGAGCCAGAGCAATTCACCAACGAAAATCTAAAACTGTATATTAGGCGTGTGGAGCTGGAGCAGGAACCGGCTGCTGGAAGGCTGATATCTCTGGTTCTGGGCATAGTACAAACAAGCTGCCAGTGTCCACTGAAAGGGGAGAGTTCCAGCTTTTGGCTTATACCGTTAGAAATATTCGAAATCAGAAAGAACCCAAGATATCTGGCTGGGAAGAGCAATTAACAGTCTTGGATGGGGACCACTGCTTTCACATTAGATATCTCCGATTCCCCAGGGCCGATTTTCAAAAATCTGGTACCCCTGGAAAGAGGGGACCCTCAGCTATCAGCCTAGGACCCTTAAACTCCTGGGGCCCTTGGGAAAGAGCCCATTGAGCCCATACATAAAGACGGCCCTGAGTATCACAGCCCCCTTAGAAAACCATTGGGGTTGTGGCTGCTGTCGGCAATCGACGGATTGCACAGATGTCGGAGATGTCTGCTGCAGTCCTTGTGTCATACATTTGGGGGACACTAAATATTTGTGATTACCCCCAAAAACGTGAGTTTTCGGAGCATAAATTGCAAAAATTAAATGATGATGGACCCCTATTAGAGATCAATTATATGTCACATATTTCTCTAATACTTGAGAAAAGAAAATATACCCGAAATTATAATTTATACTGAACACCATAATCATTTACAGGTAGTTTACTAGTACTGGTAACTTTAATCTTAATCATCAACCAGTAATTGCACCTCCCCTTTGCCACACGCACATAAATGTCTCTCTCAGCTGTATATACAATATGTCTGTATTCCTTCTGTGACCAAGGGCTTTATTTATGAAGAAGTGAAAAGAGTGGAGAAGTGAGCCTGTGGAGAAGTTTCCCATGGCAACCAATCAGCTGCTCCGTACAATTGTATAGTATGCAAATTAAAAATGTTACTTCAATGCTGATTGGTTGCCATGGGCAACTTCTCCACTGGCTCACTTCTCCACACTTTTCACTGCTTCATGAACAGACCCCCAAATCCAGGAGGCATGGCTACACCCTTACTGCATGAAGCAAAGGGGGGCATTTGTCCCTCTCAGCAGCTGGCCACCTCCACGGGACCAGGTAATTATTAATACGTGCTTTCCCCCTTTTGGCACCCCTGCCAATCACCACTGGATATCGTAGCGGTCACACGCACCTGTAGATATTGTAGTTCTGCCACTGACTGTGCTAACTGCTCCCTATGTATATTGGACATAGATGAAGCCTTTCAGAGTCCTAAGTGTACTTAGTATCAGCCAGTGCTGTTGAGACAGCCACAGGTCTGGGTACTGAAAGGGGCATGGCCAAATCCAGGAGGCACTGACACTCCCCCTCCAGAAAAAAAATTCAGAAAAATACTATGAGCCATGATGGGACGTGGTAGCTAGCCTGAGTCCCCGCTATGCCACTCCAAAATGCCGCCCCATATTTAGTATTCCCACCCCCTCTTGGCACCCCTGGCTGTATGTTTAGTGCATACCATTATGAAATATTTGATTAAGTGATTTCATGCTGCAAGTATGAGTAATCTATTGCTGAGTACATGTAGTCAGACAGATAACTTGCATGTAACCAGTAGTAAATGCAACTTATATATATCTGCACTGGAACATAAAATGATCTGAATGCAGGTTTACTATTGGGTGTGGTATGATTTGCCGGCGGCCGAGTCCCCGATGGCCAGCATACCGGCACCAGGATCCTGACCACCGGCTTGCCAACAGCAGGACGAGCCCAAATGAGGACCCCCAAGAGGGAGAAAAGGTGTCGGTATGCCGGTTGTCTGGATTCCGGTGCCGGTATACTGTGCGCTGGGATCCCAACAACCAGTATACTGAATACCACCCTTACTACTAGTCCAGAAAAAGGCATTAGACTTTACTGAGGCAGTTAAACATTGAGTTGATTCTTTTCCCTTGCACACTTATCATTACAGCCCTCTTTTCCCTTAAGGCTGAAACATAGGGGGTATTTCAGATCTGATCGCTACTGTGCGTTTTCGCACAGCGGGCAATCAGGTCCAAACTGTGCATGCGTATGCACCGCAATGCGCAGGCGTATCGCACGGGTACAAAGCGGATCGCCGCTCAGCGACGGATTTGTGCGACGGCTCCTTTCGCACAGGCGATTGCAAGGAGATTGACAGAAAGAAAGCGTTTGTGGGTGTCAACTGACCGTTTTCAGGGAGTGTCTGGAAAAATGCAGGCGTGTCCATGCGTTTGCAGGGAGGGTTCCTGATGTCAATTCCGGTCCCGGACAGGCTGATGTGATCGCAGTGGCTGAGTAAGTCCTGGGCTGTGCAGAGACTGCACAAAATCTGTTTGCACAGCTCTGCTACATATGCGTTTGCACACTTGTACAGCTAAAATACACTCCCCCTGTAGGCGGCGACTATCTGATCGCAGCATTGCAAAAATCGCTTGCTAGCGATCAGGTCTGAATTAGGCCCTTAAGGGGGGTACACACGGAGAGATCCGTGCTTAAAATCTAAGCAATCTTGCTAGATTGCTTAGATTTTAAGCACGGATCTGCCGTGTGTATGCCCTCCAGCGATAGCGATGCGCGGCCCCGCGCATCGCTATCGCCGATGCTAGATTGAGCTGCATGCAGGCTCAATCTAGCGGGTCGCTCACTTCACCGTTGTGTGAAGTGAGCGCCCCCCCGTCGGCTTTCCCCCTCGCTCAGCACATCGCGCTGTGCTGAGCGGGGTGAGAGATGTGTGCTGAGCGGTCTGTGTTAAGATCGCTCAGCACACATCTCTCCCGTGAGTACCCCCCATTAGTGTTTAAGTGAGTACTTTCACTTTATTGCCTTGCAATTAAGTCTTGCTATTTTGAGCCTTAATAATCATGCAACACACTGGTTACAAGTAGAATATGACATAACAATACTTGGCAGGCTGACACTGGTTTTTATGTTCTGCATGCTCATTGCAAAAATGCCTCTCTCTACATCTACTTATATTACGTAAGGGCTACAAAAAACTCATGCAAATGATTGTATGAAACGATATATTAAACTTGGAGGTATATACTCTCATTTCCCAAAAAGTGCCATTATTGGTAAAAATAGTACCGTTACACATACGTTCATCTCTTACTACTTTCAGTTAGATGTCCAAAATGTAATATATATAAGAACAGTATCAATAATTTGATGCTATTTTCTGTTTGTTAGTTTTCTAATGTAACAAAAAAAAAAACATTAATTGAAATTCAGCTATACTGTTAAATGGGATCCGTCAATTTGGCAGCTGTCAAGGTCCCAGTGGTCAGGATACTGATGCCGGAATCCCACCAGCTGACAATGCCGCCAGCCGGAATCCTGGCAAAACAGGACTGTTCCCACTCGTGGGTGTCCACGACACCCATAGAGTGGGATTAGATCCTGTGGCAAGTGCAGCGAGCCACTGAGCCCGCAACTACAAGGGGACTCCTTGCACTCGCCACACTGCTGGCATTCTGGTGGGCGGGATGCCATTGTTGGTATATGAAGGGTGACAAGGTGTGGGTGCTCAAACTGTGCTGAGAACTATGGACCTAATTCATGTCTGTAAGGAATTGCATAGCCGCAAGGAAGCATGGCTATCAGTGAAAATTGTGAGCTCCAGCAGACCTTCTTGGACATCGACTGTAGATGCTACTGTTTCTGCCACCATTTGATGGCAGTGAACCAAACCCAAACTTGTTTCCATGACATACTGCTATTACTGTACACCTCGGCAAGCTGGCAATGAATTTCATCTGCTGATGTGCCCTTTTAGACGCAAAAATGTGATCACACTACGCGCCTTAATGTTTGACTGTGTTTCCGCCAGCCCCGCCATCTTACAACTGAAATTGGGACAATATGACTGATATGAGGCACAGTCTAATGGCCGTGAAGGGAAGCATTGGTCTACCTGCTCTGGCCTGTTGGGAAATTAGAATGAAATAGAGAACATTACACATGTGAGAGGTCTTGTTACCTTACTTATTGAACCACCCTTGTATAATCATACTATTCCATTTTGGACACAATACGTTTAATTTTTATTCTTAATTTTCTGTAAATGTGCTGAGAGCTGCAGCACTTGTAACTCCAGTTTGCCATCGAATTGCACAACAAACTGGCATTTGATTTCAGTACAATTCACCCTTTGAAAGCTATGACGGTTAGCAATGTATGAAACAAGTAGCTAGAAAAATGTGTTACTAGTCTGTCAGCCAAGTTCCCTTTGAGTAGGTGCCCATATTACAGGTATAGATGATTGTCACCACTGTAATCAAGTTAGGGATGAAGTTGCAATAGAATTTTGTGCAAATCAATTCTGCAGTAGAACAGGTTATTTCACAAATGCACACAGTTCCAGAGATACAATCTTCTAGTTTTGCTTCTGCTTGCATATTGTGGAATGGAGTTCTGTAGTGTATTTGTATACTCTGTGTTCTGTTTTCATAGAATGTATGGCCTATAACTGTTTATAACTGTGTATAACTACATTATGAGAAACAGTGGTGTTTCTATAATGGCTGTATCCATTGCATTTACTCACCTTCTGTGCCATATTTCTAAAATAACCACCATTGGTGCCAAGTTTCCAAAGAGAATGTCAGTAAATTTGTGTCTTGGACAGCAACTCCTGAATGTTTGTTTTCAGATGGGGGTGGGGGGGGGGGGGATATCTGCACACTGCCCCCCATTCCTAACATGCACCTGATTGTATATAGTGTCTCTCTCTATATATATGTATCTCTCTGTTTCCATGTGGCATATTTATCAGATTCAGAAAATCAATGTGAATTCCACAGGATAAATTAGCTGTATGTCGCTTTGCTATTTAATAACTTTTCAGTTGGATTTATAAATTAAGATGTCCTGGAACTTCTATTGTAAGAAAGAACTACCCTGGTAAATAGATTCCTGTTGAAGAACAGGTCCCCGTTGTTGCCCGCATGGCATTCAGTAAAATTAAATTGTTCCCGTGCAGTACAGGTCCCTAAAGTCAGCTGTGCTGGGGAAAGGCGAATGGGAGAGGGATCTGCAAAGATACCTCTCCTCAGCCTCCCTACTGGGAAAAGCAGACATGAAGACAGGGGAAGAATCTGCAAAGATCCTTCTTCTCAGCCTCCCTGCCAACCTCAGCATCCCGAGCGGTAGAATGCCGGCAGGAGGGTCAGCGCAACGAAGACCCTTGCTGGCTCGCTGTGCTCACCACGCTGTGGGCTCGGTGGCGAGCTACCCTTGCCACAGGTTCTATTCTAGTCCACGACTAGTCCACAACACCTATTCTAGTCCACGACACCCATAGAGGGGGAATCATCTACCTCGCCGGTATACCGGCGGCGGTATGGTGCCCCTGTCGGGATCCCAGCATTGGTATTGTGACAGCTGGGATCCTGACGAGCGGTATGCTAACCGCATACCCATACACCTACCACATGCTGGTTGCAAGAGATGTCTGAAACATGCATCCCTATGTCATATTTAAAATAGGATGGAATAGTTATTTTGCATGTGTTAGCATTGTTTCCAGCAAGTTGCCACCAAGAAACGGTCATTTCATGGATGGAGAGAAAAGTCCAAGATCCGTCCTACTCAGAATCACCCAGAGATATGTAGAAATGTGTATACGTACTCACTACTGTGCATGTGCTGTTTGCTAAAATCTTCTAGTTGCAGCTGCATGTAGAGCCACTAGATTGTTAGCTCTTCAGAACAGGGCACTCTTTCCTCTTGTTATCTTAGCTCTCTTCTTGACACATTTCACTCGCAGCTCTCCCCTACTCAGCGACCATCTTTACCGCTTTTTCTCTTGCTGGTAAAGGCTCATCTCCATCTATGGCCGCCAGCCCCAAGTAGTACGATGATCACTCCCTCAATACTTACATCTTAGCTGTATTATGTCTTGAGAATGTGTGGTGCTCTATGTTACCTGTACTCTATTTTTGTTATTTATTTACTGTAATGCTAAGTTTTGTCTCCCTGTACTGTCCTTTGTACGGCGCTGCGAAACATTTGTGGCGCCTTATAAATAAAATGTAATAATAATAATAAAAAGCTGCATGCGCCCACTGGGCGAGGAACAAGTATTCATTGCCTCGTGTCTCAGAAGTATCGCTAGTTCCTATTTAATTGATAGCCTTCATTCTCATGAATATTGGTGTTGCCCAGAAAAATAGCTGCCTGTGTTGTGAATAAATGACAAGTACAGGTTTTTCCCTGCACAGATTGCTGTCTGGTTTTCAGTAGATGGTATTAATTTTTGCATCTATATAAACAATTATAATGTAGGGACATATCTGTTAACATAGGTTTGTTTAGGTATCACCCCCCCCCCCCCACCCCCCTGCATTCAGCTTCAACCTTAGCAGCATCTAAACAAAATCACAAAATCAAAGCAAATCACTTGATGATGGATCTGTTTGTAAAATGAGTGGACTAGAGAGCGACGAAAAACATAGCATCCTCCAGTTCAAAGCAACAGCCAGGGAGTAAACCTTTTGTCCATAATTACAATGCAGAGTGTAAGCAAACCCACTGCAAATAGAAGAGTAATGATAGCTTTGCATAAAAGATCATTTTTCACTTAGCAGACCTGAAGCAAGAAAGGGAATCTATCCTCATCATGCTTGGATGACTGTTATTTTTAGTTGTTTGTGTTTTTGGACTTGCTGAGTACTTAACTGCTAAACATATAAAAACCACTTATGCGGTTATGTTTCTATTGTATCCTTTATTACAAATGCTTTTTGATTTAGAGAACTGTAGGTACATCGGTAAAATCATGTTTAAAGTTAAAATATATACTGTTAAGAATGGTTTATTTGAATATTATTTTTCTAAAAATGTTCAGTAATATACATGGGCACAAGTTATTTTACAAATGTAGCTTTTTTTTATTAAAAAAAAAATACCTATGAGAGAGCTGCCATTTTGCTTGTTTGTGGACCACTTTTGCCCTATAATTGGAGATGTTCTAGCTGGTGATCAAGCCATGTGAAGAGACCACAAAGAGAGAATCTCCATGCTCTCAACCTGCAGGTAAATGGGTTTAAGGCCAGATCTAACAGACTATGGGGATCATTCTGACCTGATCGCATGCTGCAGTTTATCGCAGTGGTGCGATCGGGTCAGAACTGCACATGCGCTGGCACCGTAGTGCACCGGCGCATGCCAGACGGACAAAGGCGGTCGGGCCGCTACAATCGCCTCTGCCTGATTGACAGGCAGAGGCGGTCGCTGGGCGAAAAGGCGACATTTGGACGCCGTTTCGTGGGCGCGGTCCAGCCTACGCAGGCATGGCCGGACCGAACGGAGGGCGGGCTGCAGCAGCTGCATGACATCACACACAGCCACTGCAGGCCGGAGAGCGATGAGTAGCTCCAGGCCAGCACGCTAAAGCTGCGCTGGTCGGGAGCTACTCTTGAAGTGCAAAGTTATCGCCGCTGTGCGATGCCTTTGCACTTCTGCGGGGGGCAGCAATGACATGCGGGGCGGGATAGCCCTGTGCTTGGCGTCCCCCCGCATGAAAGTGTGAATGATCATAGCTGTGATAAATTTAGCACAGCTACGATCATCTTGGAATGACCCCCATAATGCATGCTAGATGGAAAAGCTGCATGAAGAATGACAGCAGTAAATGAACTGCCATTTTTATCCTTAAGAGTTACAGGCAAGGGCATACCTGAACATTTTTTGGCCCCTTAAGATGTATACACGCTATAAGATTATTTCTCCAATCTGATTGGTTGGAATAAATATCTGGTAATGTCTGTGGGCAAATACTCAACTGTTTTCTCCCTAATCCAGAAAACTGACAGAACCAGTTGTTCGGATAAATTGGTTAAATCAAACGTCTGAATGATCATTTTTGTCTGTTTTCCAGTGTTTAAGAGCAAATGGTCAATTGTCAGTAGCTCCCATACATTACCAGATTGCCGTTCTAACAAGAAAGATTGGACATATAATCTTATAGTGTGTATCCAGTCAATTGTGTAAGAGCCATCATGTAATGACCAATGGTGAAAAAAAAAGACATACAGTACGAACTTGGGGCATTCACAGGGAAGGCAGGTTATTCATGCATACCCTGCTACTAGCACTAATGCCCTTAGTTACAGTAGTAAGGATTGAGGAGGGGTAAGCACCTTATTATTTTGTCAGTTTTTTCTTAACAACCTCAATATTTTTTTATTTTTTGTTCTGAATAAATTGAGAGGATTGACATTATTGTCCTGAAACTAGTTGACTGCTATGAGCCAAACTAGTTGACTGCTATGAGCCAACTAGTTGACTGCTATGAGCCAACATATAACATGCCTGTTATAAGACATTTCTTTCACACTTGGGATAGGGCTGGTAAGTGAAATACAGTCGAGCCTGATTTCAACAAAGACAAAAATAAATAAATCACAAATTAATTACCAAACTGGTCAAGATTCATTCACAATCCACCTATATTTTGACTGTCATCATTCTGGCCATGTCTATAGTTTAGCTGTCAACCTACTGAACAAGTCTATATTTTGTCTACATTTCAACCTTGTCAACATTTTATATGTCTATATATTGATTGTTAACATATAATCCATGGCGACATTATTATTGTCAATATAAAGAACCTGTTGACATTTTGGTGTCTATGTGATTATTATCTTTATTCTCATTGTTGACTAATATCCCACACTCATACTGTAGCGATAATCGGTGGTTTTAGAAACTTACGTACTTAACGGTATAACAAAGTGAGACATTTATTTAATATTTTATTAAATATTTTGTGATCCTGCTTGACCTCCTAGTATCCCACTTAAAACTTCTCAATACTCAAAGAAAGCTAGTGACAGAGAAAACATACAGTACACAATATTATTTTAAAATACAAGTTTTAAACATATACAGATGTGTCCACATACATCTTTGCTATATCCCGCCATATATGGCACAGTTTTGCATGCCTTAGACTCAGAGATTTTGTCATGCCTTGTCATTTTTCTTAATTTGCTTGTTTAATATGTTAATTTATACATATTCTATTATGGCAAATAAAATTTTCAAAATGTATTCACTCGCTACTCGTGAAAAACGGCTTAGCCGTGTTTTGCATGTTGTGCCAAAGTAATATAAAACATAAACCACAAAAGAGGACTTGTCAGGATAGTCTATTCACAGAGGTCCATAGGATAGTGCAAGCCTACATTTAGACAACGATCACTTAGGAATCATAAAATGAAGGTTTTTTTAAATCGATCATACCTCCAAACTTTCCTGATTATGTTGGGTCATTCTTGATATTTGAGGCCTATTCCACAGTCCTGCGATCATGATGTTTGGGAGTTTGGGAAGTGTAGCATTGCCGTAAGCTTAAAAAATTAACCTTAGAGGCATGGCCATTGGCCAAGTGTGAGATGGTCTATGAACAGAGTAACCCACTGTACAGAACAGCCTTCGCAAGTAGCTTAGCCCTCCAGTTAAAGGTTTTTTTCAGTATTGAATTAGTGTCCAAAATAAGATTAGCCTTATCTCATTATTGGACACGAACAATCTGATATGGCTGCACATGACCATGAGTTTTATTGGTTTTAGTACTGCATATACACAAGAAGTGAATACCGAGCATGCACAGTACAAATTAAGAAGACTTTAGATGCTGTATGTACCATATAGTAAGTATACATAACACAATAGATAGGGCTATGTTTTGATAAAAAGTCTGTATTAAGCAGAATGGTCACCATACCAGACCATGGGAACCTGATATTGTACAAAATGAAAGGGGTCACAAGAGAAATCAGTGATATAGGGGCATATTAAGAGAGGGGCAATCTTTGTCCAGCCCCCCTCCTTTGTAGGCAGCAGCCAGGCAGCCCTCTAGTCAGTAGACTATGGCACTGTACCCTGGGCCATAGAAAGCGGCACTTGGCCTGGGTGCTACATGGGTGTATGCAGAGCTGGATTAAGGCATTGGGGGGCCCGGGGTACGTAAGACAGGGGGGCCCTAAGGTGTAAATTTTAAATTATAATATACGGTGTGTGTGTGTGTGTATATATATATATATATATATATACACATATACACACACACATACATATTGTACACACATACAGAGTGTGTGTGTGTGTGTGTATATATAATTATATATACATATATATATATATATCTACACACACAGATACTGTATATATAAATATATATATACACACACACACACACACACACACACATACTGTACATATATAATACACATATATATATATATATATATATATAAACCCAGTACATAATGCAGCCAGCCTTACGTTTTTATGTGCTTTGCTGCTGGCAAGATGCCCAGCCCGGCGCGTGTGTTTCAGCACATAGCCTAGGAGAGGTGCTGGCTGAGACTGGGTGCCCTCCTCCCTCCCTGCAGCCTGCGCGCCCAGCCAATGACTGAGCCGCAGGCTGCTGCTCCTCAGCTTATTGGACAGCTGAGCCGTCGCTCAGCTGTCCTTCCGTTTACAGGCATTCACTCCCTGCGTGCGCCAGCCTTTCCAGTGTAGTGGAGCCGGGAGCCAGAGCTGATCTGCCGCTGCGTGTGGCTCCGGCTCCCGGGAGCGCAGCGCAGTACCGCAGATCGGAACAGAGATCCGATCTGTGGCGGGGGGCCCTTATAAACAAGGGGGCCCGGGGTACTTATCCCCGGGACCCCCCTCTTAATCCGGCTCTGGGTGTATGGTCTAAATAAAGGTTGTGTCCACATTTCCAATAATAAAATACATAAAGAAAATAATAATAATTGTGGACCTTGAAGCAGCCTCCTCACGTGTGCCACAGGGGAGTGCCGTTCATATGGGGGGGGGGGGGTTCTGTGGAGGAGGAGGCATCGTATCTTGCTTGATACAAGAAGTGAGCCCCTCCTCCTTGGTTGCCGCCACCTTCCCAGTGATATTCGAGAAGATGGCGCATGTGCACTAGAGAGCAAAGACTTTGCTTTTACTCACTATGTGGTGCCATCTTTCCAAAGTTGTCACTTGGAAGATGGTGTTGCGGATAAGGAGGGACCCTCTTCCTGGATCAAGATAATTATATTCAGGAGGAGGAGGGGGTGGTGGCAGACCCATGCCCCCACTGGGACCCTCCAGTAAGCCCGGACCTGGGTAATTAATACCTGCACCCCCACATATCAGCACCAGTGACTGTACCAGAGTCTACTTGCACGCTCAAGTCTCCAGGAAAATGGTGTGGCAGCCATTTTCCCACTGAATTTTGTACTGTACATGCAGAAAATGCTGGGAAAATGGCCAGTACTTTCCCAGTTATTTGTGCATTGCTGAGACATGGTTCTCCAGAGAGGAAAGTAATGAAGAAATGGGTGCAGGGTGCGTGGTGTGGGCGCCTCAAGACCCGCACACCCTGCACTCATTACAGATACACCAAAGCAGTGATTACCCCTTTTCAGACTAAAATGCCTGAAAAAGAGGTTATCATTGCATGATACATAGACCTTTAAATCTTTTAGCTCTCTTTTGGGAAATTTTACAGGATCTGGGAGGGTGGTCAATTCTCTGTTGAGTGTAGGAGAACCCCCAAGTTTCCTGGTAAACTGAGCAGATGTGATAGAAATGATACTTTCCCGGTTAGTCAGTGGAATCATACTTGAATATTCTTGTCCCTGCAATCTCCTAGGAGAGCAGGCCACCCTCCTGCATCTCCTCCACTTCATAGTGAAATGGGCGAGATGGTGGGTGTGAAGACTCAATTATCCCTGTGCTGCATGGAGTGGTGCCATGATGATGCGATTCACCCTGAACCTACATATCTGCTTCTGGAGCTCCTAAAGGAGAGCTAAACAAAGTAGGCAATTATGAGTTAGGCCCATGCACATATGGAAAACACAGAGTTCAAACAGATCATGTCTACTTCCTGATTTTATAGTACTTGCATGTATGAGTGGTTCTTCTGATTCTGCATTGCCACATATCATTTGTATATTATTAAATGACTGACCAGCAACATACCATCTACAACATACACCACAAATATATTATTTTCAGGCGTAGTCCCACATTAAAAGGTAAAACTCATTTTAAAAGCATTAAATTAGTATAATCATTTATTTTCCAAACATCATACACCTCACATGCAGGTTTATAAGTGACGTGTGCCCTTTAATTGACAATAGCTCTTGACATGGAGCTCAATGTAGCCCTTTCAAGGTACTTAAATAAGAAGTTGTATAAAACTGCTGCATTTTTTAAAGAAAACAAATGTCCAATCAATCATTTTTCCTTGAACTTTACACAGTCATTAAACCCTGACCAATTTCCTTCCTTCAGGCCTCCACTATCAGTAGCCTCTTACTTTACCTTCATCCACTCCTCACAATTATTATGTCCCTCCCCCCATCACTTACAGTACTTTAAATGCACTGTGGAATTTTATTTCTCTAACTCTTCCTCCTTGATGTAATAAGGTGGCTCCAAATCATTGATAAGCTGGAAGCACACCTCGTGTTGATGATGTCAGCATGTAGTGTGCTCCCAGTGACTGACAGCTGCTACAAAGGCAACAATGGATGAAGTTAAAATGCTGGCATATGGGCCCACTGACTGTTGGACTTATGTGCAATGCAGAGGGAGTGGTGTGTGAGTAGTACCATTGCCCAGGGTGTAGAACATTTGCTGTTGCATGGCCCCTGCCTCTGACTAGCAGAATATCTGGAACAGCACTCTATAGTCAGTAGTGCAGCTTTGCCCATGTGCACTGTACACCTTGTTTCCATAATAGATACGCCACTGACAGAACATACAGAAGGATCAACAAATATCAAATGTCTCTAGTCCAAAGAAATGATCTTATAGCTGGTGCTCATTTTTCCTAGCTTGTTATGGAGGGAAACATCTGTGAAAAGTACAAATGTAATTGTGATTTATCTGTGGCATAGCCTCTTACTCAATCTTATAGTGACAATGAAGTCCAATAGATTTGTGATGATTTTTTACTAATGTACAAATTCCCCATATCTTTACTTCCCCTTTGTGCTTGTCATTTGTTCTTAACAAAATAAACAGATCTTCACTCTTCAATCATCAGATATTGGCAGGTCATCAGTGACAATAGATACTGGGGAACAAAGGGCTTCTGAAATTTCCCTGCTCTTAGGTGATATTGCTGGTCTGTTCTTTTCTGTCTGTGCTCTCATTTTCGTTAGTTTGATAATTGGTTTCAGAATGAATTTAACCTTCTTTGTTGTCCTATTTCATTTTTGCTGCTGCCCCCTTCTTCCCCATCCCCATCCCTCTCAATCGTCATTAAGTTCTATGACCCCAAACTCCACCAAGTACCACAGTGAAGGACATTTACATACTCTAAAAGTCAGTGTTTTTGTTTCCTATGAACAAGGTACCTGTATTTGCCTAAAGCTACAAATTGATACAATATGTATAGTAGCTTCCACACTCTGCACAACTCTTCAGATATTGGCCCTCATTCCGAGTTGTTCGCTCGGTATTTTTCATCGCATCGCAATGAAAATCCGCTTAGTACGCATGCGCAATGTTCGCACTGCGACTGCGCCAAGTAACTTTGCTATGTAGAAAGTAATTTTACTCGCGGCTTTTTCATCGCTCCGGCGATCGTAATGTGATTGACAGGAAATGGGTGTTACTGGGCGGAAACACGGCGTTTCAGGGGCGTGTGGCTGAAAACGCTACCGTTTCCGGAAAAAACGCAGGAGTGGCCGGAGAAACGGAGGAGTGTCTGGGCGAACGCTGGGTGTGTTTGTGACGTCAACCAGGAACGACAAGCACTGAACTGATCGCACAGGCAGAGTAAGTCTGAAGCTACTCTGAAACTGCTAAGTAGTTAGTAATCGCAATATTGCGAATACATCGGTCGCAATTGTAAGAAGCTAAGATTCACTCCCAGTAGGCGGCGGCTTAGCGTGTGTAACTCTGCTAAATTCGCCTTGCGACCGATCAACTCGGAATGAGGGCCATTATTTTCATTTATGAAGTTATGTTACTGATTTCTTCCTGTTTTATGGAACTAATTATATGAATTTAAAATGAAACAAAAAAATGTACCTCTGAGTAACATAAAAAAGTACTGCTAAAGCTATTTATTGAGGTATAGATAGGAAAAAAATCCATACCTACCAACAGTCTTAACCAAAAAGTCAAAAGGGGGTGACAGCCTAATTTTCCAGATTTTCCCATAGACAATGTTTTAAGTATAGAACAAAGGGAAAACTACCCACCTGCATGCAGGGCCATTTTAACAGCATTGTAAGCCTTGGCAAAAACAATGTACTGGGCCCCCGTCCACCCAATCCTGGGAACAAATGAAAATAAAAACATAAATTACCCCTGCTGCAGTCTCGCTCTGACTCTCCACATGCTTCCATACCGTGAATGGCTGCCAGCACATGCCTCAAGTGCCTAATGGGAAATTCGCCACTGTGCGAGAGATGTGAAACCTGCAAAACTGTAAACCTGCAAAACTGTTTAGGGATAATCCAAGGGCAATGTTTCCCTATTCCTTTTTGTCTCACGCAGCATGGTTTATTTTTTAAGTGCAGTTTCGTTGTTTAATAGCCACACCTCGTACTCATGTCCAAGTATTATTCTAAATTAGCAAAATTGGTGTTTAATAAAGACAAAGCAGAAAAGAAGAGGGGAAAAATGATAACGTAAAAGAATAATTAAAGCATAAATTCCAAGTTTACCCTGAACAGTTTTGGACAAAGAATTTGCCCTGCTCACTACAGGATAAAATTAGGGTTGCTATTAGATTCAAAATCCAAACTGATACATTTTAAATGTTACAAAGACAGCTCAGGGCACAGTGTAAACATCAGTACAAAGTATAACACTTTGTTACTGTACTCTACATCAGAACCAGCTTTATTGGCCAGGTGTACTCATGTACACTAGGATTTATTTGTGGTACAATGCATTGCCAAGCAGCAACATGAAGGGGGAATACATAGCATAAGGGGGGAAAACGTAGCATACATTACACTTATGAGTTCATACTGCACATTGCAACTGTACGATAGACTCGACATTTTAGACATATTATACATGTAAGAGTAAAAACGAAGGGTGCTTGGCAGAGGAGCACCGAGGCAGCTATCCATGGTGCCAGATTGAACTCAAACAATGCACATAATACAGAAAATTTAAGTAATACAGCAAAATATAAACCACACAGACAAAAAAAACCTTGAGCACACAGAAAGCATAATGCATGATTTGTGTAGGCAAGGTACCAGGTGCGGCAGCCATCTTAGGCGCACTGCATAGGATTACCCAGGATGGAATAGTCCACCCCTTGAAGAGATAACACAAAATAGGGAGATTGCAGAGTCTAAAAGTTCAGAGTAGGGTTCCAACAAAACCATCAGGACCATGTATTTTTCATCCCATCCACAAGCGCACCACATAAGGCAGCCATGTTGGGCACACTACGGAGGTAACACAGTGAGAAATGAGCCATAAAAAGGCGGAATGCATGTATGGGAAAACTGACACGTGTGTAGGAGTATGCTATACCCTGCATGGAAAGATACAAATGAAGCACACCCTGCTCACGGAGGAACCATCCAAGGCAGCCATGTGGGGCACACTGCGTAGGTTACTGCTGGCAGGGTGTGCAACCAATGGAGGTAAACATTACAGGAATAGCACACAGTGGGGTGGAAGTACGCTGTAAGAAGAAAGAATAGAGAAAAACACATTTGCAGGAAAACTGTACTAACATTATTTTGTGAAAATGATAAAATGTCCTGGTCTCATGAGAGCAGTGCGGGTGGGTGTGAGAATGTGGGGAGCACACTAATGTCCTATGGAAATGACCCAGCAAAGTCTGGTCCTGGTGCGCACGCCTCTCAGTTCCCTGCTCAGCTTGAGGGATAGTTCTGGGGGCAGTCATGATGTTCTTGGACAGAGGAGTAGTAGGCATTGGTCCTGGTGTTCTCATGGCAGAAGTGAGGAGAGGCCACATAGTGGTCCTGAGTTGCAGTATTTGGGGAACTAGTTTAATTAGAGATTATAGCGTAGTCCAAATCCAGTTCAAACTCCGGTTCTAACTTCATCCTTAATATACATCCTTAACAAATGCATACTTCACAAATGCAAGCAAGCTAAGTCCTGACTGCAGACCTTGATAATATTGCTCTTAAATGCTACACTCTATGAGCTTAATTCAGAGTTGATTGTTGCAGCAAATTTGTTAGCAGTTGGGCAAAACCATGGTGGTCATTCCGAGTTGATCTCTCGCTAGCAGTTTTTAGCAGCCATGCAAACTCTATGTCGCCTCCCACTGGGAGTGTATTTGAGCTTAGCAGAAGTGCGAATGAAAGGATCGCAGAGCAGCTACAAAGTTTTTTTGTACAGCTTTAGAGTAGCTCAAAACCTACTCAGCGCTTGCGATCACTTCAGACTATTCAGTTCCTGTTTTGACATCACAAACACGCCCTGCGTTCACCCAGCCACGCCTGCGTTTTTCCTGGCACGCCTGCGTTTTTTTGAACACTCCCTGAAAACGGTCAGTTGACACCCAGAAACTTCATGTCAATCACTCTGCGGTAAGCAGTACGACTGAAATGCATCACTAAACTCTGTGTGAAACTACATCGTTCGTTGTACTTATACGTCATGCGTGCGCATTGCGACGCATACGCAGAAGTGCCTTTTTTTGCCTCATCGCTGCACAGCGAACGAATGCAGCTAGCGATCAACTTGGAATGACCACCCATGTGCACTGCAGGGGGGCAGATATAACATGTGCAGAGTGAGTTAGATTTGGGTGTGGTGTGTTCAAACAGAAATCTAAATTGCAGTGTAAAAATAAAGCAGCCATTATTTACCCTGCACAGAAACAAAATAACCACCCTAATCTAACTCTATCTGCACATATTTATATCTGCCACACATGCAGTGCACATGGTTTTGCCCAACTGCTAACAAATTTTCAGCTGCAATCAACCCTGAATTACCCCCTATATCAGTTGGCAAAGGAGGAGGTGTGCAATCAGAAGTTCAGCTAATTAACAGAGAGGATTTTGCATTGAAGACACATCACAGACATTTGCAGAAAAACTTTCTTGGGGTGTGAAAAGTGTAGCCAGAGAGAGATGATAGACTCAGATATACAAGCATGAGGATGGTGTTTTTACCTGTGAAGAAAGAAGACATGGTTTTCAGTTCCATTTCTAACTTCATACTTAAAATACACCCTTAACAAATGCATACTTCACAAATGCAAGCAGGCCAAGTCTTAGATGAGAGAAAGTATGAGCTACTTTCTCTGATAATAAAGACATAATATACAGAGGATAATAAATTCTTACTGACCAATAAATAGGGAATTATAATCTACGGCAATGTAATTTCTATGACATAAACTCTCACTGCTGTGAGGTAATTGTCTAAAAGAAGCAATAGTCTTTGTTAACATTTAACATCAAATGCACCGTTTGCCTTGGGTCACCGTGAAGATATTCATTACAAAGCACACAGTTAAGATAATATTACTGTGAATTTACAAGGTCAAAAGCTAAGAAGTTGTTCTCTATAATTTCTTCTTTGACAGGCTTTCCAGCACATTATCCCTAATTAGGAACATGTAAGATTATACATTTCAGGGAGCTTAGTATACAGCTATGGCCATTATTAAAATCTCTGTATCTTTTTACCTCAACTTTTTTATAGGTTCTGCATTTCTTTTGTATAAATCAAGACTATACTAGTAATAGTAACATAATAAATAATATCAGAAATAATAATTACACTTAACAGTCCTATGAGTTAAGGGAAATTTATTTCTTAAAAGAACTGATGCAACTCTTGATTCTTCAACTTCAGAGTACATTTTGCAGCTAATACTGAAGGCCCCCGCCACTCACCATTCAAAAGCCGGTATCCAACTAGCTGCGGTAATTTACCACAGCTAATTGATTCGCTGGGGGCTATTCAGTTATTCTCCGATACCAACATCCCTCGAAGCCGCGATAACACATGGGTCTGGATCAGGGGTGTTTCAACAGAGGCGGGGGCCCGTGTGCACCTCCAGGTGGGCCCCCTCCTCTAAATGGTGCTGTAGACTCCGGCATTGTGCCGGAGTCTACTGCGCATGCACAGGCCTTCAGAAACATAGCGTCTGCCATGATTCGGAGGCCAATTTGGCTACTGCACATGCGTGGTGGCCATTTTGTTGGGGATTTCTGCCGCAACCGCAACGTCCGCTGCTGGACTCCTGAATGGTAAGTATTAAAATGGGTGCAGTGTGTGCGGTGTGGGGCCCCTCCTGGACCCAGGGGCCCATGTGCACCGCACACATTGCACCCATTATAGAAACGCCAATGGTCTGGATACTTATAATGGTTGTTTTCTCCAGAAAAAAAGGGCTTTAATTGAATAGCCTGAGAAATTTTTTTTGTTGTTGAGGAAAATAGAAATACTATTTTAATACTTATGATGTATGGCTGATCGTGTGACTGGATGGTGGCATCATGTTGTCATGACAGTGGATCTAGTTTAATGTGGAGGCATGGAGCTGTCATTGTACCCCATTGTTAATCTGGACCTGACTCAGAGGTGTCTTCCACACCCCTCGGATAATGCCTGTTGATATGTCCTGTTGGTAGGTTAACAATAGGCACCAGCAGAATTGTGGATTGGAGATTAGGCCACACAGTGATCCTTAACCAAACTTGTAGGTTTATTGTGGAAACAGCATTAACAGCGGTAACAGTGGCAGCAGCAACAGTGGTAATATTGGAAGCAGTGGTCTGACCATCCAAAAGTGGTAATAGTGGTTTAAAGTACTTACACCCTTGAAGAGCTAGGTGCTACACATCTGTGCCACACTGTGGCACTCAACAAAGTGACATACGCAGGGTCGCGCAAGCACAGTGAGTCTCCAACGACCATCTTGGTTAAGGTGCCCAGTCAGCTTCACCTGATAAAAGACAGCACTGAAGAGCACTCATCTCCAATAATGCCATTCTCCCTCTGATGCATTTTACATGAGAGGAGGGGATAGTCATCCTCTGTTCCACAGACTAGGAGTGTAGTGCTTGACAGTGACATATTCCCTGTTTATTACTGTTATTGAGGAGCAGCAATTCAGGGGCCCTATAAATACTGGATGAGTGATATCTACTGTATTTGATGCCCCCTAGCCATTACTGCACCAGACAATCACCTTGTTTCGTCTATTGATAGTCCCGTCCCTGATTGTAATGATATTTGATCTGTACCAGACAGGAGGGCATTTTCATTAGTAATTATGCATGTCACTTAAAATGTATCACTCTCCACATGTGCATATCATGTACCTAACACTTACAGTCCCTTGCACTATGAGAAGTGGGCCAAGAACGTTCACATGGTCACCAGTTTAGGGTTAGTGTTAGGTGTGATTTTGTAGGTGTATCAGCTGCCGGTCCTATACTAGACATGTCTTTCACATTAATAATCATAATGCAAATCTAAATACAAGCAGTTGGATATAATTTGCATCCATGCATTGCTGTATGGTTACAAATATATAAACCTACTGTATGTGCAACTGTAAATTACCTGAAAAATATAATTGTAAACCAAGTTTAAAAGGAGAATTTAATTAATGATTGACATAGAGGTTAACATCACTGCCTCATAGCACTGAGGTCATGAGTTCAGTTTCCATTTATGGCAAATCTGTGTGGAGTTTATATTTACCCCATCACTATCATCTGTCATGCACCCTTTTGATAGGGGAAACTTCCAAGTACAATTTAACAATTGCATTGTGTCAGTGTGCTCTGTCTCTTATCCAAAACAAGACTTTTGCCATTTGTCAACAATTTCAAATCCCTAATCTGTTTAATTAATCATTTTCTGCATACAAACCCTCCACCTGCCAGTCACTTTTACCCAATCCTATCTGATCAAATCTTGGCTTTACAAGATAATCAGGCAGACTGAATGATTGAAGAGTCTTGAGTTCTGGAATTGCTCCTGGCTCTGATGTGTACATTACATTCCAATTTGGCTGTGTATAGTGTGGGGTGTACAGTAGGTGCAGCTGTAATATGTACCTAACGGTAGTCCTGTCCTACTGACACTCTGAAGTTGTATCTCTAGAGCACAGGTTCTCAAACTCGGTCCTCAGGACCCCACACAGTGCATGTTTTGCAGGTCTCCTCACAGAATCACAAGTGAAATAATTAGCTCCACCTGTGGACCTTTTAAAATGTGTCTGTGAGTAATTAATACACCTGTGCACTTGCTGGGTTACCTGCAAAACATGCACTGTGTGGGGTCCTGAGGACCGAGTTTGAGAACCCCTGCTCTAGAGCACAGGTTCTCAAACTCGGTCCTCAGGACCCCACACAGTGCATGTTTTCCAGGTCTCCTCACAGAATCGCAAGTGAAATAATTAGCTCCACCTGTGGACCTTTTAAAATGTGTCAGTGAGTAATTAATACACCTGTGTACTTGCAGGGTTACCTGCAAAACATGCACTGTGTGGGGTCCTGAGGACCGAGTTTGAGAACTTGTGCTCTAGAGCACAGGTTCTCAAACTCGGTCCTCAGGACCCCACACGGTCCATGTTTTGCAGGTCACCTGTAGATTTTTTAAATGAGACAGTTGGTGATACACAGTGCAGCTGCCGGGTGACATGGAAAACGTGAACCGTGTGGGGTCCTGAGGACCGAGTTTGAGAACCACTGCTCTAGAGCAGGCATTCCCAACCACGGTCCTCAAGGCACACCAACAGTGCATGTTTTAGTGATATCCAGGCTTCAGCACAGCTGACTTAATTAGTAGCTCAGTTATTTTGATTTAACCATCTGTGCTGCAGCCTGGATATCACTAAAACCTGCACTGTTGGTGTGCCTTGAGGACCGTGGTTGGGAATGCCTGCTCTAGAGGAACCAGTAGCTTTATGAAAAAATCTTTGGTCATACTAGAAATAATAACAACAGACTTAAGGGGTGGTCCTTTGTTTTCGTGTGTTTAGCAAAGCTCAAATAGTTGAACTTTTCCATAGCGTAGCATACCAAGTAGTCTATTTACTAAGCCTTGCATGGAGATAAAGTGGACGGAGGTAAATGACCAGCCAATCAGCTCCTAACTGCCATGTCACAGGCTGAGTTTGGGGGGTTCACGTTATAGGAACTCACCCTCATCTTGTTGACCGGCTCCTGTAAAAAAAACCTATATAACCTTTGTGAGTCCAGACAGAAATTTGCACGCTACCAGAGTAAATATGACACTATAAAGCCCTGTGATTTTTTTATGACCTTATACCGCATTCTTTTTTTCTCTTTCCTAGAATACTGCTTGCTTAGCCTCATATACATATGAAGCCAACAAGTAAAGTAACTAAATAAATAAATAAAATAAAGTCAAATACTATAAATAAATCATAACAGAAATAGCATGCTCTAAAGAAAGAATATCCCAGCACAGGATTAACTTAATTTATATTTTCCCTCTTAGTCCAAATGCTTGATAATTCCAAAATAATTTAATATAAAATTTATTGGACATAGCGCTATTTACTATTCAAATAAACCTATGTAATAAACACACAAAAAATTAGAGTTCAAAAAATAAGCACACTGGAGGGTTTGCATGTATTGATAACTATTTAAAAAAAAATACTTTATTGATAAATCCAACCACTTAACTGGCATGATCAGATCACATGCGACCGCGCCGCCCCACTGTGTCCCCCAGTTTGCTCAGATCATGATACAGCGATACATTGAGAGGTATGTGGGCACAATGCATGTTACAGAAAAGTAAAGAGATAGGCCATACTGGCTCATAGGGGGCTTGGCCATGTAGGGGATGTGGTTTAAATAAAGTTGTGACTAGCTTGTATGGGAATAAATATACTGATATGTTCAGAATGTATATTTTATCTGGCAAAGACCTATTGTGAATGGAGTATTATCACATATCAGAGCAAATATAATGGGGCACCTAGCTTTAGGAATTTGTCCATGCTTAAAAATATGGAACCTGGGCCAGCTGAACCAAATGTGGATATTTATTTGATTAACTTTAGTTATTTGTACTCACTGGTGTATCTATAATGGGTGCAGATGTGCGGTGCACACGGGCCCCTGAGTCCAGAGGGGTCCCCCACCGCACACACGTCACCCATTTTCAAAATACTTACCCCTCCGAAGTCCAGCGCCGGCATCCACAGTGCTATTAGAACTCTGTGAAAATGGCTCAGCGGCCATTTTCACGGAGTTATGCGCATGTGCAGTAGAGAAATCTCAGGGAACTACCGCGCCATTTTCCCGGAGATATGTGCATGCGCAGTAGAGTCTGAGCCCCCTAGCGCTCCGGGCAGAGAGGAGGGGGCCCGAACGGAGGAGGCTAAACACGGGCCTCTTCCGCTCTTAAAACGCCCCTGTTTGTACTGGTTGTGCTATGGCACCCCAAAATGTACCAAGGTCTCTCCCTGGCCCAACATTTGTGAAAGGAAACTGGAATAAAACAGACCATGTTCGGGGCGTGGCTTGGCCGGCATCAGGGAAGGCTGGGATTCAGTGGAGCTCCGGACTGAATCTTCCCATAAAAGTGCCCTGGCCCTACGTTTGGAATTCTTTGCTGGCTGCACTGTGCTTACCTGGGCCAGCTGACCTGCCTGGTACCGAGAGGTGAGTGCTGCGGAGTCGGGGGGGCCTTGTATTGCCCCCTGCGGATTGCGGCCTACCTCCGGTGCTGAGGCCGGGACCTCGATTTCGGGTGCGAGCCGCCGGAGTGACCTGCCTGCCGGATCCGAGACAGCCCGCCCTGCTCTGCAGATTGTCTCCCCCGTTTGGACGGCACACCCCACCGCAAGACGCGCTACCAGGCGCACGGGGAATCCAGCAGGAGACTAGAGACCGCCGAGAACGCTCGAGGTAAGGGCCGCGGCGGGCGGCCATCTTGCGGTTGGCACCGCTGAGCGCTCGGCCTTCGCGGCTGCTGCCGGGGCTCTCCCGCGGGGTCCCTAAACCCGGACCCACGATCCCAACACCCACGTTGAACTGGCCCCTGGAACCTGGTGACAGAGGAGGAGGCCGCGGGCCGGGGTAGCTCCAGAGACCTGCCGGCGGCCATCTTGGGATTGGCACCACGATCATTATCCTCTCGGAGAGGCAGCACATGGTGACTTTCCTGCTGCTGTCACCCCTGACCCAGCCAGCTTATAGCCCACATACACGCTCCCTGTCTCCTCGGGTCCCTGTGCTGTGTCGCATGAAGCGTGGAGGACACTCCTGCTGTCATCCCTGCCATTTCCGCGCCCAGTCCCTACTGTGTCACCCAGCTACCATTTCTTTGCCGTAGAGGACCCGGAATTTTCTCTTAACCCATGGCCCTGCGGCCTGACTGTTTCTTTTTTGCAAGTTTACTCCTATACTGATGGCCGGCTAGCCACCTAGATTCTGGGGTGGCGTGCTGGTACTGACCCTGACAGGATGATGCTCTAATCACACAACGTTACTTCTGATGTTCTACTGATGTACCTAAGGTGCCTCATGGTGAGAGGAAAGAAAGGATTGCAAGGGAGAGAAAGGAAGTCACATACACTCACCCCGACGCGTGCAATGTGACAATGCTAAATTCCTTTGTCGTATAACAACCCTTTATGAAGCTAAGAACACTGTACGCTGTTTGCTTAAGAAGTACCGTAATGGTACGCTATTGGCGTAGCGATCGCTCAGCCGTAGGCGAGACGCTCAAGCGTCACGTTCGCTCACGGCCCAGTGATCACAGGACACGTTATTGGCTATGACTAGAGTAATGATTCGCTATGGCGTAGCGGACGCTCGAGACCACGAGGAGATCACCAGCGGCGCAGACGCTCACAACGCTATACCTTAATGTTTAAACCTTATACCAAAGAAATACAAAGAATACCTTAATGTGAGTACAGGGTGTAAGTGCAACCTTGTGTAACCTGACTAACTACAAAGCTGCTTGAGCGTCACCGACGCTCAAGTGAACACTTAACACTATAGAAAACACATAGATACTGGTTTAGGTTCCAAAGCCTATTAACTGTATTATATCTAATATACTTGTAAAAGGGGATAACAGTACAAGTGATACACTACAATATAACAGAGACTTCCTAACCACAGAACTAAAATACAAAAAGACAATACTACTCTGACCTAAATGAAATACAATACAATACTATAATACTATGGGAGATATAAGAGAAAAGAGGAGAGAGAGGGAGAGAGAGAGAGAGAGAGGGAGAGATAGAGAGAAATTGGCTCACAGAAAGACAATGATTACGGAGAGAAACTTACGCACAAGGGGAAACGATCGCATGCGCCTGGACATCCAGCACCCGATTTTCAGCAATGAGAACCGTTGAAGAGTGAGAGCTGGATGTGGTCGGCCTGCCTATTTATGCCCCACACACAATGCAATCTCCTGGTCCTACAATCCCATTGTCCATTGGCCGAAGGAATTCGGCCCTGCATCATAACAAAAGGTCATAGGGTGATTCATACAGGTGGGCTGTGACGATTTCCAACAGCTCAGGTGGGTGGGAAACTGGGTTTCCCGCCGCATACCTGAGTATGTGTAAATAATAGAAATGGACATAAACTTCTTATGTCCATAACTATTCGCACGAGCGATTAATACGCTCCAAACCAACACCGGAATATTGCTAATTAAATACTCTTCCGATGGGTACCAAACACTGCCGTATGATTCCTGTTAGACCCTTCGTACGATATAAAGAGGGATTCCTCAGCTCTGGGACATTGTATTTTAACCAAACTTTCAGAATCTATCAAAGGGACCATGATCTATAAACTACATTAATTGTGAACATTTGTAACGAATGAGTCGCACGCTACGACTACATAAACTCTACCGTAAATACGCATACCGCGCCTGCGAGTGCACGCTATTGCGGGTATGCGCCTCCACGGGAGAGCGTACGCACGCGCAGCGCGGACCAGTGTGCGGTGCAAATATGGCAACGTGCATTGAGACATTTTTCTGACTTTGACAAATGGATACCCCGACCTCGGTTGACATGAGGCAATTTCTTCTCCCCCAGGGCTCCGCCCCCACGGTGGACGCCTCATTACCCTCGACCCCACATCTCTCGCCTGTCTCGGACTCTGCTTCCCAAGTGGGATCACAGGCGGCAGCCCCACACGCCACGACGGACCCGGGAAGTCTCGCCCAGATTCTGAACCTACTTCAGGCCCTTCCAACTAAGCAGGACTTTGAACACTTGGAAGGTAGAGTCAGGGAAACGGTCCGCTCAGAGATTGCTGCGGTTCAGGCAGAAATAACGCACATCGGCTCCCGCCTGTCTACGCTGGAAGGACACAGCAGCTGCACATAACGCTCTCAGGGCCACCGTTATCAAGCAGGCGTCCTGCCTCCAACAGCTCCAAGACCGTGTAGAAGATTTGGATAACCGCGGAAGGAGAAATAACTTGAGGGTTAGGGGGGTCTCGGAGGATATCGCACCTGCTTGCCTCATTAACTTCCTCACGACGGTTTTCAATGAAATTCTGGGCCGTGATCCCGCTTCAATAATCGAGTTTGACAGGGCCCACCGAGCCCTGAGACCCAGGGGCGCACTGTCTGATCGCCCCCGCGACATCATCTGTCGTGTACATTATTACACGGAAAAAGAGGAGATCCTTCGCAAAACCCGCTGCATGGATGTGATAGAAACTGCCTCTCATAAATTTCAGATCTTCCAGGACCTATCGTGGACGACCCTTCAAAAGCGTAGAGCCCTACACCCGCTCACTGCAGAACTCCGGAAGCTGGGCATTAAATATAGATGGAGCTTCCCTTTTGGCCTCCAGGCCTCGCACAATGGGACACTATACACCTTTAAAGACTCCTTCTGCCAAGCGCTGGGAATACCACAGGTCTCTCTTCCAGAATGGCAGGAGCCCCTGACCGACGGCGCCCCACCTGAACTCTCCCACCCCGACAACGACTGGCACCTTGTCCACCGTAACCCGAGACCCCCTAGAGAGCAGCGTTCCTCCACGCAGTCGACGAAGAGATGAAGGTCTCGACCTGGTTCGGAACATTCACTGTAGCAATTCCGAGTGATCCTTCCTTAGCTTAAAAGAATTATTGCAGACTCGAGGGATCTCCTTGCCGTGCGGCACACTCTCCCTGCGGAGAGGTGGCCGGGACATCGAGATTGCACTTGACTCGACGAACGCTCACCAGTCCTGAACGGGTCGGAGATACCTGTTCCTGGTTAAATGCCATTTCTTTTCAGTGGTTGTTTTTCTTAGTTGTGTGATCGAACTGTTAAGATATATTACTGATTGTGATGTTATATTTCCAGTTGGGGTTGGGGCTGGCATTGACCCCCCAGTTCGCCCCTGCACCGCCCGAGTATTCTTGGTCTCCGATGCGGTTAGCGCGTCCGAGCTCCCGAGAGGCGGTAGAGTTCTCCTTTATTCAGTTTATTTCTTCAGCTTATATCTGATTATGTTAGGTCTATCGACCTACCTTCTTTATGTTTTCTTTGCTTCTGTTTCCTTCTTTCCCTCTCCTCCCCCCCTCCCCCTACTGTGTGACTCTCTGCTTTGCGAGTTGTCCTGTCTTCCTGGTCGGACTAAGCATTCCCTATACGTTTCTAGACGATGCGGTAGACCCTAAAGTGACAAATATAAAACTGGTTTCCCTTAATGTGAAGGGCCTCAATGTCCCGGAGAAACGCTCAAGGTTGCTTAGGGATCTCTTTGCATTCAGAGCTAATGTGGCTTTCTTACAGGAAACCCACTTCAAAGTGGGAGTGGCCCCGGGTCTCAAGGACCGTAACTACCCACATTCCTTCTACAATAACAACAGCAAAGGTAAATCTCTGGGAGTAGCTATTTTGCTATCTAAGCGTCTGCCTTTTCGAGATATAACGTCTGAATCTTTGGGGGAGGGCAGGATACTCTTAGTGAAATGTACACTGTTCGATCAGCTGTATACATTTATTAATCTATACGCTCCCAATCAATCACAACCCAGTTTCCTAGCGAAGGCTCTCAATCGCATTGCCCCTTTGGTAGCGGGTATTCCAGTTATTGGAGGCGATCTTAATTGGACCCTCCAACCAGAGGTGGACATCTCTGGGACGCCGGCAAGACCCTCCCTAGCATCGCACCGTAGAGTGCGACGGTCTCTCCACGACCACCAGCTGATTGACACCTGGAGGCTCCAACACCCCGGGGACAGGGACTATACGTTCTATTCCAGACCCCACGACACTTACTCTAGATTGGACTATTTCCTCCTACCTCACAGATTCCTACATCTAGTTAGGGAAACAGCTATTGGACTAATTACTTGGTCGGACCACGCTCCTATCTACCTGACCCTGGGGACATCCCATCCACACTCCAAGCAATGTACCTGGCGGTTGAATGAACAACTTCTAATGGATACGAGGTTCCAACCCCAGCTGCTTGAGATTTTGGAGGATTATTTTCTAAATAATGAGACACCAGATGTCTCCCGGGTCACGGTGTGGGAGGCCCATAAGTGTGTTCTGAGAGGGAAGCTCAAACAGCTAGGCTCCATGCTGAAAAAAGAGAGACTCGGGGAAAAGACCGCTTTACTCCAGCGTCTTAAGGACTTAGAGACAACACACAAAACGAATCCCTCCCCATCGGTGCTGACCGCCCTGACCGAGACGAGATCTGCTCTCAACACATTGTTGTTTGCAGACATTAAGAGGGATTATAGGCTCTGTAGAAACCGCTTTTATCAATGGGGCAACAGACCGGGGAAGCTACTGGCTAGGGCGCTCCGCGCGCAGAGGGCCACGCTATTTATACAGTTGATACAGGATGCGGCGGGGACCCGCCGCACCCTTACAAAGGACATCGCCGAAACCTTCCACGCTTACTACACCAAACTATATAATCTTCAGACACCTAGAACCCCGACATCCCTGTCGACAACTCGAGATCTGGTGGAGGGATACCTTAGTGACGCAGGACTCCCTAGAATATCAGCGGATGAGAGTGCTTGGCTAGACTCCCCCTTTTCCCTCCCGGAATTGGAACAAGCCCTTAAGGAAGCTCCTTCCGGGAAGAGCCCAGGCCCGGATGGCTATACAGTTTCTTATTACAAGCTCTTATTACAAGCTAGCTCTTTGCTAGCTACCGACCCATATCCCTCCTCAACACAGACGTCAAGCTGTTTGCTAAACTTATAGCAAACAGATTGAAGCTGCTACTCCCCAACATTGTGCATTCGGATCTGGTGGGTTTCATACCCGGAAGGGAAGCGCGCGATAACACCACCAAGATCATTGATTTGATGCACCTAGCCTCGAGCAAACATGAACCGATGGTGGTGCTTTCTACCGATGCCGAGAAGGCTTTCGATAGAGTTGATTGGATACTTATGGAGGGGGTCCTGCGTCACCTGGGGCTGGGACCGGTCAGTTTGGGCCGCATTTTAGCACTTTATAACTCCCCATCTGCAAGGATCAAAATAAATGGAGACTTGTCCCGCCCGGTTCCGATAAGGAATGGTACTAGACAAGGATGTCCCCTCTCGCCCCTAATCTTCGTCCTCTGTATGGAGGCCTTGGCGGGTGCCATTAGATTAAATCCGAACATCTCGGGACTCACGGCTGGGGGTAGAGAATTCAAACTCGCACTGTTCGCAGATGACCTGCTAGCTATCTTGTCGAACCCGGTGGTGTCTGTCCCCAACCTGATGTCCGAACTTGATAGATATGGCTCCATGTCAAACTTTAAGATTAACCTCTCTAAGTCAGTGGCAGTGAACGTGTCAATGCCCTCCCAAGCTCTTGATACCCTTAAACAATCCTTCCCCTTCCACTGGCATCCCTCTAGCTTCAAATACTTGTGGATCACGCTGCATAAAGACCTATCACGCCTTTTTGACGAAAACTTCAAAAAACTACTGACCTCACTCCGTTCTGAGTTCCGGGACTGGGGTAATAGAAGGCTGTCCTGGTTGGGGAGGCTTAGTGTCATTAAAATGAATGTTTTGCCGAGAGTCCTTTATCTCCTCCAGGCGTTCCCGGTATCCATTCCCAAAGCGTGGTTCAGAGATTTACATAATCTGGTAAGGGACTTTGTCTGGGGAGATAAACGGCCTCGTTTCCAACACGACATCCTTTTTCGCCCCTAAACACAAGGGAGGTCTCCAGCTACCGCACTTTACGCTGTACTATGAGGCTATTATCCTCCACCGAATTATGGAATGGTCGCGCCCACATGACATAAAACAGTGGGTTCATATCGAGGGAACAGTGTTGCCTGCCCCCATTGCATACTACCCCTGGCGCTCAAGGCTACCACATGTAGACCATCCTACTATTGGCCCTACACTTACACACTGGGGTAGACTTAGGGTACTACCACATATTTCTTCTAAATACTCCCCTTTGACCCCACTGTTCAATAACCCAGATTTCCCACCGGCAGCCTCAGGCCGGGGATTCGACTCTTGGAAAAGGGTGGGGGTGACACGTGTTGGCGGGCTGGTGGAGCGTGGAGAGATGATCCCTTTCCCCTTAATACAATCCAAGTGGAACCTCTCGCCTTCAGAGGTCTGGAAATACCTCCAATTAAAACATTTTGCCATGGGGAGTACTATACGCCCGAGCCTGAGTAGATCATTAACAGCTTTTGAGAGCCTCTGCCTGGAACCTTCTCGCCCATCACACTTCCTCTCAAAGTGCTATAGACTTCTGATTGAGAATAAATTCCCAGATCTACCTAAATATGCTAGAGACTGGGGCCATGATATGCAGATAGACTTGTCAGAGGAGGACTGGGAGAGGAGCTTCCAAGCCACCTTTGCCAGCTCCTCTAGTTATTCGGTCCTCGAGACGCATTTCAAAGTCTTATCTCGTTGGTACAGGTGTCCCCAAACATTAGCTAAAATGTTTCCCAATGTACCAGATACATGTTGGAGATGTAATAATCAACCGGGCTCCCCGATGCATATCTGGTGGAGCTGCCCCGAACTTCGTCCCTTTTGGGACAAAGTTATAGCAATTTCAAAATTGTTAGTGGACCAAGGGGTTCCCTCGGAGCCTACTTTCTGGCTTCTCAACTGTACTTCATGGCCCCTGTCAACATATAAAAAATCTCTATTAAAGTTTCTCAATAGTGCAGCCAAAGCGGTCATTCCGGTTCATTGGCGATCTATTAAATCTCCTACTGTGAGGGAGTGGGTCGCCAGAGTAGATTGGTATATGACTATGGAGGAACTGCGGGTGACACCGGAGACGAATCAAAGGTTTACGACTACTTGGTCCCCTTGGCTGGAATTTAAGGCCTCACAAGCTTACTCGACATTGCTGTAGTGACCTAGACCCTTTGTCTTAATCCTCTACTTGGGCTCTCCCGCTGTCCTCTTGGGAACTACTGCAGCTAGAAGCCTATACTTCGGACCCCTGACCAGACTGGACAAGGAAGGTTCGCTATGACCTCCCCCCCCCTTTCCCCCCTCTTCTCAGACTCTCTAACCCCCCCTTTTTTTCCCTTTCCACCCTATACTCTCCGCTGTCCTGTTTTCTTGAACTGTTTTAAAATTTAGAAATGTTTTATTGAGACAGCCTGCACCTAGAACGGCCGGAAGCGACCTTGAATTCAAGATGAGGCCCTGGCCAGGGAGTTTCCCAACAGCAGGCCATGTTAAGTTTGTAAACAGTCATTGCTTGTATCAAATGGACTTATTAATATTTGAATTGTAAATGCTGTCTTCTATAACTTGCTATAACTTGTTATTACCTTTAATCAATAAACATTTATTGGAAAAAAAAAACAGACCATGTTCCAATCCTCCAAAGCCATACCCCCAGACACAAAATAGGAACCACTTCAGAGAAAACAGAGAGAGCAATACTCATGTAGCATTAATAGAAAACCCCCAAAACATAGATGTTGAGATAATTTCCAGTGTAGACACAAATAGAATTATTGTGATACTGCTGGCCTATGTGTGGGCCTGGCAATATACTGTTCCGCCCTACTTGCAGACTTGTAAGACATACATAGCATATACAGTAGTCTATACTCTCTTAAGTAGGACACAGCTACATCCCTTTTCATCAAATGTGTTCATTCACAAGATATTCTGAATATGTTATCTTCAGGGAGATGATACATGTGGGATGCATACTTTATATAAACATTATAAGTCACTGAATAGTTCTGTAACTGGACAAAAAGAAACAGGTTGTAGGGCAGAGGTTCCCAAACGCAGTCCTCAAGGCTCCCTAACAGTCTATGTTTTAAGTATATCCAGGCTTGGCCACAGCTGACTTAATTAGTACCTCAGTCAAATTGATTTAACCATCTGTGCTGAGCCATGGATATCTTTAAAACCTGGACTATTAGGGTGCCTTGAGGACCACGTATGGGATCCTTGGTTGTATGGTGAGTGCTTTTATACAGGCAGAAAAATCAGAGGTGACAGAGGTTGGCTCAGCGCCAACCATATAATGCGGGGATGAGGGGGGACCACTTAACACGTATAAACAAACATGTTCTGATGTATGTAACAGTGTCGTAAATAGACATTTTAGTGCTGTGTGCAAGAAAAAGCATCAATGCCACCCTCCTTATTTAAAATAGGGCCAGTGGGCACCAAAAATATAGTGTCGTGGCTTCATGGGCAATGGGTGTGGCCACAAAATAATACCAATTCATATTATGGTGCACAATAGACTCAATTATTCAAATTACGCTGTGTAGTAGCGCTACTTACACACATTACACCAGGTAGAGTCCCCTTTTACATATTATGCCAGGAAGAGTCCCTTTTTACACATTACGGCAGGCAGAGTCCCCCTTTTACACATTACGGTAAATAGAGCACCTTTTACACATTAGGGCACCAAAGTCCCCTTTTACACCTTACAGCAGGCATATGCGCTGTGTGCCACCTAGTTACAGCCCTGGATAGATAGATAGATAGATAGATAGATAGATAGATAGATAGATAGATAGATAGGTAGACAGATAGATTGATACTTACTGGATCTCTCTCTCCGCTGGCTCAGGCTCCTCGATGCAGCTCCTGGCAGCTCCCATCTGTCCTTCTGTCCTTTCGGCCGCCCAGCATTCATAGCGATGACGGCCAGCCAACATGGACGAGAGGGACAGCTGCAGTGGTGCCGCCACCAATTACAGTGCACTGCTGCAGCTCCAGAGTCCCCCACCCTCCTCCTCCTCTGTGTCTCTGCACCTCTCCTCGCTCCGGCAGCAACACATAGCGCAGACAGCTTGTTATGAGTCAGTCTGATGCCGCAGACTTTGATGCCGCAGTCATTACAATGCCGCAGACTTTGGGCCCCTTGATAGCGCCAGGCACCAGTGCAATGCACCGGCTGCACCAATGCAAGTTCAGCCACTGGCTCAGCAGCTGGTGGCGGCACAACGGGGATGCGGCACTTGCGCCAACAGGGCATCTGCGCTGTGTGCCAGGCACCGCTGGCACACACATAGTTACGGCTCTGTTATGTAATATGTGCTGGCTTGTTCCCCTGGAGATCAGCAGGGTTGTGTGTATTATTGTTATTATTATTGTGTGTATTGTAATTATTGTAATATCTGCAATAATTTCTGGCATTGGTTACGTTATGCTTTATAATACACCAGTGTTTCCCAAACTTTTTTGAATAGCGGCGCCATATAGAATCGAAAAACATTTCATGGCACCCCATGGCCAAAAGTTTCATATTAAGAAATTGAAATGTTTTTTTTTTATTAAATAAAATTAGGTTATATGTCATCCTTAGGTTCAGTCATGTAGTGAGGTACAGGATTTGCTTCTGTTTGTCCACATATTTTATGATTGGCAGCCACAAGCACTGGATTTGCCTATTACATTGACCATAAATAATTTTAATTGGTCCTGGACTACAAATCCAAGGCACCTCTGCTAATGCCCTGAGGCACCCAAGGGTTCCACGGCACACAGTTTGGGAACCACTGTAATAGACGTTTCCCTAATGCACTTAGAAGTGGTGACATCAGAACTCATAGATTATAAATAATAATGCTTATACATAAGTTAGTTACAGAAGTAACAATATTAATTGTGTATTGTTCAGGTCTCATATAGTCACAAAATGTATGAGTTTAAATTCCACATTTTTATGGTGCTTAAAGTTCTTCCCCTGCATGTTAGATGTTGTTAGCAGTTCTGTTTTCCAGGCTCGCACTGTGTTTTAGCCCTTAGATTTAGAACGTTCTCATTCTCACACTGATGGGTTATGGTAGTTTCCTACAAACAAATGCCTTTTATACCCAAGAGGGAAATATGAGCAACATAAACTACAGTTTGCAAACAAAACCTTATTATTTTTTTCATGCTGCTTCTAAGCCCTGCCATAAGATTTCTAATTAGCGATACTCTCTAATTGCTGCTTGCTCACACTGGCAAGTTGTTGTTAATGATAGAAGCGGAATTGCCATATGGCCCTACATTAACTGAACAGATTTAACCACTGTAACATTTTTAAATTGAAAGGGAAGATTTAAAAGTCTTCAACAGAGCGTGCAACCTTCCTTGCTAATTCTTTGAGATAGACCATCACGGAAACTACTTTGCTTCTGGTTTCTGCCACTTTGGAATGCATACGGCAACTGTAAGCAATCCGATGCATTTAGCTTAACTTGCATCTAAAAGGCAGCCTGCAGCCATGTTGTTCTATACTAATATTATGTTGACATCAGATCTGATTCTTAGAGTAAATTTGTCATGGAATTACTGTTAACAGTTAAATGTTTTAAGGATATATAAGTTGTTGGTAAGGTTATGCATTTTGATACGGTATGATAACAGAGCTTTAGTGAAACTACACATCCCAACATGCCCTGCCACAGTTGTAGCATTCCCTAATAGCTAAACTGTGGCAGGGCTTGCTGGGACTTTTAGTTTCACAGAAGCTGGAGAGCCCCAAGTTGAAAAGGCCTGTATTAGGGTATAAAAATACTGTAATATATTTCAGAGTGAAGTGATTGTAGAGGGAGGGAGGCATATGGTTTCAGACATGGAGAGGAGGGAGGTCAGAGCCTATTCAGTGTCCCAGGGTGCCAAAGAGATGCAGCCACACCTCTATGACAGCATGACCACGCCCATTTCATCAAGTGGCGCAGCATGTAAAATGGGTCGATGTGCTCACGACCACCACCCCTAGTATTGGGGTCTTATGGCTTTCGCAGTGGCCTTGGGGAGGCATTGAAGTAGAGATGTATCATACAAGTTAGAGGTGTTTCATAATATGTGATTTTTAATCATTAAACTAATGAGAAAATAATATAATTGAGTTAGCTAGTTAGCATGTGCTCCCTAGTATTGATCAACCTAAATGGCTGTCGCATAGGGGCCCATTCATTAAGAGAAAATAGCAATTAACACTAACATTTGTAAAATCCAAGTTTTGGGGCTATTCATTACACAGGTAATGCAGGAGATATCACTGATATGTCCTGCTTACCTTGTATCCCTGATGCATTCTGCCGTCCTTTAATGCTGCTATGGGGACTTTCATTCATCAAACGCTGAAAACAAAGTTTTTGGTGGTTGACTTTTGGAACCTATGTCATCTTCAGATGGTGTTGGCTCTTGGTGCCCTGTTTCTCCTTTGGGAAGGAGGCATGGGTTGCGAAGATAGTATTTTAGTATCCACCGCCGCACCTTGGTGGTCATTCCGAGTTGTTCGCTCGCTGCCGATTTTCGCAGTGCAGCGATTAAGTGAAAAACTGCAAAAATGTGCATGCGCATGGTACGCAGCGCGCATGCGCTAAGTACTTTCACACAAAACTTTGTAGATTTACACAAGCTCGAGCGATGTTATTTCATCGCTCGAGTGATCGTAGTGTGATTGACAGGAAGTGGGTGTTTCTGAGCGGAAACTGGCCGTTTTCAGGGAGTGTGCTAAAAAACACAGGCGTGCCAGGTAAAAACGCAGGAGTGGCTAGAGAAACGAGTGAGTGGCTGGCCGAACGCAGGGCGTGTTTGTGACGTCAAACCAGGAACTAAACGGACTGAGGTGATGCAGTTTAGGAGTAGGTCTGGAGCTACTCAGAAACTGCAGGGAATTATTTAGTAGCAATTCTGCTAATCTTTCGTTCGCTATTCTGCTAAACTAAGATACACTCCCAGAGGGCAGTGGCCTAGCATTTGCAATGCTGCTAAATGCAGCTAGCGAGCGAACAACTCGGAATGAGGGCCCTTGTGCAAGTTGGATACTTAATGAATGGGTGACCATTGGCCCTTTATAAAATGAAGTCCATAAAGTTTAATTTAAGAGTTTTTAAGTGTAATGTTATGATTTGTTACTGAAAAGTTTCTATTAACAATTAGAAAACACTATAATTATGAACAGTTAAAAAACACCCTCATGGTTTCCATTTTTTCTTACTTTCCTATCTGTCTATTAATATTATACAAACACTTTTAGACATGTTAATATTAGAGATGAGCGGGTTCGGTTTCTCTGAATCCGAACCCGCCAGAACTTCATGTTTTTTTTCACGGGTCCGAGCGACTCGGATCTTCCCGCCTTGCTCGGTTAACCCGAGCGCGCCCGAACGTCATCATGACGCTGTCGGATTCTCGCGAGGCTCGGATTCTATCGCGAGACTCGGATTCTATATAAGGAGCCGCGCGTCGCCGCCATTTTCACACGTGCATTGAGATTGATAGGGAGAGGACGTGGCTGGCGTCCTCTCCGTTTAGAATTAGAATAGATTAGAGAGACACTTGATTTACTAATTTTGGGGAGCATTAGGAGTACAGTAGTGTGTACAGTGCAGAGTTTTGCTGATAGTGACCAGTGACCACCACTTTTATTTATAATCCGTTCTCTGCCTGAAAAAAGCGATACACAGCACACAGTGACTCAGTCACATACCATATCTGTGTGCACTGCTCAGGCTCAGGCCAGTGTGCTGCATCATCTATATATATTATATATCTGTCTGACTGCTCAGCTCACACAGCTTATAATTGTGGGGGAGACTGGGGAGCACTACTGCAGTGCCAGTTATAGGTTATAGCAGGAGCCAGGAGTACATAATATTATATTAAAATTAAACAGTGCACACTTTTGCTGCAGGAGTGCCACTGCCAGTGTGACTAGTGACCAGTGACCTGACCACCAGTATATAATATTAGTAGTATACTATCTCTTTATCAACCAGTCTATATTAGCAGCAGACACAGTACAGTGCGGTAGTTCACGGCTGTGGCTACCTCTGTGTCGGCACTCTGCAGCCCGTCCATAATTGTATATACCAGTGACCTAACCGTGGTTTTTTTTTCTTTCTTTATACATACATACTAGTTACGAGTATACTATCTCTTTATCAACCAGTCTATATATTAGCAGCAGACACAGTACAGTGCGGTAGTTCACGGCTGTGGCTACCTCTGTGTCGGCACTCGGCAGCCCGTCCATAATTGTATATACCACCTAACCGTGTTTTTTTTTTCTTTCTTTATACATACATACTAGTTACGAGTATACTATCTCTTTATCAACCAGTCTATATATTAGCAGCAGACACAGTACAGTGCGGTAGTTCACGGCTGTGGCTACCTCTGTGTCGGCACTCGGCAGCCCGTCCATAATTGTATATACCACCTAACCGTGGTTTTTTTTTCTTTCTTTATACATACATACTAGTTACGAGTATACTATCTCTTTATCAACCAGTCTATATATTAGCAGCAGACACAGTACAGTGCGGTAGTTCACGGCTGTGGCTACCTCTGTGTCGGCACTCGGCAGCCCGTCCATAATTGTATATACCACCTAACCGTGGTTTTTTTTTCTTTCTTTATACATACATACTAGTTACGAGTATACTATCTCTTTATCAACCAGTCTATATATTAGCAGCAGACACAGTACAGTGCGGTAGTTCACGGCTGTGGCTACCTCTGTGTCGGCACTCGGCAGCCCGTCCATAATTGTATATACCACCTAACCGTGGTTTTTTTTTCTTTCTTTATACATACATACTAGTTACGAGTATACTATCTCTTTATCAACCAGTCTATATATTAGCAGCAGACACAGTACAGTGCGGTAGTTCACGGCTGTGGCTACCTCTGTGTCGGCACTCGGCAGCCCGTCCATAATTGTATCTACCACCTAACCGTGGTTTTTTTTTCTTTCTTTATACATACATACTAGTTACGAGTATACTATCTCTTTATCAACCAGTCTATATATTAGCAGCAGACACAGTACAGTGCGGTAGTTCACGGCTGTGGCTACCTCTGTGTCGGCACTCGGCAGCCCGTCCATAATTGTATATACCACCTAACCGTGGTTTTTTTTTCTTTCTTTATACATACATACTAGTTACGAGTATACTATCTCTTTATCAACCAGTCTATATATTAGCAGCAGACACAGTACAGTGCGGTAGTTCACGGCTGTGGCTACCTCTGTGTCGGCACTCGGCAGCCCGTCCATAATTGTATATACCACCTAACCGTGGTTTTTTTTTCTTTCTTTATACATACATACTAGTTACGAGTATACTATCTCTTTATCAACCAGTCTATATATTAGCAGCAGACACAGTACAGTGCGGTAGTTCACGGCTGTGGCTACCTCTGTGTCGGCACTCGGCAGCCCGTCCATAATTGTATATACCACCTAACCGTGGTTTTTTTTTCTTTCTTTATACATACATACTAGTTACGAGTATACTATCTCTTTATCAACCAGTCTATATATTAGCAGCAGACACAGTACAGTGCGGTAGTTCACGGCTGTGGCTACCTCTGTGTCGGCACTCGGCAGCCCGTCCATAATTGTATATACCACCTAACCGTGGTTTTTTTTTCTTTCTTTATACATACATACTAGTTACGAGTATACTATCTCTTTATCAACCAGTCTATATATTAGCAGCAGACACAGTACAGTGCGGTAGTTCACGGCTGTGGCTACCTCTGTGTCGGCACTCGGCAGCCCGTCCATAATTGTATATACCACCTAACCGTGGTTTTTTTTTCTTTCTTTATACATACATACTAGTTACGAGTATACTATCTCTTTATCAACCAGTCTATATATTAGCAGCAGACACAGTACAGTGCGGTAGTTCACGGCTGTGGCTACCTCTGTGTCGGCACTCGGCAGCCCGTCCATAATTGTATATACCACCTAACCGTGGTTTTTTTTTCTTTCTTTATACATACATACTAGTTACGAGTATACTATCTCTTTATCAACCAGTCTATATATTAGCAGCAGACACAGTACAGTGCGGTAGTTCACGGCTGTGGCTACCTCTGTGTCGGCACTCGGCAGCCCGTCCATAATTGTATATACCACCTAACCGTGGTTTTTTTTTCTTTCTTTATACATACATACTAGTTACGAGTATACTATCTCTTTATCAACCAGTCTATATATTAGCAGCAGACACAGTACAGTGCGGTAGTTCATGGCTGTGGCTACCTCTGTGTCGGCACTCGGCAGCCCGTCCATAATTGTATACTAGTATCCAATCCATCCATCTCCATTGTTTACCTGAGGTGCCTTTTAGTTGTGCCTATTAAAATATGGAGAACAAAAATGTTGAGGTTCCAAAATTAGGGAAAGATCAAGATCCACTTCCACCTCGTGCTGAAGCTGCTGCCACTAGTCATGGCCGAGACGATGAAATGCCAGCAACGTCGTCTGCCAAGGCCGATGCCCAATGGCATAGTACAGAGCATGTCAAAACCAAAACACCAAATATCAGTAAAAAAAGGACTCCAAAACCTAAAATAAAATTGTCGGAGGAGAAGCGTAAACTTGCCAATATGCCATTTACCACACGGAGTGGCAAGGAACGGCTGAGGCCCTGGCCTATGTTCATGGCTAGTGGTTCAGCTTCACATGAGGATGGAAGCACTCAGCCTCTCGCTAGAAAACTGAAAAGACTCAAGCTGGCAAAAGCACCGCAAAGAACTGTGCGTTCTTTGAAATCCCAAATCCACAAGGAGAGTCCAATTGTGTCGGTTGCGATGCCTGACCTTTCCAACACTGGACGTGAAGAGCATGCGCCTTCCACCATTTGCACGCCCCCTGCAAGTGCTGGAAGGAGCACCCGCAGTCCAGTTCCTGATAGTCAGATTGAAGATGTCAGTGTTGAAGTACACCAGGATGAGGAGGATATGGGTGTTGCTGGCGCTGGGGAGGAAATTGACCAGGAGGATTCTGATGGTGAGGTGGTTTGTTTAAGTCAGGCACCCGGGGAGACACCTGTTGTCCGTGGGAGGAATATGGCCGTTGACATGCCAGGTGAAAATACCAAAAAAATCAGCTCTTCGGTGTGGAGGTATTTCACCCGAAATGCGGACAACAGGTGTCAAGCCGTGTGTTCCCTTTGTCAAGCTGTAATAAGTAGGGGTAAGGACGTTAACCACCTCGGAACATCCTCCCTTATACGTCACCTGCAGCGCATTCATAATAAGTCAGTGACAAGTTCAAAAACTTTGGGTGACAGCGGAAGCAGTCCACTGACCAGTAAATCCCTTCCTCTTGTAACCAAGCTCACGCAAACCACCCCACCAACTCCCTCAGTGTCAATTTCCTCCTTCCCCAGGAATGCCAATAGTCCTGCAGGCCATGTCACTGGCAAGTCTGACGAGTCCTCTCCTGCCTGGGATTCCTCCGATGCATCCTTGCGTGTAACGCCTACTGCTGCTGGCGCTGCTGTTGTTGCCGCTGGGAGTCGATGGTCATCCCAGAGGGGAAGTCGTAAGCCCACTTGTACTACTTCCAGTAAGCAATTGACTGTTCAACAGTCCTTTGCAAGGAAGATGAAATATCACAGCAGTCATCCTACTGCAAAGCGGATAACTGAGTCCTTGACAACTATGTTGGTGTTAGACGTGCGTCCGGTATCCGCCGTTAGTTCACAGGGAACTAGACAATTTATTGAGGCAGTGTGCCCCCGTTACCAAATACCATCTAGGTTCCACTTCTCTAGGCAGGCGATACCGAGAATGTACACGGACGTCAGAAAAAGACTCACCAGTCTCCTAAAAAATGCAGTTGTACCCAATGTCCACTTAACCACGGACATGTGGACAAGTGGAGCAGGGCAGGGTCAGGACTATATGACTGTGACAGCCCACTGGGTAGATGTATGGACTCCCGCCGCAAGAACAGCAGCGGCGGCACCAGTAGCAGCATCTCGCAAACGCCAACTCTTTCCTAGGCAGGCTACGCTTTGTATCACCGCTTTCCAGAATACGCACACAGCTGAAAACCTCTTACGGCAACTGAGGAAGATCATCGCGGAATGGCTTACCCCAATTGGACTCTCCTGTGGATTTGTGGCATCGGACAACGCCAGCAATATTGTGTGTGCATTAAATATGGGCAAATTCCAGCACGTCCCATGTTTTGCACATACCTTGAATTTGGTGGTGCAGAATTTTTTAAAAAACGACAGGGGCGTGCAAGAGATGCTGTCGGTGGCCAGAAAAATTGCGGGACACTTTCGGCGTACAGGCACCACGTACAGAAGACTGGAGCACCACCAAAAACTACTGAACCTGCCCTGCCATCATCTGAAGCAAGAAGTGGTAACGAGGTGGAATTCAACCCTCTATATGCTTCAGAGGTTGGAGGAGCAGCAAAAGGCCATTCAAGCCTATACAATTGAGCACGATATAGGAGATGGAATGCACCTGTCTCAAGTGCAGTGGAGAATGATTTCAACGTTGTGCAAGGTTCTGATGCCCTTTGAACTTGCCACACGTGAAGTCAGTTCAGACACTGCCAGCCTGAGTCAGGTCATTCCCCTCATCAGGCTTTTGCAGAAGAAGCTGGAGGCATTGAAGAAGGAGCTAAAAGGGAGCGATTCCGCTAGGCATGTGGGACTTGTGGATGCAGCCCTTAATTCGCTTAACAAGGATTCACGGGTGGTCAATCTGTTGAAATCAGAGCACTACATTTTGGCCACCGTGCTCGATCCTAGATTTAAAGCCTACCTTGGATCTCTCTTTCCGGCAGACACAGGTCTGCTGGGGTTGAAAGACCTGCTGGTGACAAAATTGTCAAGTCAAGCGGAACGCGACCTATCAACATCTCCTCCTTCACATTCTCCCGCAACTGGGGGTGCGAGGAAAAGGCTCAGAATTCCGAGCCCACCCGCTGTCGGTGATGCAGGGCAGTCTGGAGCGACTGCTGATGCTGACATCTGGTCCGGACTGAAGGACCTGACAACGATTACGGACATGTCGTCTACTGTCACTGCATATGATTCTCTCAACATTGATAGAATGGTGGAGGATTATATGAGTGACCGCATCCAAGTAGGCACGTCACACAGTCCGTACTTATACTGGCAGGAAAAAGAGGCAATTTGGAGGCCCTTGCACAAACTGGCTTTATTCTACCTAAGTTGCCCTCCCACAAGTGTGTACTCCGAAAGAGTGTTTAGTGCCGCCGCTCACCTTGTCAGCAATCGGCGTACGAGGTTACATCCAGAAAATGTGGAGAAGATGATGTTCATTAAAATGAATTATAATCAATTCCTCCGCGGAGACATTGACCAGCAGCAATTGCCTCCACAAAGTACACAGGGAGCTGAGATGGTGGATTCCAGTGGGGACGAATTGATAATCTGTGAGGAGGGGGATGTACACGGTGATATATCGGAGGGTGAAGATGAGGTGGACATCTTGCCTCTGTAGAGCCAGTTTGTGCAAGGAGAGATTAATTGCTTCTTTTTTGGGGGGGGTCCAAACCAACCCGTCATATCAGTCACAGTCGTGTGGCAGACCCTGTCACTGAAATGATGGGTTGGTTAAAGTGTGCATGTCCTGTTTTGTTTATACAACATAAGGGTGGGTGGGAGGGCCCAAGGACAATTCCATCTTGCACCTCTTTTTTCTTTTCTTTTTCTTTGCATCATGTGCTGATTGGGGAGGGTTTTTTGGAAGGGACATCCTGCGTGACACTGCAGTGCCACTCCTAGATGGGCCCGGTGTTTGTGTCGGCCACTAGGGTCGCTAATCTTACTCACACAGTCAGCTACCTCATTGCGCCTCTTTTTTTCTTTGCGTCATGTGCTGTTTGGGGAGGGTTTTTTGGAAGGGACATCCTGCGTGACACTGCAGTGCCACTCCTAGATGGGCCCGGTGTTTGTATCGGCCACTAGGGTCGCTAATCTTACTCACACAGTCAGCTACCTCATTGCGCCTCTTTTTTTCTTTGCGTCATGTGCTGTTTGGGGAGGGTTTTTTGGAAGGGCCATCCTGCGTGACACTGCAGTGCCACTCCTAGATGGGCCCGGTGTTTGTGTCGGCCACTAGGGTCGCTAATCTTACTCACACAGCTACCTCATTGCGCCTCTTTTTTTCTTTGCGTCATGTGCTGTTTGGGGAGGGTTTTTTGGAAGGGCCATCCTGCGTGACACTGCAGTGCCACTCCTAGATGGGTCCGGTGTTTGTGTCGGCCACTAGGGTCGCTAATCTTACTCACACAGCTACCTCATTGCGCCTCTTTTTTTCTTTGCGTCATGTGCTGTTTGGGGAGGGTTTTTTGGAAGGGACATCCTGCGTGACACTGCAGTGCCACTCCTAGATGGGCCCGGTGTTTGTGTCGGCCACTAGGGTCGCTTATCTTACTCACACAGCGACCTCGGTGCAAATTTTAGGACTAAAAATAATATTGTGAGGTATGAGGTATTCAGAATAGACTGAAAATGAGTGTAAATTATGGTTTTTGAGGTTAATAATACTTTGGGATCAAAATGACCCCCAAATTCTATGATTTAAGCTGTTTTTTAGTGTTTTTGGAAAAAAACACCCGAATCCAAAACACACCCGAATCCGACAAAAAAAATTCGGTGAGGTTTTGCCAAAACGCGGTCGAACCCAAAACACGGCCGCGGAACCGAACCCAAAACCAAAACACAAAACCCGAAAATTTCAGGCGCTCATCTCTAGTTAATATACCTCATACAAATGTACAGATGTGTCCCTTTGTTCTCCTAAAGTTACAATCTTGGCCTAAGTAAGCTAACTGCAGTTACATTTTTATTCAAACTTGGTTTCACATGTTCATATTGACCTATTATATAATATACAGGAGCAAACACAGGATTTCTGGAGGGGGGTTTCCAATTGTTTGATTTTAGAGTGATTGACGCCAGCCCATGAATGATGGGTAATTAGCATGTAACAAGCTATAGTCTGCCCCAAACAAAGTACACTTAATGTAATACAGTACTTCAGACATATGCAGTGCCAATGATCATGTTAAGCCACTTACTAGATTCTCTCTCTGGGGCGATGATTGAGCACTCAGATCCACAGACACACACACACAGCAGACTTGGTAGAAAAAGCTGCTGTCACAGCAGCTCCATTCCACCATTTATACTGCTGGTCAGACTGTGGGGAAGGGGGTTTCCGGGCAATGGCATCCCCCCACATTTTCTTATGGTATACAATGCATCCGGAGAGTATTCACAGTGCTTCACGTTTTCCTCATTTTGTTATGTTACAGCTTTATTCTAACATGGAATAAATTAATTTCTTGCCTCAAAATTCTACACGCAATACCCCATAATGACAACGTGAAAAAGGTTTTTGAGATTTTTTTTGCAAATTTATTAAAAATACAAATCTAAGAAATCACATGGACATAAGTATTTCACGCCAAAGAGTTCAATCTTTGTCTCATCAGACCAGAGAATTTTGTTTCTCATGGACTGAGAGTCATTCAGATGCATTTTGTCAAACTCCAGGTGGGTTGCCATGTGCTTTTTACTAAGGAGTGGCTTCCGCCTGGCCACTCTACCATACAGGCCTGTTTGGTGGATTGCTGCAGAGATGGTTTTCCTTCTGGAAGCTTCTCCACTCTCCACAGAGGAATGCTGTAACGCTGACAGAGTGACCATCGTGTTCTTGATCATCTCCCTGACTAGGGCACTTCTCCCCCGATTGCTCAGTTTAGATGGCCGGCCAGCTCTAGGAGGAGTCCTGGTGGTTCCGAACTTCTTCCATTTATGGATTATGGAGGCAATTGTGCTCATTTTGGGACTTTCAAAGCAGCAGATATTTTTCTGTACCCTTCCCCAGATTTGTGACTCGAGACAATCCTGTCTCAGAGGTCTACAGACAATTCCTTTGACTTCATGCTTGGTTTGTGCTCAGACATGCACTGTCAAGTGTGGAACCTTATATAGACAGGTGTGTACCTTTCAAAATCATGTCCAATCAACTATATGTACCACAGGTGGACTCCAATTAATCTGTAGGAACATCTCAAGGATGATCAGTGGAAACAGGATGCACCTGAGTTCAATTTTGAGCTTCATGGCAAAGGCTGTGAATACTTATGTACATGTGATTTCTTTGTATTTAATTTTAATAAATTTGCAAAAATCTCAAAAAAAACTTTTTTCACATTGTCATGGGGTATTGTGTGCAGAATTTTGAGGGAAAAATTAATTTATTTAAATTTGGAATAAGGCTGAAACATAACAAAATGTGGAAAAAGTGAAGTACTGTGAATACTTTCCAGATGCACTGTACTTCACATTTGTATGTAATCAGGGGTAAAATAGTGTGCAGTTCTAAAAACATATTACTAAATTTATGCAGTTCTAATAACACCTTGCTTACAACTACAGAGGATATAATTGGAGGAGGTTTAAAACATGATATACCTATAACAAGATATTATTTTTTTAACTCCTAATTGAAAGCTTATCTGATTTTTTTTCATATATTAAATGAAATGTTTTGCAGCCTAATAAAACCAGCAAACATGTATTTATAATTTATTATTTTCATTTATCATAGTCAGGGATACCAAGGAGGGGTGGGGGAGATCCAAATTAAAATTCCCTGACCTCCACCAACATGATACCATTGCATAGGCCTAAGATACCCTCACCAGGTGCCACGCCACCACCAGTACCCATCTGATGTTCAGTGGACTTGGTCACAGTCAACTAAAAACTGATGCTTTTTTGGCAGAAATTTATACAACTTAAGTTGTTGGAAATCATTATTTTACAGCCTGGCATGTGACAAGAATGAGCAGTGTATGGGACTGACTTACAGTTACTCACAGTTCATACGTGACTGCGATTACTCATGGATTTTCAAGTGCAAAAATATGGAAGTGCCAGTGTAAGCATTTCTCTTGTTTACTTCCATGCAATGGACTGAGCAAACCCTACCTTGCCCATTTTTCTTATCTGAGCATTGCTTAAGTGCCTTGGTGTGTCCGATCTACCACCATCAATGCACCATTGATTGCAACATTGGCTTCTTGAGCAGCCCAGCCAGGTGTAGACTCTCACTTGCCACTCTGGCTGCGGTGCGGCAAACAAGATCATGACACTTCCCATGACACTCCTATAACACACCCATGAAACCGCCTCTAATTGCAAAGACTTTAGGTTACCTTCCTATCTCCACCCTGAACCACCTATGGGCCGCAAAAGTCGCCTCAAGTAAAAATGATGTCGCACACAAGTTCAAATAAGTATTTCTTCTGGGCTGGGCACGTGCAGATTGGCGATTACACTACTCAACAGCCATTTTGCATCTGGCATGATATATTTCAATTTCCATGTAATTTTGTACATAGAATACAACTATGCCCTCAGAAATTTGATATCATGCAAGATACTTAGAAAAATGTAAATTTGAAAATGAAAGTATTTAATCACAGTATGTGCTCAGTAAGATACCCTTCTGCCTACGCTATGGGGTACACATCCTGCCCAGGCTCCTCATCCTCTATGTCATCAGAATCCCCCTCCTCATCTTTCTCATTCTCCATGTGCTGGTCCTGGGGCAGAACCTTCCTCTTTGTGCTGAATGCCATGTTGCTACCTGGCACCTATCCCAGTATATCATAAAGAAGTGGCCAGAGACAGAAACCTATGTTGCTGGAGAGAAAACGGTCAAGTACACTCCATTGGTTGAGCCACATAAAATCCACTTCACATATAATTTGGGCCTAAAGAAGAAATTTGTGAAAGCTCTGGATAAAGAAGGGCAGGCTTTCAGTTATCTGAAGAAAAAGGTTCAGAAGTTAAGTGAAACAACGCTAAAAGAAGGCATATTTGTTGGTCCCCAAATAAGGAAACTGCTTACGGATTAAATATTTAACTGCAAATTGATGGAAATTGAGTCCTCGTTAAAGGCTGCTGTGTGTGTATTCTTAGGAAACATGAAAGTGGCCAACTACGTGCCCATCAGCGACTTGTTGAGACCTCTTTTAGACAGGCATCCTGATCTGGCAATATGCCAGGTTGATGACACCTGACACTTGAGGATTAGATGATTTCTAAGCGCTACCTCCTCTCTATGCAGTGTACGGGTCCCGTGATGCATCTACCCAGCTTACCTGTTTACACTGCACCGTGAGCCGTGTGGAACCTGTGTCCAACCCTGTTCACTACCCAGGTTGAAATGCCGGATCGCTCAACCTGGGTAATTTCAACAGGGAGCTTTTACACTGCACAATATCCCGGGTTACTGCTCCATCATGAGCACAGACCTGGGATATTTATTGTTGTGTAAACGGGGTATAAGTGATGCAGATTTCTGTGAGCCAACCACACACACACACACACACACACACACACACACACACACACACACACACACCAATCTGTGTTACTGTGGCCTGTTGTTCCATGCGCATCCATGGAACTATCATCTTTCAATACTCCCTTTGATGGCACCAAATCCTTTGGTTTTCTGCCACCCTGATACCTATTTCAGTGCTGTTTACTCACGCAGCTATGTCTATATACCCTGTACTTGTCCTATATTGTATAGAACTATAAGTCACTGTCTTCATGTTTTGTTTATTTGTTAACTCTGTAACTGAGCGCAGCGGATCCCATGTGGCGCCATAGAAATAAAGGAGGCTAATAATAATGATAATGGAAAGCCAGATATATTGGTACAAAAGTAGGTAAGCTACATCACAAAGGAGCATTTGTGCTGTGGCTTTACACATTTGCTGATTATAAATGACCTTTCATGTGTTCTCTGCATTTGTACAGTCATCAATATAAATAGGTTTGCTACTTCTATTCATAGACTGCATGTATACAAGTGTACACTCACATGTAAGGGAAATCAATGACAGTCTACCAACTAGAATATTGATGTTTCAGTTAGCGCAGCCCTTGATGTACACTTGATATGGTTCTCTCACAAGCGTGTAGGTTTCTTCGGTTTCATGGCACTGATTAAAGCAGACTTCTTTGGTCTCGGTGGCAAAAAAAAGAAAGAGGCTTTCATTATTGGCAATAAACATGTTTTCTTGATATCAAATGATTCGTGTTGCATTCATTTGAAGTGATCCAAGCACATTTGCAATCTACATTATATTTTCCACTCCTCCATAAGTTTACCTCTGTTATATTTATGTATTATTTATGCATTCAGAGTTCAGACTATGTTCCTGAGTGCCCAGGCTTTCAGAAGTTCCAGTTATTCATAGCTGGGATGCCTGTAGTTGCTTAGTTTAATAGGTCTACGATGGTAATCATTGCAGATTTGTTCCAGAAGGGCTTTTCAATTGTTCCAGGTGTGCAATATGTGCAGTTGATAGCCTAAATTATGCTTGCTGTCATAACTTATTAATATCTTCTTGCCACAAATCTAGGATTTAAAACAAAGAACCTTTAAACATTTATAGATTTGTACAATTTGAACAAATGTCTTTTTGGAAAAACAGTACAAGATGAAAATATTATAGTGATGTTTCAAAAATCTTAGTGTATAGGAAAATGCAAAGTAGATATACCTGTATTTTACAAACAAAAATAATTATTTACTCATTGCTTTATGAAATAAAACATCATGTTGAAAAAATAAAGCTAAAATTGGTTTATGATAAGATAATAAATGACTGGGTATTAATTATAAGGGGCACTAACCCATTGATTACTGAGCAGGGAATAGCTTTTCCCCGCATGTTGCGCTCAAGCAAGCCGTAACTAGGGTGGTGCGACCTGTGCCACCACAAGGCAGGGGCCACTGTTCTGCAGCGCATGCCAATATTCTGTTTTAATCAATTTCACTTGCAACTTCCTCTTCTTTAATCCCAGGGATCACCTGGCCACCCAATCTAGGTTGTGAGTTGCCGGCACTTTGGACAAGAATGCTCTTATTTGTAAACTGGCAATTATTTACAAGATAAAACCTCCAGCACTTCGCACCTCATTGCATTTACCCGCTGGTCTTTTTTACATTACTCTTGTCCAGGTTTGATAAAGCTTGTTGTATTTGCTAGCTGAGTATAGGTCTTAGAACATAGAGTTTATTATTATATAAACACTACTATTTTCGACCCATAATTTGCCAGGTCTTGGGGTTTATTTACCTTTCTCTCTCCCTCCACCTTCTCTTTTTCTCCCCTTTTCCTCCTGCTACCCGTTTTCCCCTATGTTCTTCCTGAATAACCCTGTTTTCATCTTTTCCTCACTCTCCCCCCTGTTCTTCCCCTTTTCCTCTCATCTCACCCCGTTCTTTACCCTGTTCTTCCTGTCTCTCCCTGTTCTTTAGCCTGTTTCTCCTGTCTCTCATGGTTCACTTGAGTAGCCATGTCAAGTGACATCCAAAGTGTGCGTGTAGATGTCTTTTTTATTTTTATTTTGTGCCACCACTTTGATGTGGAGGTGCATCTCCCATCAGGCCTAATGAGTGGATAGATGAGCGAGAGGTTTGTTTGTTGGTGCGTGCCTCACTTTAACAATAGAGTGAGTTGTCACTACCAAAGGGGACAGTTTACGGTGTCTAGTGCACCTGTACTGGACTGATATTTGTTGGGTTCACTACGATATGCCGACGGTCGGGCTCCCGGCGACCAGCATACCGGCGCCGGGAGCCCGACCGCCGGCTTACCGACAGTGTGGCGAGCGCAAATGAGCCCCTTGCGGGCTCGCTGCGCTCGCCACGCTACGCGCGCCACACTATTATATTCTCCCTCCAGGGGGGTCGTGGACCCCCACGAGAGAGAAGAAGTGTCAGTATGCCGGCTGTCGGGCTCCCGGCGCCGGTATGCTGGTCGCCGGGAGCCCGACCGCCGGCATACTGAAGACCACCCATATTTGTCAAGTTATATTTCTTTGCATTGCATTATGGGGGGAGTTCAATTGTTTTGTGGGCGCCCAAACATAATGGGCACCCATCAGAGCAATTAAATTGTTCCTCACCATGGTTGCGAGTGCCACGTGTGCACACCCAGAAGTGAGGGGCTTAGCTGCACAATAGATAGATAGATTGTGAGCTCCTTGGAGCAGGGCCCTCTTCCCTCCTGTTCTGACAACCCTCTTCTCTCACACTTCATTTACAGCTCTCTCCCATGTAGTGAATGTCTATACCTGCATCGGGATCCGGTCTGAAGATCGACAGTGTCTAGGTCGACAATGTTTAGGTCGACCACTATAGGTCGACAGTCACTATGTCGACATGGATGGAAGGTCGACAGGGTTTCTATGTCGACATGTGCTAGGTCGACAGGTCTAAAGGTCGACGTGAGTTTTTCACTTTTTTTTTACTTTTTTTGAATTTTTTCATACTTAACGATCCACGTGGACTACGATTTAAACGGTAAAGTGTGCCGAGCGAAGAAGTAGCGGAGCGAAGGCACCATGCCCGAAGCTCGCTCGCCATGCGAGGGGATGCAGTGCACTAATTTGGGATCCCGGTCACTCTACGAAGAAAACGACACACACAAAAAAACTCATGTCGACCTTTAGACCTGTCGACCTAGCACATGTCGACCTAGAAACCCTGTCGACCTTCCATCCATGTCGACCTAGTGACTGTCGACCTATAGTGGTCGACCTAAACATTGTCGACCTAGACACTGTCGATTTGATGAACCACACCCACCTGCATCTCCTCTCGCTCGTTACTGTTTATCTCTTCCAGTGGCTGCCTGCTCCTAGTAGTATGACGACTACTCCTTTGCTTCCTTACATCTCGGCTGTAGTGTGTACTGAGAGTTGTGGTGCTAATTGTTACCTGTGCTCTGTTTTAGTTTTTATGTTACTGTAATGTTAAGTTCTGTGTACCCTGTATTGTTCTAATGTCTGCCGTATGTACGGCGCTGCAAAGCACTTGTGGCACCCTATAAATATAATGTAATAATAATGATAGATAGATAGATAGATAGATATATAGATAGATAGATAGATAGATAGATAGATAGATAGATAGATAGATAGATAGATAGATAGATAGATAGATTGTATGCAGTATATAAAATCACAAAGAATGCATTAGGGTGCTATCTGTTCTGTATTCCAGTATGCTGTTTGTACTGTATGGTGATAACTAGATACTATTGACTGTGTGGCATGCACTAAAATGCTGTCTGTACTATATAGCGGCCACTGAAATGCTGTCTGTACTGTTTGGTGGTCAATGAAATGCTCTCTGTGCTCTATGGCAGTCACTGCAATGCTCTGTGTGCTGTGTAGTATTGAGAAATAAGTATGTAGAGTTTGTGTAAGAGGTCCAGGGATTGCCTTTTCCTTTTACAATAATAATATTCTAAAAAACCCTTTCTGAGGAAGGCAGGGTTAGATATTTGTACCAGGATGGTGTGGTCAGGTTTTCTGTACTGGATTATCACAACTTTCACCCGTTAACACTACAGTCCACCACTTGGCCACAGCCCCCCACAGCCCCTCAGGATCCCCTCACACTCCAATTATGGTGCCCTGCAGGTCATTTACAGTAGCAGCCATGTTCATCTTTGCTGCGATGAGGCATGCTGCATGGTGCGCCGGGCTGTGACTATTCGCAGCTGGCGATCACTCCATTAATTATATTAGGAATTAATGAAGCAATTGCCAGCAGCAAATAATTGCAGCCCAACATGCCATGCAGCATACCACAATGCAGCATACCGCATCACAGCAACATGGACATGGCTACATCTGTATTTCTGGATCTGCCAGTGTGTGGATATGGAAGTACCATGCAAAGCCCTGGTGCAAGTAATAAATTAACAGGCACACTGTTTGGGTCTGTGCTGGCTACTCCTGCAGTGTATGGAGCTTACCTCTTCTATTGGCTCCTCCCCCTCACATTCACCATTAGGGCAGGCACACGATGCTCGCAGTTGTTAAGAGCTGCAGATGCAGGTTTACCACACTATTCCTGTAAACTGGGACACTCATGAATTACACAGGTTCTCTGGCTGGCTGACTTCAAGCCTGCACTTCACCATGAGTGTACCTGTTTAAAGGGATGGTATGTTAAGCCTTTGCACATGTAATTGTTCAAGTCTTCTTTGGGCAATTTTAGAGTCTCAAGACTCATGTCCAGCCCTGTGGAGGTCTTCTCATGCTACCTCTCTCCTAGGCAGAGGCAGAACTCTGGGAGGCAAAGGAGTCATCTGCCGCCGGGCTCCTGCTCTGAAGGGGGCATCTCTCCTCCCATTCTGTGACACCATTGAATTAAGTTAATTGATAGCTGCCGCTGTCTTTTCAGTGGCCGACTTCCTCACTGGTCCCTGCACCTTACAAATCACACCCTCTTTATTATACACATTTTACAAGTGTCATACCCAGGATTAGAAACCACAACCTATTACACTGGATGCGGCACCTTACTGATGAAGCTGTTTGCTCCTGTATAGGAAATATGAGAATTCTAACTATATGAAGCTACTTCTCTGACAATTACACGTAACTTCATATAGTTAGAATTCTCATGCTTCCTCTTCAGGAGCAAATAACTCCATCAGTAAAGTGTCTGCTGTTAGTGTAACAGATCATGGGTTCTAATCCTGGGTATGACTGCTAAGAAATGTGTGATTTAAAATAAAAGACAATTAAATGTATAAATACAGTATATAATTTTTTTTCAGAACACACACACACATATATACATACATACATATTTATATACACGCACAAATACATACATATATTTATCTTAATATAGGAAATAGGGGGGCACCAATATTTATCTTGCCTCCGGGCAACTGGGACGAACTTACGCCACTGCTCCTAGGACTAGAATCAGCTGAATGGTAAAATCATACTTGCCTACCTGACCCTCTCCATGAGGGAGAAAATGCTCTGTTCCTGGACTTTCTTTGTAATGTATGATTGCCATCACCTGTGGTGAGCTAGTTAATTGATAAGAAAGGTGTTTCACCACAGGTGATGGCAATCATACATTACCAGGACAGTCCAGGAACAGAGCATTTTCTCCCTCATGGAGAGGGTCAGGTAGGCAAGTATGGGTAAAATGGACTAATTATGTTGGACTGACTGGTGATACTGTGCTGCTGCATGAGAGGTTTTTGCCAACTGTGTATTGGGCACCAAATTATAATTCTGCTTCATTGCACTTCTCATGGTTTTAATGTAGCTTGGTTGGTTTTCATGTGAATTTCAGCTTGATAAAATATTCAATGTTCTCTTCTCCTGCTCTTTTGTGTTGTCTGCAACATAGCAGACAATCAAGTGTTAAAAGTAGAAATAAATACTCAAAATTATTATTTAGACTTTTTTTTGTACTGACCTCTCCACCTGTTCCACCGCATGCCTGTACTGTGATTGACAGATGTGCAGTAGCCATCTGATAAGGAGGATGGCTTTCCCGGGTCAGCTGTCCTGGCTGAATATTTTTAATACAACCAAAAAATAATTTCTTATTCGTGATAAAATTGACACTAAAAAATTATACTTTATGAATTGAAAGCTTGATAATTGATACATCAGCACCTATGTTACTCACTGAGTGCCTTAGCTGTGAATATTTCATTTTATTGCTGTTTAATTGTGTATTAGGTTTTGTTTTCTTTCAACATGCAGCTTCTTACATTGGTGGTCATTCCGAGTTGTTCGCTCGCTAGCAGTTTTCAGCAGCCGTGCAAACGCTATGCCGCCTCTCACTGGGAGTGTATTTTAGCTTAGCAGAAGTGCGAACGAAAGGATCGCAGAGCAGCGGCATAGTTTTTGTGTGCAGTTTTAGAGTAGCTCAAAACCTACTCAGCACTTGCGATGACTTCAGACTGTTCAGTTCCTGTTTTGACGTCACAAACACGCCCTGCGTTCGCCCAGCCACGCCTGCGTTTTTCCTGGCACACCTGCGTTTTTCCGAACACTCCCTGAAAACAGTCAGTTGACACCCAGAAACGCCCACTTTATGTCAATCACTCTGCGGCCAGCAGTGCGACTGAAAAGCTTCGCTAGACCCTGTGTAAAACTACATCGTTCATTGTAATAGTACGACGTGCATGTGCATTGCGCTGCATACGCATGCGCAGAAGTGCCGTTTTTTTTTGCCTCATAGCTGCACAGCGAACTAATGCAGCTAGCGATAAACTTGGAACAATGACAGCCATTGTAAAGACCTGTAGTGTTGTTTAAATAAATACATATGAACATACAAAATGCAGAGCCCAGTAGTATAAACCCTGTGTCACAGAAATCTTCCACAAACTACATATTCGTTGCAGACATTTATCCACAGCGGATTACCCAGAAGTCTTTTCAACATTTAATATATTAAAAACGGCTGTAGGTTAAAAACATACATTATGAGAGTGAATGAGTACCAGGGGTTCAACAAATGTAAGGCCATTATTTCAAAGAAATTGTGGCAAGGGGACATGGACTGTAACTGGTCTTTTCATTTTAATTTCCCTAGGTGACCAATCCTGTTAGAGCCCAATTCTATGTTTTTGTTAAATTAGAAAGAAAAATAGAAAAACTCATAAGAGCATGGAACTTGCATACGTAATGAAATTTAAGTCGGTGCAAAGTGTACACACTCCGAATGTTTGCATTTGTTGCGTATGTATAGCTGCATTATAAATCTGTAAGGCTGGTCTTTTAACTGACAGCCGTCCTGCTGTGACCACTGAAACTAAAATAAGGAAGGTGATACATCTATATGTCAGATGTTATTTCATTACGATTATATGAAACTTGTGTATAGTTTGATAAACTGAATGCCTGTTCAGTGACTTGTACTGTTAGGGACCTTAGCGGTTCTTTATCAAATCTCCTGATTTAACTTCCCCGCATTTTCATTTAAATCTGTTTGTAAAATAAACCAGGTGCTGTTAGTCTTGTTTCAAAATGTTGCACTGAATGTAGCTATATTTGTCTGGTTACAATTATGCATGGTTAAGGATTTAATGTTACCGTAAAACATCCATAGGTCACACAGGCATTCAAAATAACAGGCAACCAGGGTAATTGCTAATGCAAATAGACAGCTAACTATACAGACAGAGAGGGGTTAGAAGAATAGATAAACACTGTAGTAATAATAATGTGTTCTGTTTTAACATTTCA